>NC_058057.1:2777500-3377500 GCF_020085105.1 Siniperca chuatsi
TCCTCTAGTGCCACCGTGAGGTTGACATTTATTGGTTTTTAGTCAAATGTCTCAATAATTATTGGATAGATTGGCATGAAATTTGGTGCGGATATCCGTGTTCCCCTCATGTAGTGCCATCATAAGGTCAAAATTTCAGTTTTTTCAATTTTTTGGTTTATAACCAAATACCTGCAAAACTAATGAAATTCCCATCAGCCTCAGCAGTGGTTTGTGTTTAGTGCTAATTAGTAAATGTCACTAGCCTGGGAACCAGACGAATTTGCAGAGCTCATGTTTCATTTGTTCTGGCAGATAGGTCTGGCGCCTCTCCCATTCAGACAGATTTCCGCCCGCAGTGGATCTGGTCGGGCCAATCTCAATTGTTTATCTAATATGGGGCAAGTCTGATACGATGACTGACAGAGGAACGTCACCCGTCCAGATTTGAAAAGTCACACCTTTCGCTGCTCTGACTGGTTGTAGGTCTGAATCTGCGTCCAGTCTGCAGGTTCTTCCAGTGCAACACACCATGCTCACGAAACTCTGATCAAATTGTCAAACTAGGCAGTGCCGATCAAATATGAATCAAGATTCTGTTACTGCATTGCCTATTTCCTCAAATATATTCAGAAACGCATTTTAGTGTACTGTTTAGCTGTAATTTGATAAAGTTTGTTACAAGGCCACCATTTTTTTCCTGCTTGAGAACGGACCAAGCACCGCCCCAACTTGCATGTGTCGCTCAGTGTTTCATTGCTCTGATTGGTTGTTGGTCTATCCAATTGCGTCCAGAGGCATTTTGGTCTGTGCCCGTTGATAATACCCTTAGGAAATCCAAAATTAACTGAGAGGTTCCAGACTAATACGCATTTGTGAATTAGTCTGGCAGTGCCAAGCTAAAATGTCATGCTTGCTTACATGCTAAACTAAAATAGTGAACATGGTACACATTACCTGCTAAGCATCAGTATGTTAATGTTAGCATTAGCATTTATCTCAACTGAATTTGCAGCAGCTATTCCCCCCAAAACAACAATATGTAATATGTTCCGATGAGAGTAAAAGGATGATTCTAGTAACCTTTTCGGATAGCTATCAGGAATGCTGTGTTCATGGGCATTTCTGTTGGCAGCTGCTGGCCTGTGAATTTAGGTTGCCAGGAAAATTAACTGTTTACTGTGTTAACTCATTTCTTTATTTATTTTTTGCTCTGAATCCAATCCGTAAGGTAACTGTTGTGCTTTCTTGTAATACTGTGTATTGTTTTATTATGGTTTTGCCTTAACCAGTCAGTAGTGTCATTTTCAGGTGACAAGGAAGCTGTGGTAGCAGTTACTAGGAGCAGTTAGCGTTTTTCACAATGAAGAAATATGCTAAGTTGCTATTTCTATGAGTCAACTTACAACAACCTGTACAACTATGTCAAGCTCATTGTCTAATTTGTCATTTGGTTGGCAAGCTTCAAAAGGGCAGGCCTTACCTAATACGAACCTGTACGGGTTGTAGATGCCAAGGAGGAGAGTAGATATATGGACGCTTGAGAGTGGCATGCTGCAGATGAATGCAAAGAGCAACTTTTCAGTGAGACTTTTGTGATGGACACTGTATGATAACCCTCATCGCTGAAGTATTATGGTATAACTAAAAAACCTGTGCTGTGACATTATCCACTAATTTTTCTTCTATCCACTAAGGATATAGCTAGGCAACTTAGCTACCTATTTATGAAGATGACCTCCCCATTCTTAATACTGCCTACAAAGCTCTAATAGGTTGACTGTTTCTTCAATTGAAAAAACAGCCATCACTGAGCTCCACACCAGACATATTTGAATCAACAAACAAATTGGAGATGTTGTCGGTGATTCAGAGGTCTACAACCAGGCTAAAAGAGAAGCATACTTCATACTACTTTTACAATTTTTTGCAGAAAAACTAATTGCAAGCTATTGAAAAAAAATGCAGATTGCATTGCAAGGTTGTGAGTTCTTAAAAGGAACAGACACTCACAATGTGACAACTAGTCACACCCTAGCTGATTTGAGTTATCAGTAGTGACTGAATTGGACCAGCTTTCATACACAAGGGATGCTTTTGCATGGTTTATGTTGCAAACTCAGTTTTTTGTCTTCTTCAGAAGTTCTTCAAATGAAGCAAAATTATTTATTTCTCTGCAAACTTGAAGACTATGAGCATAACATTCTTACCACTGCCACATCAGGACAGCAACACCCAAAGCGAAGATATGTACTGTTGCCTCCTGTGTGAACACTGCCCTGGAGTGTTGTCAACTGATTGTGCCAGTTTACTGCACTCAAAGTAGAGACCAAAGAGTCAAATACACTTCAGTTAAAGTAAAGAAGCCGAGACAGTTTGAGATTCTATGGTGGACTGTAAAACAATGAATCATAATTAAAATCCACTTCATGACAAATCCAGGTGCCTTTAAATCACCATAGACAGACTGCAAGTGTTAAATCCATTAGCAGTCCATGTAGAGTTGGACAAAAAACACAAAGATATGCAGTGTGGTGTTTGCATCCAGGTTTCTTTTGGCTGTTGGCAGTGAGACAGTGAAGTCCAATGAGTAAACCATGTCAATGTTTAAGCCATGAATTTGGAATGTGAAGCAAAGTATCTCTGGTAAAACACATGCTGCACTGCACAAATTTACTTGCTTGCTTTTCCTTTCTCATGTTCACTTCAACTTCTAATAAACAAAACTGCAATGCACGTAATAATTTCAGATGTTTCTTTCTCTCCTAAGTCTTTATAGGGCACATAAATGTTTTTAAAACATAAGGAACCTGAAGATGATCGAATCGAATGTGAAGTAGCTCCCACTCTGTTATGTGCTGGTACGGTTCCAGTCACGTTATTCCAGAGTAGGCCAGCTCTGGAGAGGCTTTAACAAGCCTCACAAAGATGATAAATTCTACAAAGCTTGTCAGGGCCGCCATCCAAGGAAAATTCTCCCAGCACGCATGATGTGACAACTGATCTCCTTCAGTTCATGTGAAATCACATGGTGAGATAGATGAAGAACTACTGAATCCAAGACACAACTGAATCCAAAAGGCAAATCATTAACTATTAGCATGTTAATGTAAATTAAGGAAAATTATTCCCAAATAAAATTCACACTTCCTGTCCCGCTGAGAACAAATCTTTGAACTGCAGTTCAAAAACACCACAGCAGTGATAGCTCAGCACCAATGATGCACCAAAATCAGAATCTCACAGATTACAATTTGAATTTCTAATCTGTGGTAGAGAAATAGTGGGTGGGTGAGTGGCAGAGATGAGTTGGTGCTCTTAATGAAAAACAACACTGGAAGGATGTGTACTGCAGTTGTACTCTGGATACTTACTGATGAATACCAGATATTTCAGACTTCATTAGGGTGTGTAGTGTATCACGGGAGATAAGTAAGATAAGAAGAGACAGTAAAGGTGGGAGAGAGAGAAGGGATGAGCAAAGGGCCGCGGGTTGGAATCGAACCCGCCACAATAAGTACTCGGCCTTTATGGCACACACTCTACCAGGTGAGCTACCGGGACACTCAGTTTCTTGTCAGCTTTGACATTTCAATCCAACATTCAAGTCCTGCTTTTGGAAATCAATGGACAAAAATATAACAAAAACAGGACCCAAAAACATATTAATAGTATAGCTGCCAATGGCGTGTCATCAGATGTACACATGCTGTAATGTCCTATGACAGAAATAAAGAGGGAACGGCTTAACATGAAGTTAGATGCTAATAACTTCCCATGGTGCACCTCTTTCCTCTCTCCTCCTCTCCCTCTCCATCTGGATGCATTTTTATCCCATTACTGCATGTTACTAACTCGACATCTTCTCTCTCCCGTAGTTCTGTGCTTTCTTGTTTCTCTCCTCTCTCCTTCTGTCGCTTTCAGAGGGTATTTCTGCCTCCGGAGCTGCAGAGACTGGATCTGTGGTTGTGGGTCACTTGCTGCCCCCGTGTTCCTGCTGGACAACTGCTACTACAGTTGTTATTGGCTCTGTTACTAATACTGTCATTATTATTGCTATAGTCATTCCTATTCTTATTAATTTATTAATATTAATGTTACCACTACAATTACATTATTACTATTTTAACAATTCTAGGAGGTATTTGCATTGTGCCTCCCTCTTTTTTTCTTGCCACTGTCGCCAAGTGCTTGCTCATGGTGGGATTTGTTGAGTCTCTGTAAATAATATTATAAAGAATACGGTCTAGATTTGCTTTATAGGAAAAGTGCAGTGAGATAACTTCTGTTATGAATTGTCGCTATATAAATAAAATTTAATTGAATTAATTTATGTTTTTTTAAAGAAAAGCGGTCCATGGCTAACACAGTATGAGTGGTAGTCAGGGGATGTGACAGTCTGGAAAATATTAGATGAGAGAACATTACAGCTTACATTAGATGTTCTTACACTGTTAAGTGCAACAGAGGATGATACTGAACAGAGACCTGCACTAAAGACCTTGAGGCAGCTGTCAGAGTGAGAGAATTTTCCAACACAGGGCTGTTAAACTATGCGCAGAGGAAAAGTCTGCTAGCTGCTAGTCTAATTTATGCAGTGTAAAATGCTATAGACTTAAGCTAATAATGATGACTAGGAAAAAACAATTGTTTTGTCTAGTTATGAATCTTGAGGTTACCTTGCGGCCTTGTCCGCGCTCCCAAACCAGTCCACCTAGGGGAGGGAAACACTGCACTCTGTTTCTACACTGTGTTCAGACTCAGAGAGTGCAGTGACGCTGAAAACCGGTGTAGGCCTACTTCTTTTCCACATAGAAAATTAATCACGAATCAGTAACAGAATCGATAAAGAATCAGACTGATAAGCAGAAATGATAATGACATTGGTATCAATAAAATCTATCAATTCCCATCCCTAGTGGCAACCACTTTTTACTATATAAAAAATAGGGACAGCAAACAGCAAAACATGCACCCCAAAATTAATATTTTTTAAATATTTATTGCATTAGTGAAATATTGCTGTTACATTTAGAAGTGGAACCAGATAACGCTGCACGTGCGTTGGTGAGTTTATGTGTGTGCACACAGGCATCTGGACAGACAATGACAAGAGACAATGGCGAAGCAAATAAAGGTGTTTGACTGTGGGGTGAAAAGTTCGACTAACTCATCAACATCACAAACAAATGCTGGTATTTTGTATACCAGGAATTGAGGGTGGACATGTTAACTGATAATACTTAAGATTGAAATTCTGTAAAGTATCAGATAAAACACAAACTACAAAGCATTTTGTTTGGTTACTATAATAAAGCTTTTCTTTTATGTCACATTTTGATTATTAAGCTGATGTATAACTGCATAGTATCTTAATTACTCAAAATATAAGGTGACAAAAATGGCAACTGAATTGCTGGCTTTAAAAGTTGAATAGTAGCAGTAATGTATGAAAGATGTGGAACATCACAAGCTTCACCATCTTGGGCTTTTATTTTGAAAATCTGAAATGACACTGTGTCTGTGTGTGTGTGTGTGTGTGTGTGTGAGAGAGAGAGAGTGAGAGAGACAGAGGTAGATTTGCATTGTGAAATAGGATTTTTTTTGTTTCTGTCCAGTTTGAATGAAGTGTGTACAATTTTCTGCAAGGTAAAATTACTGTTTTTCTCAGTGGAGTCTGGTGGGCTGTCGCTACCATTTGTTTTGGTCTGAGATGCTCGTTCTTTAGTACGACATTTAGTGGCAGTGAATGTGACTTACAGCAGTGGTTCCCAACCTTTTTGTCAGATGTACCCCTCCTTTGATAGATGGGATGGCTTTATGATATTGTTCAATGGTAATTTTCAGTAGTTTTGGCCAAGTTTGCAACTGTACTACTGCCATTTGGAGTGACCGAAACTGGTTGTTTCAACCATTTACAGTATCTTTACTTTTAGCTTTTAGCTATCTTTTGAATAGACTTTCTGCAGTCTTAATCAACTTGAAAAATGACTCAGGTTAGTGGAAAACTGAGGCATGTCTTGTACAGACTACCATAGTTGGTAAGTTATTGTGACTATAATAACTATAAAGATCACCATCACATAACTTTCTAATCTTACCTGTGTGTTGATTTTTCTCCTAAACAAAAATATGTGGATATATATCGTCATATAAAAATTTCTATATTCTTAAAATTAGCTGAGCTGCACAATTTTTCCACGTACCCCATAGTAACTGCAGAAGTACCCCTTGGGGGAATTACTGGCATACAGGACCAAAGGTAGAAAATAACTCAATCATAGCATGTTGAGCTGAACATTTTGATATTTGAATGGTTTCTGTAGCTAAATGGATGCAGGAGTAGCAGAAATGTAATTTATTGAAGAGAGAGAGACAGACAGACAGACAGAAAGTGTGAGAGATGGACAGAGAGAGACAGAGAGAGAGACAGAAGCACACCTGGAGTCCTTCCAAGAGACATTTCCACTGTTGAAAGCTGAGGTGGACACCAATGGGAACAATGTCCCTGTCTGAATATGATAATAGCCCATTAGGGCCCCACCACCTTGTCCATCTCTGCTCCTCTCACACCTGCCAGCGCCACCATCCAGCTGAAGGAGAGTATGGTCCTGTTGGAGCTGGACTTTGCTGAATTCATAATTCAATAGCTGACCCAAGCCAGGCTGTCTGACCACTCAGACAACACTCTCCAGCAGCTTAAATAGGAGCTCCAGCGGCTAAAGAGAGACAACCAGGCCTTGGCATCTGACCTCAGAAGAAGAAGTCTAGAGGCACTCATACAGGAGAACAGTGTGCTTCGTGCTCAGTTAATGAAGGAGAATGCTGAGAATAGAGAAAGGAGCTTCACTAGGCAAGTCCAACACCTGACACACCAACTCTCATCAGTCCCCACAATGACAAGTACAGAGACACAGACTCTCCCTGCCAGTGTCCCAAACCCCTGCCTTGTCTCTGTCCCACCCTCTCTGCTCTGCACTCAGCCCAACAACACCCTAGTACCTGCTGATACATCCACACAGCCAGCTGTAGGGCTGTTGAAGACATGATGATTAGGCCCAGACAAAATGAGACAAAACTGAAGTTATTGTACTTGGTCCCAAACACCTCTGCGACACATTATCTAAAGATATAGTTGCTCTAGATGGCATTGCCCTGGCCTCCAGCAGCACCGTAAGGAAACTAGGAGTTATCTTAGTTATCTATGATGCCGAAAAACTAGTCCATGCATTTGTTACTTCTAAGCTGGGCTATTGCAATTCCTTATTATCAGGCTGCCCGAATAAGTCCCTTAAGACTCTCCAGTTGATCCAGAATGCTAAGAGAGATATTTCTCCAATATTAGCTTCTCTGCACTGGCTTCCTGTAAAATCCAGAATAGAATTTAAAATCCTTCTCCTCACAAAGCTCTTAATGGTCAGGCACCATCGTATCTTAAAGAGCTCATAATACCTCTCCCTTTCCATTTGTATGCATTTTTATCCCATTAATGCATGTTACTAACTGGACATCTTGTCTCTCCCATAGTTTTGTGCTTTCTCATCTCTCTCCTTCTGTCCCTTTCAGCAGGTATTTCTACCTCCGGAGCTGCAGAGTCTGGAACTTTTGTTGTGGCCCACCTGCTGCCCCTGTGTTCCTGCTCGACTACTGCTACTACAGTTGTTTGTTATTGGCTTTGTTACTATTATTGTCATTATTAGTCCTATGACTATCATTCCTATTATTGTTACGTTATTAATATTAATATTACCACTACCATTACATTGTTGCTGTTTTGAGGTTCTAACCTGTGCTTTTCACAGTGAGACTTTGCAGTTTGGGGGCAATCCAAAGCAACCCCCAGAGGAAATTAGTGTTTTTGCAGGCTTTTTATCAGAATTTCAAAAGTAAGTGGATGATGGGAGTGAAACTAGAAAGCGCCTTTTAACAGATGTCCGATTAAAGCTTGTTGATAAATTCATTCATTCGCTTCTCATTTGCAATATTCAAGTGGTGCAAATGAGGAGGCAATGGGTTTTAGAGGTTTGTCTTAATTATTTGATTTTTTTTCTTGGGTCTCACCACAGTGATAGAGAAACCGTCCACGGCAATACAGAAAGTGAGTGTTTTCTGTTGGGATACATGGAATGCCAGAAGAAAAATACTAACCCAACTTAAAAAGCACTCACACCAAGACAACCTGCGGAAGAATTCAGAAAGCATTGGCAGGAGGAGGGTGAAAAAAGGGCTAATCTTTCGGGCAACACTACCCTCTGCTCAGCTGGAAAGGAATGTGCCCTTTCACAAGCTGAATTGAGGGCATGCCTGGCATGGAAATATAAGAGGAAGAAGTCACAATTTCCCAGATTCTGGAGATGGGGGTAGGGGTGGGTAAGGAGGAGCTTTAACTGGAGCAGCTCAAGTCTTTTTACTTCTTTCCACTGAGAAGAGAAGACATCTGTGCTCTACATACACATCCATGTCATGTTAGAAATGTTGGTTCTTTGGTTCTTTGGAAATAAATAAATCAGGACTTTTGTGTTTTCTTCCAAATGTGATGTCCAAATTCTGGACATCACCAAACTGCACTATGTCCGTGTGCTGCTTTGCACACAATAAGGTCTATGTTCTTGTCAGGGCTCTCCACGTGCATTTTTTAGGAGCATTTGTGCCCATAAATTTAAAAAAATAACTGACATAGACAAAAATTCACAATTTCACTTATTTTATTAAAGTCAAATTGCCGTGGCCAGGGCAAATCTTTAACTGAGGCTCTAGCAACTTCCAGTGCACTGCACGGCTACGAACCGCATCCAAGCGTTCTGTTTCTTTCTTTGTTTGATGTTTTGTGTTGTGTTTGGTGTTTTTGTTTTTGTACTGTGTGAGCACAGGAAAATATGTTTTTCTCCACAGTCGAATTTAAGCACACATGGATTTTTGGTTTTCTCTTATGTGGACTGTGGTTGCAAGTAAACCTTGCTGAAGTAAGATATTTGGCAACTCAGTGGACTGCATGGGATCGTGGCTCATGCCTGACACCGGGGCTTCGAGATAATATTCCCTAGTGGCTGAGAAGACCATGCACAAATATTTTCTCGCTGATTACAAATACTAGCCTGCGGAGAGCATAGTAAACAACAGCAAAGTTTCATTTTGGCCTTTTGTCAAGTTATTCACGGAATAAATGATAATCAGCCACAGCCAATAACAGTGTGATGTTTGTCATTTAAACCAACAAAGGCTAAAATGAATTTTGCTAACACTGAAAGTTTTGTGCATTGATCTTTGCTAATGAAGATTCAACTGAAAAATTGTTTGCCTCAGACCTTCGCAAATCCCGGTTGTTTTTCAACTTCCCCGTATGAGCTTAGAGTCACTCACTGGTGCACATCAGTCATTTTACATGATCGCACACTCCAAATTTCCCTCACTCATGCAAGAGGCAGAGTTGTTGTGCACAAAGTAAGTCATGTACATTTTGTGTTGTAACTTACTCGTCTAACCAGTTCCACTACAAGCTTTAGAAACAAATGTGTAACAAATGTGTGTAAAGGGGAAAACTACAGTTACATAGTATAAGATACATATGCAACATTGTCTCCTAAAAATACTAATTTGTATTAGCAAGTATGTTTATAGGGAACATAATGCTGCACTAATTATCTTTTAATCAAAGAGAAAATGTTTATATTGGAATGCATATGCAAACTGCTCATTTGTCAATGTGTTTAATTTTTTTCCCCCTACAATATCCACTCCTGGCAACTTAAGCATGATTTATGTTTTTATGGTTATATTTTGTATGTTTATAACTCATTGCACTTAAAGTAAGGGAAAGATGGTGGTCCAAAAAAGAGGAAAGGACAGCCAAACAATGAGAAGTTTAATTGGCAGTGGCTTTCCAAAATCACAGGAGAAACTGTATCACTTCCTGTTATTACAAAACAGAAAAAAAAAACGTTTTCTTTTGTACACTAACTGCAAAAACAGTATACTATGACAAATAGTATAGAATTACTATGTAGTGACCTTTCCTGTAGCACTACCATCAAACTAGGGTTTCAAAATATTATTCTGCAAGTTAGTGGTCATATTGCCAATATTACTAAGAATAGTCACGCTCATCAGAGGATGAACTCTTTGTATTGTGGACACCCCACAAAATTTCTTTCTGCGCCATTCCCAGCACCATTAAGAATAGCGAAAATTTCACTGTGTTGTTTCTTTCGTCCGACACTTTCATATTATGAGGTGTGAAGAACATGGTGGCCTCAACTGGCTGCTAGCAGAGATAGGTTCTATGTATTCTGTCAGTTGCAGACTACGTGTGTAGCCTGGGAAAATGAAACCCACGTCTGCATATCTGTGGTTTTGTAAGGAGTCAGTTCTGCTAGTCTGACTGTGCCACACATGGCCCTGTATGTCCCCCTCTGGAAACACTGTAGGTGCTCAGCATTCTTAGTGGCTAATTCCAGACTAAATTGGCTTATTTTTCAACAGAGAAAATGTGTAGTGATAACAGGGCCAGATATTTTCTCTGTATAAAAAAACACTGTATTCAGTGACGTGGCACTTCACCAATGAGGTCATGTTGACTATTCAAATAATGAGCTCATCCAGTTCTATTCTCGTGCTTTCTTCAATCACTGAAGAAGGAAACTTGAATATTACCACTGTAATTACCAAGGAAGCTTTCCTCTGCAAATAGACAGAAAGTAGACCTAATCATAGTATTATATCCTCTTTTCTGGCTAGATTTGTGCCACATACACAGTTGCCGCACATTTTCCATTTACGTTTAAGTCAGCAAACAATCAAATCTTAGTTGAAAAGCTACTCCAAGTTTGAAAAGAATATGAAGTGAATAAAGTGTATCAGAAAAACTGAAATTTAAAAACTGCATATTGTAGTGTAAATATGAAGCAGAGTAGTCTGAATAACTTCACTCACAAGCTTTAGAATCTAAAGTGAAGAAAGTCCAGACAAAGTAAAAATGTTTCTACTTGTTCAACTTCGAGGAACATTTTGTCACTTCATTCTGGTAGCAGAGTAAGTGCACCATGGAGAGGCATCGCTCGCCTAAAAGTCATTCTACATGAGGGTAATTGCAGCATGAGATGCAGCACGAGATGCAGCACGAGATGCACCAAGAGCTGCGGTGGACATTTCCTGCACACTCAGCATCTTGGATGAATGGCTGTTCCTCCTGCTCTTTCCACAGCCTATTAAAAGCTCTTGGTGCATATATATGCTTCACATCAGGATGTGGGGATGTAATTACAGTTACCAAGTAACGGATGGGGAACAACAGAGGAGCACAACAGCTTTTTTTTTTTTTACTGCCACCCCCTCTGTGCCAGCATGGAACTGCTGGGTTGCCAGGTTTTTCCATTGAAAATTTAGGCATTTTCTACACTGTACTTACCTCAAAGAACTCCATCTCATGTTTCTCAAGCTTTCAACAGTGTTTTTCAGGAAACACAGGGCTGAAATATGCCAGGAGCATGAGGTCATTTATGTTTTGAATCCATTCATTCGCTTTGCCAAATAGTTTTGGAGGAAATGTTGCTGACTGGATTAAGTTTTTCCCAATCCATACTATGGTTGCACTTTTTCAAAAAGTCAAGCTCGAAGAATTCGAACTAACACATAATTTGTTCAAATTAATTTGTTCAAAAGAATGAATAAAACCTGAATATTTTGTTTATTTCGATTGCCGTATCGTTAATGTTTAATTAAAATGAAATCCAGTTTTGCTGGGGTGGGGGGTATTACATTTTTTTCTTCTGAAGGGGAGGGGTGACAGAAAACGTTTGAGAACCACTGTTGTAGAGTAAGACAGCTGCTTCAGCAAAGTCAGTAAACAGCCTTAGCTTTGTTGGTAATTTTTCTATCTATGGAGTAGAACCCAAAATAATTCCACAAACTGTTTCTCAAATGCTTCAGTGTTGTGATTATCCGATCAGCACAGCTTTGCTTGCTAGTGTCCTCCATTTTCTTTTCTGACCATCACTGTGTGTTTTTTGAGATTCAAGTTCAGGCCATTTTGAGCCATACAGCGATGACTGCTCTTTAAATTACACAAACACCTTGGTCATCTGCTTCAAATACTGCGGCTTCTCTAAAGGTTAAAAAGAGGTTGACTGACAGAATCTCCCCATGGTTAAACGTTAACTGCGTTAATGAGATTATGAGAATCTGTCGAACAGCTGAAAGAAAATGGAGGAAAACTAGCCTCACAGTTCATATGTAATATATACAAAGAAGGCATGACTGTCTATAACAAAGCAACATGTCTGGCAAGAAAGGATTACTTTTCCAAGATTATTACAGAGGCTGCCGGAAACTCTAGAATATTATTCTCTACAATTGATCAACTACTCAACACTGCTCCCACCTTTCCGCAGTTCTCTGCATTAAATCGTGAAGAACTTGCATTGTTCTTCAATAACAAAATAACTTCAGTTAGAGCCAGTATTGCTGCTGATGTAAACACAGATGACCTCAGCAAACCCTGTAAAAAAGATGTAACCATGGCAACATTCACCTGTAGTACATTAACTGGGCTTTGCAAGACTGTCACTGAGTGCAACTCCTCCACCTCATGTACTGACCCTGTACCTACAGGGTGTTCGATAGTTTTTCAACTCATGTCCTGAAGATTATAAATTCATCTCTTCAGACACGCATCTTCCCAGATGCCTTCAGAACAGCTGTTGTAAAACCCCCAGCCTAGATGGTAATGCACTGACAAGCTGTTGGCCACTATCCAACCTTCCATTCATTAGTAAGATAATTGAAAAAGTAGTTTCAGTGCAAACAAACTCCTTTCTTAAAGAGAATAATATCCTGGAGGAATTTCAATCAGAACAGACCACAGCACTGAAACTGCTCTTACTAAAATAATCAGCGACCTCAGACTAAACTCTGATGAAAATAAGGTCTCAATTCTTGTCCTCTTAGACCTAAGCGCAGCTTTTTATATGACTGACCAGGACATCTTAATCAATCGTCTTGAAAAGTTGGTTGGTCTTTCTGACTGTGTGTTCAACTGGTTCAAAACATACATCAAAGGGAGGAAGTTTTACGTCAGTCTTGGAGATCATGTGTCTGAGAAACACAACATCTGTTCTGGGGTTGCTGTTTAATAATCTGGGGAAACTGACTTCCTGGATTAAATCTGAGGTTACCAGTCTTGGTGTTATCCTAGATTCAGATCTAGTCCCACATTAACAAGGTGACGGAAACAAAATTTTTCCTCCCTGCTGAAAAACCGATTCATGCCTTTATTTCAAGCCGACTCGATTACTGTAACGCACTTTTTACAGGCCTCCCGGAAAAAAACCACGGAAAGACTTCAGCTCATTCAAAACTCTGCAGCTCAGCTATTAACCAGAACCAGGAGGAGACAGCACATTAGTCCAGTTTTAGCTGCTCTGCACCGGCTTCCTGTAACACTTAGAATTGATTTGAAGGTCCTCCTCCTTTATATACAAAGCCCTTAATGCGCTAAGACCAAGCTACATTGCTAACTCCCTTGTTCACTACTTGCCTTCAAGAACACTGCGATCATCTGCTGCTGGTTTATTGGAAGTTCCCAGCAACAGCCGAAAGAAAATCTGGGATGCAGCCTCAATTACACCCCAAAGCTGTGGAACACACACACCTGTAGATATCAGGGAAGCCAGCACTTCAGCCTTTAACTAGATATGACTTTCCTGACACAGGCACGAAACTCTTTTGCTCTTTGCTTCGCATTTATGCACTGCTGCACTTCTTTTAAAATGTTGTATTTTACTAGATTTTCTGCATTTTATGTATTCCACTTTTTAACTTTATTTGTATTTTTTTATTATTATTATTCTTTAGTGGGTTTTATTTCCAATCTTATGTTATGCATACCTCATTTTACAATAAGTATGGTATTCTATCATTCTATGTCTATTTTCATGTGAAGATGCATTTATTCTATTCCCATCTTATTTTTTACTTTATTTTACATTAACTATGGCATTCTATCCCTGTTATTATGTTCATTCTGTTGTTTTTTATGTGAAGCACTCAGTGCATGTATTCTTCTTTGTTGTAAAGCACTTTGAGCAGCATTTCTTGTATGAAAAGTGCTATACAAATAAAGTTTATTATTAATATTAATTAATAAAAATTAACATTAGTTGTTGGATTGTAACGGAGTGAATTGTAATGTACTGCAGCACATAAAAGTTAGATGCGGTACACGCCCATCCACTAACTCAACCTCTGCACCCTTACTTTGTCCTTCTCTACATAAAGATCACACTACTTCACACTGACACTGAATGCTGGCACTGGACACACATTGTGAGCTGCAGAATTGTCTAATACGAACGTAATTCCAAGGGATGCTGGGCTGATTATTTTTAGTTTTCCTAACTCTTTCTGGAGCTGTCCATTTGCTTTGTGCATTACATTATGTGGGAAAAAAGTGCACATCAAGAACACACTCTTAACACACTCTTGTCACCATCCAGCCTTCTTCACTAGGAGGTCAAAAACCTTGACAGTGTCATGAACCAAAACACAGCAAGTCCACAATGGTGGTGGTGCATTACTTTGATGCTCATATGTCTATATGTGCTTGTGTGTATATGCATACCCTTGCAAACAATACCTCTAGTGTAATGAGCTGTACCAGCTGAAGGGGTGGTGGTCACACATACACAGTAGATGTTTATCTTATCCATGAGCTGAAGCTGTGACAGGAACATGACGGATGGATAGCTGAATCCACCAAGAGTTTCATGGGTTCAAGGCTCTACCATTCCCATTTTGATTTAATGAATGTTTCAAAAACATTTAAAGTTAGACTGTGACTTTTTGAATATAAAATAACACATTTTCCCCTTACAAATGGAAAGTTGAATTCATAAGAAATAAAACACTCCCTTGTTCAATTCAATACATTCAGTTTTGCTGCTACAGCTTTTTTACCAGTAGCTAAATGTGGCTCATATTAACTAATGTGAGCAAACTTTAGCTAGACATTGCTGTGTAACTGACATCACTGTGACACTTTATGACTCTCCTGTACTTGTTCTTCTGTTACACTACTTTTAGCATGTCACAGAGAAGCATTTCAATGGTTTTATCATAAATGTAAAACAAGAAGTAAACACACCTCACCAGAAGAAATGTTTTGTTTGAACTACTTGTGGTCCATTTCTACTTACTCTTACGGTGAAAATTGCGGGACAACCTGTCCGCCACTTGTAATTTTTTGCTGTAGGCATGTCAACGAGCAAGCTAGCAAGTAGATTGCTTGTTAGCAAACATTGTTTTCCAGGCAGCACTTTGTTGTTGTTTTTATCTTTAATCTTTGAGTTAAGAGGCATACAGTACAAAAGAGGGATCCCAGAAACTACAATAAAAATCTTCTCTGCCATAGACATTTATCCTGGTAAAGACAAAACTCAACTAGTCCACCACTGCATCACTCTTTCTTTGTCAGTTTATTAAAAACTTTAAACCCTTCTCTTTTTTGCGTCGTTGGTCAGTGAGTTTAGCCTGACATCCCACCACGGCCTGGGGGAACAAGGGATTTAAGGCACGAACCATGAATCACAGTATCCTAACATGTTACTTGTCCCCATCTCTCTCTCTCTCCTTGTTTCTGGTCATTTCTCTACTATGTCTCTCGAATAAAAGGCATTACTGCCCCCAAAAATACTTAAAGGTATTTGTTCAAAGATCCACAGTTCAGCCCTTGCAAAGTTTACTGTTGGTGTAGTGTAATGCAGATCATCAAGGAATTAAAGCTCATACTACTGTTGTACTGATTGTCAGCAACTCTGGATAAAAGTGTGAGTCAAAAGTCTAAAATGTGACAATGGTGGTGTAAAAAGAATGTAAAAGTATATAAATAACCACATGTTAAGACAATTTTGAACTTATAAGGGAGACTGTTGAAAGATGAAATAGCATCCTGCCTCATTCTTTCTCTTACAAATGTAATTTAAGTTTGAATTCATATGTAATAAAACACACCCTTTCTCAGGACATTCAATACATTGCTGTGAAACCCTTATTTAATCTGGGATGACCATAGCTTATGGTGGCTAATGTTAGCTGATGAAAATTTAGGACAGGCATTGCTGTGTAAATGACATTACTGAGTCACTTCACTGACTTTTTGAGTCTTCTCTACTTGTGTTACTATTACACTTGTTACCACCAACACCACATCATTGTACAATTGTTGTTTAAAGTAATCTATCCATTTGGCAAAGTTGGTATACGATTAATAGAGTTCACTGGGGATTGTAGGGGTTTTATTTGCAGATGCAAATTTGGGCTTTTCACACTGTTTATTCACCACTGGACATCTAAGAAGACAAATTAAGCAGAAAGTCCAGAAAACATTAGGTTTCACAATCACTATTCTGATCACATAAGGCTGAGTAGAAAAAACTGCCAACAGCTCCTTTATTTAAGATACAAACAGACAAAATATGCATCCCAATAAATTGCTTCACATGGTTTTTCATTCTTGTCGTTTCACAATCAAAGTCTAAGATTTTAATTTTCATTCTCTTCACTGAAAAAGCAATCAAAACTTTTACTTTAAGTGAGGTACTTCGGACAGGCCTTCTCTCACACCTTGGAGGCAACATGTGCTGACCTATGTGATCATAGTTCAACTCTTACCCTAACCTCCCAGGGTTCAACCTGCATTCACAACACAATGTGACTGTCAACACTCATTCCCCGGCCTGACGAGAGGAGCACCACATAATCAGCGCCGTCGTCACTGAGTGATGTCATTAAGAACGGCTGGCTGAGCTTCTCTGGCTGACCCAACACTTAGCACATCAACGCCTGGCTGCCACTGCTGCACTGTGACTGCTGTGAACACTGGAACCCAAGAGTGCTAAACGTGTTAATACAATTCATTTTTATTTTATTTATATAGCGCCAATTCATAACAGAAGTTATCGCATTGCACTTTTCCTATAGAGCAGGTCTAGACCGTAATATTAATTACAGAGACCCAACAAATCCCACCATGAGCAAGCATTTGGTGACAGTGGGAGAGGCAGAAACCTTGGACAGAACCAGACCCAATGGTGGGCGGCCATCCGCTGCTGCCGTGTTAGATTTTGAGAGAGGGAGAGCGAGAGAGAGAGAGGTTTAGAGAGACAGAGGTTTTGGGAAAGGGGGGGTGGGAGAGATGGAGGCACAATGCAAATACCACCTAGAATTTTTAAAATAGTAGAAATGTAATTGTAGTGTTATTATTAAGAAATTAATAATAGGAATGACAGCTGTAAGAAAAATAATGTCAGTATTAGTAAGAGAGTCAATAACAACAACTGTAGTAGCAGTTGTCGAGCAGGAACACGAGGGCAGCAGGTGGACCACAACCACAGATCCAGTCTCTGCAGCTCCGGAGGCAGAAATACCTGCTGAAAGAGACAGAAGGAGAGAGGAGAGAAACGAGAACTACGGGAGAGAGAAGATGTCGAGATAGTAACATGCAGTAATGGGATAAAAATGCATACAGATGGAGAGGGAGAGGAGAAGAGAGGAGAGAGGTGCATCATGGCAAGTCTCCCGGCAGTCTAGGCCTATAGCAGCATAACTAAGGGATGGTTCAGGACTCACCTGTGATGATAAATGGTGTCGAACACAGCACTAAGATCTTACAAGACAAGTACAGAGACAAGTCCATTGTCTGATGCAATTAAAAGGTCATTTGTAATTTTCACCAGTGTTGTCTCTGTGCTACGATGCACTCTAAATCCCGACTGAAAATCCTCAAATAAACTATTGTTATTTAGAAAGTCACACAACTGATTGGTGACTGCTTTCTTAAGGATCTTAGAGAGAAAGGGAAGGTTAGATATAGGTCTATAGTTGGCTAAAAAACCCTGGATCAAGAGTGGGCTTTTTAAGAAGAGGTTTATGTACAGCTATTTTAAAAGACTGTGGGGCGTAGCCTGTTAATAAAGACAGATTGATCATATCCAGTAAAGAAGTGCTAGCTAAGGCTAAAACGTCTTTAAGCAGCCTAGTTGTGATGGGGTCTAAGAGACAGGTTGATGGCTTAGATGAATTAATCGTCGAAGTTAGTTGAACAAGGTCAATAGGCAGTCAAAATATATATCAGGTTTTACAGTTGTTTCTAAGGTTCCTATGTTTGAAGATAAATCAGTACCAGTTGAAGGCAGGACTTGATGAATTTTTTAAAACTGTATTATTGAAGAAACTCATGAAGTTGTTACTAGCGAGGGCTATAGGAATACATGGTTCACTAGCGCTATGATTCTCTGTCAGCCTGGCCACAGTGCTGAAAAGAAACCTGGGGGTGTTTTTATTTTCTTCTATTAATGATGAGTAGTAAGCTGCTCTGGCATTATGGAGGGCCTTCCTATATGTTTTAAGACTATCTTGCCGGACTAAACGAGATTCTTCCAGATTGTTGAAACGCCATTTCCTTTCAAGTTTTCGTGATGTTTGCTTTAATTTGCAGGTTTGGGGGTTAAACCGTGGAGCTAACCTTCTTTGTTTTATTAACTTCTTTTTTAGAGGAGCGATAGAATCGAGTGTCATTTGCAGTAAGCCTGCAGCACTATCAACTAGATGGTCAATTTGGGAGGGGCTGAAATTAGCATAGGAGTCCTCTGTTATATTGAGACATAGCATTGAATTAAATGCAGATGGGATCGCTTCCTTGAATCTAGCCACAGCACTATCCGATAGACATCTAGAGTAGGAGTTTTTGCCTAATGGCGTGTAGTCCAGTAATAGCAGTTCAAAAGTTATTAAATAATGGTCCAATAAAGAAGGATTCTGTGGAAAGACCAGTGAGTGGCTTCATGTACACTCTGACAAAAGCCAATCGAATCTAATAATGAGATAAATGCAGTACTAAGGCTATCATTATCAAGGTCCACATGAATATTGAAATCACCTACAATAATTACTTTATCTGTTTTAAGAACTAAACTTGATAAAAAATCTGAGAATTCAGATAAAAACTTGGCTGTCGTGTTTTCCAGGTCAGGTGTGAAAGACTAAGAACAAGGCTTTCAAATGAGTTAGTTTAGGTTTAGGGTTGATTAATAGGCTTGAGTCGAAGATGGCTGCAACTCCACCTCCTCGGCCGGTGCCTCGAGGAATGTGAGTATTAATATGACAGGGCAGAGTGGATTAATTTAGGCTAACATATTCTTCATGACCCAGCCAGGTTTCAGTAAGATAAAATAAGTCAATATGATACTCTGATATTAAATCGTTCACCAGTAAAGCTTTAGAAAACAGAGATCTGATGTTTAAGAGTCCACATTTAATTCTGCTGTTTTGTTGTGCTATTTCAACGTTTTTGTTTAGGTTTGTATGTATAACTCCTCTTCTGTAACTTTTGGTTTTATTAATTTAAGTGGTCGGGGGGCAGACACCGTCACTAAGGAGTTTTGGGTGGGTAACTGATCTGGAAGCGCAGAGAAGCGTGTAGGACTGCAACTCTGCCTCCTGGTCCTCCTGGACCTCCTTTAGGTCCACTAATAAACTCGGCCAGATTTCTGGATATGAGAGCTGCTCCATCCAAAGTGGGATGAATGCCATCTCACCTAATCAGACCAGGTATTCCCCAAAAAGTCCACCAGTTATCTACAAAGCCCACATCGTTTGTTGTACACCACCTCGACAGCCAGCGGTGGAATGACGACATGCTGCTAAACATGTCATCACTGGTCAAGTCTGGCAGGGGCCTAGAGAAAACTTCGGAGTCCGACATTGTCTTGGCATATGTACACTGAACATTAACTTTAACTTTAGTGTTCAGCTACATGCTGCCCCACTGATGATCAATTTGTTCTGCATCAGCAATATTGTAGTGAGCTATCTCACTGCACTTTTACGTCACAGACTGAGACAGACAAATAAAGTCAGACATATGTGACGTGAAGAGGCCACCATTAGGGATGTTTTTCTGCAGATAAAGCAGAGCCTTGGAGGAGAAATATGAGGATGGCATTTTATACTGAGGTGCAGGCAGAAGTGCTTAAACTGAAGCCTCAATATGAGCATTGAAATTTCAATAGTGCAGCAAAAAGCTGTCTTCTTGTGCAAGGGAGTCTTTTGCCATCAGAATTTAGCCTCAGCTGATGCACATGTTAACATAGTTAATCTGTCTGCTTGTATGGTGGAACTCCCTTTTTATAGTCTGAAGTTTTATATTACATTCAATTTGCTAACTTCCATACACAAACCACTGCTTCCTTTATTTTTTGAAAAAACAGAAGTCACATAAAGATCCTGATAATGCAGACTGGGCATTCAAAAATGGAAACAGCATGGTTCAGCCAAAGGCACACATATGCAATTACATCTGATAGTTTGAGTGGTTCTGCAAGTTTCACATTGCAGTATGACACAAAAATACTAGTCTTGAAAAACTTTCAATTCAATTAAATTTTATTTACATAGCGCCAATTCATAATAGAAGTTATCTCATTGCACTTTTCCTATAGAGCAGGTCTCGACCGTACTCTTTATAACATTAATTACAGAGACCCAACAAATCCCACCATGAGCAAGCATTTGGCGACAGTGGCAAGAAAAAACTTCCATTAAGAGGCAGAAACCTTGGACAGAACCAGACTCAGTGGTGGGTGGCCATCCGCCACTGCTGTGTAAGGTTTTGAGAGAGACAGAGAGAGACAGAGAGGGAGGAGGGGGGGGGGGACACAACGCAAGTCTCCCGGCAGTCTAGGCCTATAGCAGCATAACTAAGGGATGGTTCAGGACTCACCCAAGCCAGCCCTAACTATAAGCTTTATCAAAGAGGAAAGTCTTAAGCCTACTCTTAAATCTGGAGATGGTGTCTGCCTCCCGAACCCAAACTGGGACCTGATTCCACAGGAGAGGAGCTTGAAAAACAATTTTTATATACAAATCATACATTTATCTCATTTTAGTGCTTTTTTCCACTTTATTTCCTTTCAGTACTTATACTTCAACTCATTTTACTTCAACTCAACTTCAGCTTTTAGTGCTTACACTCTTAACTGATATTTCAAACACATTCAGCACTTACACTTCAGCTAAAACTTCAATTAACATCTTTCAGTTTTTACACTAACGTCTTTCAGGCCTTCCACTTCAACTGACACTTTCAGCTTTTTATTTATCACTTCTACACTGACATTTCAACTCCTTTTAGCCATTTCACTTTAACTGATACTTCAGTCAGACACAAACTGAAACTTCAACTCCTTTTAGGACTTCCATTTCAACTCCCTTTTGAGCATCTGCGCAATTCTCTTTTAGGGAAGCACGCCCAATTTTTCAGTTTTTGATTTGTTAAAAAAGTTTGAAATATCCAATAAATTTTGTTCCACTTCATGATTGTGTCCCACTTGTTGTTGATTCTTCACAAAAAATTACAGTTTCATATCTTTATGTTTGAAGCCTGAAATGTGGCAAAAAGTCGCAAAGTTCAAGGGGGCCGAATACTTTCGCAAGGCACTGTAAGTATGGAACTTTGGTCCTGTGAAAAGAGGTGGTTGTATGAGGGGAAGTTGCAGTTGAATCTTCTGGAAAATGCTGGTTAGTGGACATTGAGTTAAGATTTTTCTTTTTTTTTGTCAAACTATTTCCAAGGTCAAGCATGAACTTTCACACTAAAGCTGCATCATGTTTGATAGAAACATTTTGAAATTGAATATTTTTTCGAACTTTAACAGAAGCAAATTATTGTTCAGATATAAATTTAGCTCAAAATTAGAAACCTTTAGTAATTCAATACTTCAGTAAAAGGTATGAATTGTGCATTAAATGTACAATAAAAAGTACCTTTACAAATGTGACTGACTTAAGTTTCATTTGTAGCTGAATTGATTCTGAAAGTACACAAAGGACCATTTAGAGGAAGTGCTTTCACTTCTTTACAACATGATGAGTAGTCAAGACATTTAGAGTCAACTCTCAATAACATAACTACCCAGCTCCTTTTGAGCTTTATATAACCACACGGAAACACATGCAAACAAACATGAACAAGAGCGCTCATTTCTGCTTTCCATACCAACTTAAATGTAGACTAAAGTTTCTTGTAGAACGTTAACAGTTGTTCACTGAAGTTAACTGTTGGAGAACCTTTCCCTGGTTTGTAGCTTAAAGAATAGCAGTTAGACTGCTGGGGCTGGCCGGGCTGGTCTCCAGCTGTGTACAGTGTAATGAGCAGCAATTACTCTGTATGACAAGTTAACATTAAGTCCCCTGCCACCACTGCTGAACTTTGTCGGTTATCCCTGAGAAAGCAGCATGTGTGTCAGGGCTCCCAACACACTCAGCTGAACACTTCTTATCAGAGCTCAGTTAATCAGTGAACCTGTATCAACAGCTGTGCTGCTCAACCTTTTTGGCTTCTGGCCTTAAAACACACAGTTTGGTTCAGGGATTTTATTATCCACATTTAAGCTAGTTCACTTGGTTGTTTCCCTAGGAATCTTAAGAGACTGCAAATATGTGTAATTTTGAGGTAGTAATGTTTGGCAATTAAACTACTAAAATGTTGTCACTTTTATGAGAATGTTATTCCTTTGAATTTTTCTTTTTAGCTGAAAGCTGTTGCTAAACACAATTTTCAGAGGATTTTCCCCGAGAAGAGAAGAGAAGCTGTTTGTATAAGTGCAAGATCACAAATTCAAATAAAAAAACTCAAAGACCTATCTGACACTGAATGAGCAAATTTAAAGGCTTTGACAAACTGACTAATAGCAAAATGGACACACACTGCAAATAATTACTTGAAATAACAACATTTTTATCAGTGTTTTTTTATGCCTTTATTTGACAGCAACACTGAAGAGAGAGAGAGAGAGAGAGAGAGAGAGAGAGGGGGACGGCATGCAGCAAAGGGCTGCGGGTTGGAATCCAGGCCGCTGCACTAAGGACGCAGCCTTGAGGCCTTTTCAGGTGCATCACTTGCCGCTGGGTTCAGCGCACATCTGCTAGGGTTTGTGGGGAAGTCCCAGCGCAAAATAGTCAAGGTTTTCAAAACTTTCAGGGCAAGTCATTTTGTTGTTTCCAGCAGCGCGAAGTTTATCATATAGGCTACACATATTAACACATATTAAGCTACTTGTTAACACCTGATATGCCCACTTGGTTGGAAACGTGTTTCCAAGATACGGCTTTCATCCCAAGGTCTCAATACAGTCACAAACTTGTGTTGTACAATTCTGGAAAATTGGACACACACACAATATCAGCTTTTCCTTAATTTTGCCTTCCGTGCCTGCTGGGCTGGCTGCCTTGTTTCTATTGGCCACGCAAGTATTCGTCACAGCGCACTGAACACCAAACAGCAGACAGGTAAAGTTAGTGACTAGCTGGTGAACATAGTGGAGCATTTAGCAGCTAAGAGTCAGATATATTTTTTAGGAGTTGGTAGAATCTAAAACAGAGCTAAAAGGAGAGTGAATATTGGACTTAAATTACCTTTAAGTTCTTATCCTTAAGATTTGAGCCCTGGTTGACTTTGGGCCACCTGTGGTTTCTGATGGTAATGCCAAGTGTGTTTTAATAATACAGCTCCCAGAGTGCTGCTGGAAATGAGACAGGTATCGGCCACTGGGGGCAGCAAACATGCCTTTAAACGGCTACATGAGATAAATCAGCATTACCTTATTGGACGACACTGTCATCCCATAAGGTAATACTGATTGAACTCATAGACTATCACACATACGTCGGCGTTGTGTCTGTCCACCAAAAAGCTCTGTCATGAATTGATTTTTATCCAGTTTTAAGCCACATTTTCACGATACATGCTTTAGATCTTGGATGTTTTTAACTACATCTTTTAACTAGATAAAGGATTTTAGCAATCGGCAAAGTTATCAGGCTGAGCAGACGCTCAAGAAGCCATGGCTCTACTTACCACACCATCTGGCTGCCAGAGCTGCATCTGTCTCGGCAAGAAGTTGGAGCAAAGAATCTCCACGCTCTACAAAATCCAGGAGGCTGAGAGGCACTTGGACACTATCCTCTTCGGCCCTACACGAGACACAGCCACCATGAAGAGATGGATACTGCTCCCTATCTGACTGATGCTGCTACTTCACCAGCCACTGCTACTGCTCCAGCCACCACTTCTGTTCCTGCTCCAGTCACCATCCCCTAAATCCAAATATTTTTAATTATCCTGTAGACGAAATGTTAGATGCCTTCAACAGTCACGCTCAATAAAGTAGCTCCTGTGAAAACTAAAGTGAGGCCTTGGATGAAGATGTTCGTGCATTAAAGCGGCTGAAAGAATATGGAGAAAAACTAAGCTAGTAATCATTGTCTATCAGTCAGTCATTGATAGGCTGCTACATGGCTGGCTCCGAGCAGGTTTCTGCTCAGAGATGTGAGGAGTTTGCTACCTTTTTTAAATACAGGGTTGCCTCAATTTGGTCTGGCATTAGTAGTACAGTAAATAAGCTTGGCGACGCACCCCATAGCAGTCCTCCAGCTCTTAAATGATTTACTGGTATTTCGCATACCGACCTGTGGGAGATTGTAGCTCAAACATCCTCCTCCACTTGCGCTCTCAATCCAGTCCCTAGCTATTTCCTCAATAATGTATATGACAGTTTGTCTCCCTCCATTCTAAAGATAATCAACACTTCACTAGAAACAGGTATCTTTCCTACTGCCTTTAAGACTGTGGTAGTGAAGCCACTATTAAAGATGCCAAATCTAGAAGAAAACATCCTTAGTAATTACAGGATTATATCCAACCTACCCTTTATAAGCAAAGTCCAACCACAGTACAGAAACGGCCCTATCAAGATAGTAAATGATCTCTGATGTGCTACTGATTTGAATCAAGTGCCAATCTTCATCCTTTTAGATGTAATCTCAGCATTTGACACTATCAACCATACTATTCAATTAATCATCTTGAAAGATGGGTCAGTCTGTCTGAAAATGTTGACTGGTTTTGAACCTACGATACTGTTACGTTTTGGTTTTGGCAGACCCAGATACAGATGCAGAGACAGAGGGTGCAGTAGTAAATAGTTTAGTGAACAGTTGAGGTAAGGTGAAGGGTATTAGCTGGGTTGACGAAGGCAGGAGGCAGGCAGGCTGGTGAAAGGGAAGAATGGCCGGAGATTGAGCTGGCAGCGTGTGGGTAGATGGCAGGGCAGAGACGCTGGCATAGGAATCATGAGGCACAGGAGGAAAATCATGTTATCCTAGAGATTAGGTAGAGACAAAACGTCAACACAAATTTCCATAGTTACGCAGATGACACCCAATGATATATTTCTGTCGAGCCAACTAACCCAAATAGCCTTTCTTCTCGTCTTGATAACTCAAGCACTTAGGTCCTCTGATACTGGTATTCTAACTGTTCCTAAAGTAAGTCACAAAACAAGCGGAGAAACTGCTTTTAGCTACTACGCTCCCAGACTGTTGAACACCCTGCCCAGTTAAATTAGATATGTAAACTCTGTTGACATTTTTAAAAAACAACTGAAGACCTACTTATTCAGACATGATCTACACTTGATACACAGCAATATCGTGTATGATTAGTACGTGTTCTCCACCACCACATAGTAGACGGGTGATTGTCGTGAAGATTCAGAGCAGTGTCAGCCCGCCTCCGGTCACAAGACCACGGTTGTTGCTCTCCCCAAGGCACACGTGGTGGCGAGGGCCCGTTCAATGCTTCTTGCAGCTTTAATTATTATCATGACGGAACGTCTTACGCATTACATTACTTTTCATTTGTAAAAGGAAGAATGTTTTATTTGTTCTTTCAAATGTTACATAGAGTTGCTTTAATCTATGCACACGCCACTTAATATAAATATGGGATCCCTCCCTACTTTGTAAACATTGGAACAGGCTGCAGTATTGAAACCCTTAAAAATACAATTAAAGGTAAATTGAGAAACATGCACAATATTTTTTATTATATTCATCATTATAGTTTTGAAGAACAAATCATCAGATTTGATAGTTTTGGCCATTAAAGTTTCTTATTTCATGCAAACAGTTTTAAGGTATATAATTAAGGTATTCTGTTCCCTGCTTATTCCTTCTTAATGGTAATTTTGCCACCATTCACAGCACTGAACCTATACTACAGACCTTAAATTACAGAGGTGGTAGGAGTCGAGGCACATTCCCTAAAGCAAAAACACAGGAATTCCTCTGCTGTTCAGTCTCCTCCACACCCTATACTTTCTGTGGACAAACACCACAGGCGAATACAAGCGCTTTGTGCTGACATTTGCTGTTTGCTCAACCTGGAACAGCAGCCAGATATGCCATAACTCAGTTTAACTACCATGTTGAGCTTGATGGAGTGGCCACACAGCAAACTGTTGTTGGCAGTATGATAACATCCACTGTTATGGTTCAGTCAGATGATTGCAACATCCCCAACTCAACATACAGCTGAGCCACGAAGCTTTATGGGCTTCAGGGAGTCTTCATCTGTAGTAAAACATTTTTTGAAAAACATGATCGGCCTCATTTGCTGCAAGTCCTGCATGACCAAGGGTGTAAACTCTTTCATCTTCACTGTCATGGCGGAGGGAGGAAAACATCTAAGCCACAAAGTTCAAAAAATTAAACAGAGTGCTGAGTGAAGCAATACTGGAACCAACAAGAAGTGAAAGTGATATGGTCAAAGTTGACATGAAACTGAAGTCTGTTTCAGCCACCCACAACTTCTCCTGTGTTAATGCCTAGTATGTTTAGTTAGCTTCTTTATACTGGCTGCCTGCTGTTTTTTAATCTTTCTATTATCACTTTTAATGCTTGACTAGGACTGATACCCAGAGGTGGAAGAAGTACTCAGATTTTGTACTTAAAAGTAGCACAGTACAATACCACACAATACCACAGTGTAGAAATACACTGTTACAAATAAAAGTCATGCATTAATATTTTTACTTAAGTAAAAGTACAAAAGTATTGGTATCAAAATATACTTAAAGTACCAAAAGTAAATGTACTCATTATACAGAATGGCACATTTCAGAACAACATATATTATATTACTGGATTATAATTATTGATGTATTAATGTGTACATCACTTTAATGTTATATATTTGATCTGCTGGGTAGCTTGTGAATCTATAATTTTACATCATGATTTATATGTTGATTATGTTTTGTATTATTAATCTGAATCTGCAAAGTAACTAGTAATTAGGGAGTAAAAGTACAACATTTGCCTCTAAATTGTAGTGGAGTAGAAGTATAAAGTAGCAGAAAATGGAAATACTCAAGTAATGTACAAGTACCTCAAAATTATACTTAAGTACTTAGTTACTTTCCACCACTGCTGATACCAAGCTACAACTCAGATCTTTCACACTCTTGTGTGGCACAACACCTCCTAAAACCATTTCTGGCAGTTCTGTAGAGGCTGATATCTGTAGCTGAGGTCATCCTGTCTGCTAAAATGTTGGATACCTCATTTTTATTTACCCAATCAAAATGTACATTAAAACGTATTCACCGATTCTACATTAACTTCCTTTGATTACATTTTTTCCTCTGTTCAATATTATTATAATTATTATTATTGTTGTTGTTTTCTATAACTCAATTTAACATTTATGCAACATTTTAGAACTCTGATTTGATACGTTTTCAAGAGAAAGTACAGAGAAGGTAAAAAGAGGAAGTGTGGGGCAGTAAGGTGTACAGTTATTTGTTTATCACTGTTTCTGGCTGTATAATTCCCAATACTACACTCCAGTTTAGTCACTGCCAAATTCCAGTGTAGAACAATCCCTGGTACACTGGTTTCTACTACCGCAACTTCCTTCTGTTGTCGTAAGGAAGGTGTAAGCTACCATGTAGCTCCTCTGACACTATTACTTTTGTTGACCTGACAGTGAGGAGTTTCATCATCAGAGTACACACTTTTCAGCTTAATCTTTCAGTCGTCTGTCTCAAGCAACAGATACAATTCAGTTTTAATGAATACAACTGTATTCACATGTGGAATACAATTGTTTACTGGGCTGTGAGCACTGCCAAAACGCTTCAAGTACACAGCAGTTCTGTAGCTGAACGCATCCAGTGTAGACACTGACAGCATAGGGCTGCTGACGGCATAGGGCTGAATAACGGATTCTGAGATCTCCATATTTCCTTGGAATTCTGTGTCTGTGCGTGCCAGTGTGTTCACATACCAAAGACTATCATATTTACTGAAACAAAGACGCAGTCTCCAAACCTCATTAACCTCATTCCATGCCACTGTCTGTAGATATATTCTGACCTTAAATTGCTGTTATTACAAAAATATAACTGGATCAACTTTTCACCTGCAGCAATTTCCTCCAAATACATTTCTTGCTATAATGAGAGCATGCAGTTCAGCTGTATAGCAAATAATTCTTTGGTTTAAATGAACAAAGCAGAGTTAAAAATCAGTAAATGAAAACCATGCAAACGGTTCAATAAGTGGCTTAATCAGATATGCAGTCCTCCATCCTGAATCAGAGCAGTAGTGACAATTACAGAGTGACATTCAGCAGGTGGAGCTTCAAGTAGGCTACAGAAGATCGCCCGAACGATAAAACTCAATGGCCAAGAACAACACTCCCATCTGTCAAACTACCAAAACAACATGTTGAAGTGGCTGCTTGTGATGGATATTACTTCTCTGCAACTGTACACAGTAATAACCTCAGGTCAGCACTGTAAAGATGGTCATGTGCTCCCAAGTGGATATGCTGAAAAACAGAATCAAATGATTCTGTCTGGTTCGTATTGCAGAGTTTTTTTCACTTCAAAGATGTGTACTTTTAAGAGGGGTTGTTGGAATTTTTGTTCCACTTTACAGAAAACGTCAGAATATTAGAAGATCATTTGTTTATTAATTATCCACAGTAAAATCAAAGTTCCTGTACGGTGAAAAAACACCACATCACAGGAAAAGAGTGACATATTACCCGGAAGGAATCATTTTAAAATGATGTGAAAACCTTCAACCCTACTGCTGACATGCTGCATTTGGTACCGGGGCAGTATAACCAGGATGTTAATGCATAAGGAGATTTGTGCTTTCTCCCCATCAACAAGTGATCCGACCATCTAGTAACAAACACTTGTAGTGGCAAGACACATTTCTTCACCAGACTTAAACACTAGGGTATGTTATAGCTGAAAGTTTTATAATCTACGGCATCGTGAAAACCTCACTTTACTTTAAGAACTGAGAAAAATCTGTCTTTACACAGCACTTAAAATATTCCTTTAATCAACACTGTGACATTTCAAATTAATGAAAATTACTCTAATGTAATGAAATTATATATTGTGCTGTCAGTATGTAATGAACTGACTTTTGGAAACTGCCAATTGATTAATGCTAAGCCCCAACAAATGAATGATGTTTTGTAACATCAGTCACAGTCAAGTCTGTTAAGGCTACAGGCTGAATATCATTTTAGTGACTGCTCTAATATATATATATATATATATATATATATATATATATAAGTAATGTAAGTAATGTAAGTTTGTTAGAATATGCAAATCTTTTTGCATAATTAACCTTCACTGACAATATTAATGGATGATCTGGCAAACTGCTAAGAATGACAAAACCATAAAACAAAGAAAAATCTAAAGTTAAGGATGGCTTTGTGCACTATAGTGATGCAACAAAAGTACTATTGTTGTGTTTTGTCTGACAGTATTCGAAGGGAAACTGCCTCTCTAAGGCCTTTGGGGGAACAGCTGTAAATGCGGACAACCCTCAGTGCTCTATGGGCTTCTATAGTATGTTGCTTGGTCAGGCTGTTTTCACAAAGGGGCCCTCTGCTTGTCAGGTATAAAAAGGAAGGCTTCCAACAGATAGACAAGCAGTTCAGCTCCAAGAGCAGCACCACCAGCAGCAGCATCGCCTCTACTGACAACACCTGGCAAAGATGACCTCCAGCGGCATGAACATGATGGGCAAGATCATCTTCTACGAGGACAGGAACTTCCAGGGCCGCTCCTACGAGTGCATGAGCGACTGCCCCGACATGTCCTCCTACCTGAACCGCTGCCACTCCTGCAGGGTGGAGAGGGGCTGCTTCATGGTCTACGACCGCACCAACTTCATGGGAAACCAGTACTTCATGAGGAGGGGCGAGTACGCCGACTACATGAGCATGATGGGCATGAGCGACTGCATCAGGTCCTGCCGCATGATCCCCATGCACAGAGGGTCCTACAGGATGAGGATCTACGAGAGGGAGAACTTCCAGGGACAGATGTACGAGCTGATGGAGGACTGCGAGAATATCATGGACCGCTACAGCATGTCCAACTTCATGTCCTGCAACGTGATGGAGGGCCACTGGCTGATGTACGAGCAGCCCCACTTCAGAGGAAGGATGGTGTACATGAGGCCCGGAGAGTACAGAAGCTTCATGAACATGGGCTGGAGCGGCATGAGGTTCATGAGCATGAGGCGCATTATGGATTCCTGCTACTAGACGATGACTCATGATACTGCAGCAATTAGTTTCTAATATACACTGGGTGTTGACTGTTACAAATGGACAAAAAAGACTGACAACCACTGAACTGCACATACAGTTGTCTTTGAGGTCTGGCTGATAAAGAGAATAATAACAGCCAAAATAAGGAAACACTAATAAAGTCTACTTTGTTATAAAAAATAATCTTATTTTCTTTTTTCTTCTTACAATTTCTAAAGGTACCTTGTCAGCCTTCCTACTTACTTGCCAATACCCTTACCCTGCTGATGTGGGCAAATTAAAATAAGTTTGTTATAAAAATTGTTTATCTAGGGCTGGGTAATGAAATCTGACATCTTAATCTCACCAACCAATATGCTTCGGTTTGATGATTGATTGATTGATTGATTGATTGATTTGATTGATTTATATTTATGGGTTTATAAGACACTAGACAATAAAAACCAAGATGGCCACATGACAAATCATAACAGTTCCAGTTCCAAAACCAGTTTCACAAATTCAAAAAGTTTAATTTGAAGTATTGAAAAATGGAGTCCTTCAATGTCCCACATATCAATACTTATGCAGGTAATCTTTTCAGCGTAGTGATGCCCCCCTGAACTGCTCCTGAATGTGGATTGATTCTACATTTGTAAAAAGCTGTATTTTACGGTCAGTTCTGAGGACACCAGGGAGTGAGATTAGCTTAACAGGAAAACACAAGTGCAGTCTTGTTGATTCTTTTCTTTTTTCTTCTTTTTCTTCTAATTGTTTTCTGTCCTTTTCTTACAATTTCTAATAAGGTACCTTGTCAACCTTCCTACTTACTTTCCAATACCCTTGACCCACTAACGTAGGCACCAGAATCTGACAACATGGGAAACATTACAAGCAATTTATTAACACCTGTTGAATAAGCAGGACATATATTTGAAGAAATGTGGCATCCTCAACTGCTCTCCCCCAGTTAACTCCCAGCCCCATCTTAATCCAGAGTAGGAATGTTTTTCACAGCTTTATGGAGCTTGATAAACTAAAAGTAAATGGTTATGAATAGGATAAAAACAAAAGCTTTTTTTCTCACACTCTGATCTATATCTATATGTAATCTACTCTGACGACAAAAACACACCAGGTTCAGGTGGGAACAGGAGGGGCATCAAGCGGTAGAGGAGCACGAGAGAGGTCGGGCATCAGTCAGTATCCACCTCCGGAGGTCTGAGCGGGCCCCGGGGTGCCAGGAGTAAAACCCGGCTAGAAAAGCACCTCGGTAATGTTACTGTGTCTTCGTCGTCAGAGTCCTGGTCAGAGCCGCTGTAAGTCACCTTGGTACTGTATTCCATGTTGGCCCTTAAAACAACCTCCTCTCGGCGGTCTAAAGCTCCTGTGCTAACGGTGTACACAACATCACTCAGATGGTGCTCTGCGCTCCGTGTCCAGTCCACGCCTTTTACTTCAAAAGTTTGCGAACAACAGTGTCGCAGCTCTTGTCAATCAGATCTATTTATCTTTCTAATATCATACAGGTGTGGTTGGAGTCAGCTTATAGGACCACTGACTAGTTTAGCAGCAATTAGCGGTTACTTTAGCAACAAGCAAAGCTATCTGTCCATCAGTAAACTCTGTAAATCACAGAGAGTTGAGGCAGAGCAGCCGGAGGACATCAGAGGGAAAACCAGAAAATATTTTCCCCATAAAATATGATCTCTGTGATGTTGCAAATAGCTGGAGCTGCTGTGATGCAAGAAACATTTCAGACTCGATCTGACAATAAAGTATCATCATCATCATCATCATCATCATCATCATCATCCAGTTTCACCAAAATCAGTGAATAAAGTTATTTAAGTTGCATGTTTTTGTACAATAATCTATGAGGCTCAGCCCCCAGAAACGCTACAGTATCATTTTTCAAACCTAATTCTTGTCACATTTGTGGTCTGATGAACAGTAAATTCATCAAATTCTGTGCCCCGTAACACTAGTTTCACCAAAATCAGTGAATACAGTTATAAAGTTGTGTTTTTGTACAGTAATCCAGCAGCCAGTGAGGCCTGGCCGCCTTCTCGCCTTTCTGCCACAAGCGGACTACACACATGAGCAAGGCAGCAGATGTTCAAGCAAGTGACGTCCCAACTGAAGACCTGCCTTTATGAAAGCACTGACAGATTACATTTTCATTTTCATGTTGACCCCAAAAGAGCATGGTGACATGTAAATGTAAATGCAATAGACTGGTGGCACTGTTTTGCTTAATGCATTTGAATATTGTCCACTCTATAGCAGGATAAGTCTTTAAAAATGAAATGTTAAATGCAGTTTTCATTTTCAAATTGTTAGAAAATTATATTTTAATTTTCACTTTGACTTAAATATTGCTTGCATAAATGGAAAATCAGGTTACATTGTTTATGTTTCATTTTCATTTTCAAATTAGAATTAACATTTGAATATTGTCCACTGTACAGTGGGTTACAACTTTTAAAATTAAATGTCAAACAGCTTTTCTATTTTAATTTTAATATAGTCATAGAATTCCCATACAAGTATGTGAAAATGAAAATGAAAATTGGATTATTGCATTTTCATTTTTACTCAAATAAAACATACATATGTGGAATATTATAATGCTATTGTGGAATTGCATTTTCATTTTCAAGTTTACATTATCATTTGAATATAGTCCAGTTTACGCTTCCATAGTAATTAAATGGAACCAATAAGCAGTATCAATAAATCACAGGACCAATAAGCAATATTGATAAGAATAGCTGTATGGATAAAATTCTAACAATAACCACCCCTACATAGAGTAAATGCCTCATTTATATTTTGTAGAATGTTATATAAATGTTAGACTGGTTTCTGTTAAAGCAGTATAAAAACAGTAAAGAAGTAAAAAACATACATCAAAAAGAAATATTTTATCAAAAGTAATGTAGCATCCAGAGGGGTGGGCATGTACAGTAGGGACAGCCTCCTGGTTTACTGGGTGATGGACTCATGGACCTAAGTCTCATGTTGATGCATCTCCCTGCAAAGTTAATGAAGTGAGTGTGTTCTACAGTGTGTTATGCCATGTTACGGTAGTTTCACATGCAATTATTACTAGCAGAGGTGTTCGACCACAAGTGTGGTTAGGTGTGTTATCAGTGACATTCCTTCTTGTGTGAGTGTCTGGGCGTTCTACTCTAAAGTGATACTCTGCTTGTTTCTGTTAATAAAGCACCTGTTCAAAACAAGAGAAAACTGCCTCGATGAGTTTTACCATGAGTGATCCACAGTTTGACACATTGGTGTTAGAAATGAGACCTAAATTGATGATTTTGCTCAGAGAGTTAGAAAAACTCGCCCGCTTCGACGTTTCAAGCAAGCAGAGCATCGGAAGAGCGCACACGAGGAAGAGCCACTGAGGAAAGGACACCCCCGGCCAGCAGGTGATCTCCAGCCTGAGGAGTAGCTGTCTCTCCCTCCCACCTGCTGGTTACCAACTCAGCCCCTCCAGCAGCGACATGTCATGCCACCACCTCCTCCCCACCTTCGTCAGCGACTGGTGCACCTCCACTAACAGCAACAGCTGGAAGTGACACAGCCCCTCTACCCCATAAGGCTGTGCCCGACTCAGCGCCACCAGAGGGCTCCTGATAGCCTGCAGTAAAACTGCCACGTTATAGTGGGGAAGAGCCTGCAGAGACTTACCTCATTCAAGTACAGTTAGCCTAGACAGCCTGAGAAACAGTGGTGCATGTTGCCCTCTCCCTGGAGGGAAAAGTGCTGCAGATCCTCACAGATCTCCAATCAGATGAGTGATGCAGCTGGCCAGCCTTCGAGAGGGCTATACAACACTGATTTGGCCAATATGTCTACGCTGATGTCAGGGATCATTTTGCCAACCACCGAAAAGGAGAGGGTGAGAGCTTGAGTGCCTCGTCTCTACATGTGGCTCTGGTACCCCACTTTTTACGCAGAAACGAAGGAAGTGCTTGCTCTCCAGGCCTTCATCAGTGGACTCCGAACAGAACGTCTACATGAACCCATCCGCCTACATCCCCCAAAAACACTGACAAGTGTTTGTCTGACTGAACGACCACACACTACGAAGCATTGGGTGAACCAGGTGGACTGTGAGGGGACGGATGATAAGCAAATGACACACCTACATCTGCTCAATGGCCACGGCGGAAAAACAGGAGGTCGTCCATGGGGGACTGTTACAGGTGTGGTTGCTCAGGACACATCGCCCGCTATTTCCCAGCTCCAACATCACATTGCCAGGCACTGCAGTCACAATTAAACTAGAGCAGGGTGGCACAATGGGGGAACTGCCACCCACAAACACCTTGTCCTCCCTCACCACCCCAACACTACGGCTTGGCTGATTAGGCTGAGTACATGGACTGTACCTGAACTGCACCCTTGACAGGATGGTGTGCAGGGCGCTGGCTGGACACAGGGTTCAACATTTCCCTGGTTTGGCCTGGGACCCTGCCTGGCACTGTGGGACCTACGCCCTGGGGCTGGGGGGGGAGGTGTCACAAGTTACAAAGGTGCTATTGTTCTTTGTTTACCCTTTGAAAAAGGTTTTGTCTGACAGTATTCGAAGGGAAACTGCCTCTCTAAGGTCTTTTGGGGGAACAGCTGTAAATGTGGACAACCCTCAGTGCTCTATGGGCTTCTATAGTATGTTGCTTGGTCAGGCTGTTTTCACAAAGGGGCCCTCTGCTTGTCAGGTATAAAAAGGAAGGCTTCCAACAGATAGACAAGCAGTTCAGCTCCAAGAGCAGCACCACCAGCAGCAGCATCGCCTCTACTGACAACACCTGGCAAAGATGACCTCCAGCGGCATGAACATGATGGGCAAGATCATCTTCTACGAGGACAGGAACTTCCAGGGCCGCTCCTACGAGTGCATGAGCGACTGCCCGACATGTCCTCCTACCTGAACCGCTGCCACTCCTGCAGGGTGGAGAGGGGCTGCTTCATGGTCTCACGACCGCACCAACTTCATGGGAAACCAGTACTTCATGAGGAGGGGCGAGTACGCCGACTACATGAGCATGATGGGCATGAGCGACTGCATCAGGTCCTGCCGCATGATCCCCATGCACAGAGGGTCCTACAGGATGAGGATCTACGAGAGGGAGAACTTCCAGGGACAGATGTACGAGCTGATGGAGGACTGCGAGAATATCATGGACCGCTACAGCATGTCCAACTTCATGTCCTGCAACGTGATGGAGGGCCACTGGCTGATGTACGAGCAGCCCCACTTCAGAGGAAGGATGGTGTACATGAGGCCCGGAGAGTACAGAAACTTCATGAGCATGGGCTGGAGCGGCATGAGGTTCATGAGCATGAGGCGCATCATGGATTCCTGCTACTAGATGATGACTCATGATACTGCAACAATTAGTTTCTAAACAAAGTCTAGACAATTTGTTACTAAGCAACTTATCTGCAGCAATATACACTGTGTTGACTGCAGCAAATGGATGACAGATTGACAACCACTGAAATGCACATAGATACATCTGTGAGGTCTGGCTGATGAAGAGAATAAATAACAGCCAAAATAAAGAAACACTAATAAAATAATTTTGGAGTTAATTCTTTCCTTTGTTCTTCTTTTTCTTCTAACTATTCTTTCACCTTCCTACAATTTCTAGAGGTACTTCATCAACATTCCTACTTACTTTCCAATACCCTTGGCCCACTGATGTAGGCAAATTAAAATAAGTTTGTCATAAAAATTGTTTATCTAAGGTTGGTACCATAATGGTACCATGGTACCAACCAATATGCTTCGGTTTTATGAAGTATTGAAAAATGGACTGTCATTCGATATCCCACGAATCGATACTTATGCAGGTAAGCTTGTCAGCATAGGGATGCACCCCGAAAACAGATTCTGAATGTGGATTGTTTCTACATTTATAAAAACCTGCATTTTAAAATCAGTGCTGTCAGACACAAGGGAGTGAAATTATCTTAACAGGAAATAAGGGTTTAGGGTTTAATTTTTGGCTCTTTCTTTCTGTCATTCCATATTCCACAGATCAATGCCCCCCCAAAACTGCTTCTGAATGTGGATTGATACTACATTTGTAAAAACCTGTATTTTAAGGTCAGTTCTGAGGACACCAGGGTGTGAGATTAGCTTAACAGGAAAAACATTTTTGGTGATACGTGCAGGCTTGCCTATTTCTTTTTTCTGTCCTGTACCCAGCACTCTGTCTGTGTATTAGGGCAGGACTGGGATCTCCTGCTTTTTTCTGCTAAATGTGTGTATAGGGTTGCCAACTTCCACTAGTAGAAATACAGAATGGCACAGATGGATATTAGCGGGGTTGTTTTATTTAAGCGTGTTTTGTTCAGTAGCTAATAGTAACTTGTGTTTAATTGCGTGACGGACAGATTAAACCTGACTAATCCCAGTTTAAAAAGCACTAAAATCACTTGCTCCAAGCCCCAAACAAAAAGCCACATTAGTCAGCAATGCAGTGACAGTTCATTCAAAGCTTAATACTTGAAAGTTTGCACTTTCACCATATGTTCAAATTGAAGCTCAGAGAAAAGGACTTTTGCTGTTTAATCAGAATTACTGGACAAACACTGGATATTTTGGATTGTTGACAACACTAAATATGTGGCTTCATAGAGTATAAGTGACACAATTGGTGAATATCATCTTTATATGTAGGTCTCTACCTATAGGAGATCATTTAAACCCTTAAAGAAAGCTTGCATTGACATAATTACTGATCATTTTGAATCATATTTCAGAAATCTGTTTGAGGGGCATGCAGGAGGTTGAAACAGACGATAAGTGAAAAACAACACAGTCTGCTTTTTTTATGTAGTGAATTTCATCCACAGATAACTCAATGGGTTTTAGCCATGCTTTGGCCTGGTTTTTAGGCTGAAGAGAGGGATTAAAGGGATTGGTTTTGTCCTTGTCCTTTTATTGGTTTTAGTTTTGGAACATCCAAAACCATTAAGAAAAATGGAATGATTCTGTGTGTGTGTGTGTATATATATATATATATATATATATATATATATATATATATATATGGTAGGGCTGTCAAATGTAGCGCATTAATTTAGATTCATTTTAAATATAACATGTTGAAAAACGTAAATTAACACAATTTAATGATCTGTTATGGCTACAATTTAGGCTACGTGATGGGCTTGATGTGATGTTCAATGAAAAAAGCATTTATTTGGAAAAATGTCTTTAGATTTAGAAATAAAACTGTTTATTGATTTCTAATGCCACCTTTAGATATTTCTATTAAATGCTTTACTCATGTGCCACAATAATGTAATGTTTTGAGTTAAAATATCTTCATTTTTGTGCTTTTCCAAACAAATATTGATATATGTGATTGTTTACTATTAAATCAGCATATATATTTCTGCCACCCCTTAAAGTCCCCATGCCACGCCATGAATTTCTGTACTGTAACCAAACTCTTCATATTATGCTTACTAAAGTTTAGCAACGTTTAACCGTTTAAAACTCATCTTTGTGCTACTGATAATCAGGCTGATATTGTACAGTCAGCCAGGCGCTGACTGTACTTACTAACATCGAAATACAACAGGGCACAGCCAGTGGTGATTTCCGTTCAGTTTTATAAGTCACAGTAACATGTTTTAGTACAAGATCAAATCTTTTCTGGCAAGTGCAAATTAAGGCCAAGATGTCACTCTTAAAAGATGTATAATCCTTGTAATGCCCCGGGATGTGCAAGGTCTCATAGCAGGTGGAGGCCGTGGGGTATCTGCCCTTAACTATCTCTACAAAGACTTGCTGGTAGAATCTCCCATCCAAATTTGACCAGACTGGTCAGTTCAGTTGGCGTTGCTATGGAAAAAATTAAAGTGGATTAAATAAATGGCTACAAAACATCAAATGGTTTCTTCCAGGGTTTACTAATTATGAGCATTGTGTGAGCTAAATATGAGCATTCAAGGGCACTTTTGGTCCAAGCTCTGTTAATTTCTGACCCGGCCTCTGTCATGCTGCTGCCACACTTTCTCTTTCCTCCCGTCGGCTTTAGAGAATAGTGAAAATTGTTGAGATAAATTTTATTTTGACGGAGCATTTCTATTTTAACCAGCACAGCTTTTCTAGCCTTTACGGCACTGGTTTAGCGCCCCGCGAGAGTGAGGTACACACACAGGGAGCGTAAGGTTGAGACGAGTCAGAGAAATAATATCACATTGCGTGCTCTAAAAAAGTAGACAGCAGAAACAGAGCTTTTAATCAAGAATGGACAGACTCTCAGACTCTTACATGTTCAATCTTCCCACAGGCAGTTCAAAACCATATGTCTCATATGTTTTGAGATTGTGGCGATTATTAAAAGCGCCAATGTGAAGCGTCACTATGAGACAAAGCACAGAGCATCTTTTGAGCAGGTTAACAAAGGGGGTGGATTTTGGTCCCTTTCCTAAAAAGGGGGATGGCATCCCTCCCTTGTCCCCCTCATAAATCGCCTACTATGTCTATCATTACTTACTGTAAGTAACAGGTGGAATCTTGCCTGTAAAAATCAAAAATCAAAAAAAAAAAAAAATCAACAGCATGCCAAAATATGTTTACATATTATACATATGCATTTAAAATAGCAAACTTGTCCTTTAAGTCTTTACTTGGTCATTTCCATTTGAAGTGATGGTCTTCCTAGCTGAAGGGCTGAACCATAGACTTTATATAAAGATGGACAACATGACAGCTCCCCAAAAGTGAAGCCAAAACATCTTGATCACCCCTGGTGGCTGGCTGCAGTACAGGACATAAATCCCGTTTCCGGGATTTTTTGGCTTCATTTTTGTACAGTGGGAGGAAGAGAAGATGGGTCGTCCCTCTATATACAGTCTATGGGCTCAAATGTCATTGTGACCTCCCTGACTCTGTTCTCTGCAGGATTGTATCCAAGAATATTCATTAACCATCAATAAGTCTACAATTGACAATTAAACATAAGCCATATATAAATGAATTGAAGTATAATACTAAACCCTATATCTTGATTTGTGACATCACCACTGGCTGCGCCCCACTATCTTTAAGACGATGCGTGAAGTGCCATCGTTTGGGTTTGTTGCCACAGCTGACCTCCTTCCTGTAAGTTCAAGCATTGGTGTCACATGACCAATGGAGAATAACTTTGATTGGCTGGATGTTGGTTCAATTTTAGACAGAATCGATTGCTTATCCTTGGTATCCTGGATATTTAATCTTTTTTTTTACTCTAATTTTGGGATCTGAACATGGCCTATTAAATTTGAGCACCTTGAAAATTTGTTATTTGATTTTTTTAAAACTTTTTGATTCTGAATTTGTGAACATTGAAAAATAAAATGAGTTATTGAAAATTTGAAGAGTTGAATTCAGAGGCAAAAAGTTCAGCTACATAATTTCAAAGCTAAAGAAATTCAGTGCTATAAATTCAATGGCTTTTAAATTGCAAAATCTGGTGGAATCTGGCACAGGTGGAATGACAAATAGGAGTTCACCCACCAAAATACAGTTTAGAGGACTTCCTAATGCTGAGTGTTTCTGTCTCTTGTGTGTCCCTTATTTCATCCTGTGCCTCTGGTGCCTTGTGGAGAGATCACAATAAGAGAAAGCAAAGGGGCAAAATATCCCTATTCACATCCTTTCATGAAGAGAAAGCAGCCATCTGCCAAATGCCCCTTCACATTAACGTTGCACCATTGAAGGCAGTGATGGTACACGACAAAACTATACAATGCTGAAGCCATTAAGGCTGGCACATCAAGTTCTTCAATTGATTTGTTTCCCCCTCTTTCCCCCTCTCAAAAGCTGAGAGTCAGGTCTGCGTGGTAGGAAAAAAACTGTGTTAAGGGGTTAGTAATCTCTATAAACAGATATGAATGCATATGAATGCAGAATCTGTAGTCAAGGGACAAGATTTTGGTATCAGAAGCGTTCTGGTTTCCGTTTGTAGTCCGTTTGTAGTCTGAGTAGCATTGACCAATCATGTTTGAGTGGGCTTTGGTTGCATGCAGGAAAACAGTCCGTGTGGAGAGCAAAAGAGATGGAGCTCACTGGTCGAAATGCAATCGCAGAACCCAACAGCTTTCATCTGATGACTGCTTTTTAAGAATCTCAGAACCATCGAGATAAGCTTTTTATTCGATTTTTAAAAAAGTATCTGCATTCAAATTGTTGTCAGATGATAGCCAATGGGTTTTGAGATCGCTAATCGGGCTGTAAACAATGACCAGCACACAGAGGAAGCCTTGGCCTGGATATCCGTTATCCGGATATCCAGAAGCCCCGAAAAATTGGCCAAAGACCCCAGAGGCTAAATCGTCGTCAGATGATAGCCAATTGGTTCCAAGATTGAGGGGTTAGCTACAAGAAGACAACAGCAAAAGTTTTGTCTGAGATGAAAAAAAGGAAGAAGTCAGACAACTGCAGAAATAATTTATGGATTGTGCTGAAAATATCTCTGTTCAATGTTTTAATACTGCCTTCTGTGGTCTTGGGCTGTGATCCAATTTTGACAAGCTCCTGTTTGGTCAAAATCATCCATTTGGAAAAAGATGTGAGCAGGCTAATCCCAAAACAAACAATGAGCTCATCTATATGGATCCTACCATATATAAGCCCATTAATTTGAACAGTGACAGGTCGAAAAATACATGAGACTTCCTCTAAAAAGTTACAACTTGGCAAAAGAAAGAGAGCTGAAAGTTACTGAGTAGGTTAACAAGTCTGCAGCCCAAATTGTAAATTGTTTGGATGTCTGGGCCCTGGCAACAGTGGCACCAAGGTTAGTCAAAAACCTGTTAAAAAGAGAACAGAGTCTGGCAGGAGAGGACCAATCCAAGCTATCCAAGCTGGTTTTGTAAGACAAGACAAGGCTCTAACCATTTGAAAAACAGCGCAGGGTGAAGGAGGCCAGCATTTTCTTAGGCACAAACAGCTACTAGGGAAACCAAACTAGTGTGGTCAGCACTACTCTCAGCTACAGCACTAGCAACAAAAATTGGAATCATATGAATGACGGTTGTTATTCGTATTAATAGGAATATGTGGACAATGGTGGGAAAGGATTAGACACTTTAAGGGCTTCTGGGTGGTTCATTGTGTATGGAAGTGGTGTGTTCGGCCCCCAGCCTGTGCTCACATTAACTCACACATCAGTCTGTGATCATGGCACAACTCGCACCTAACAGCTGGACTACTTTGGGGCGATTCTTTATTCATTATAAGGCTTAGAGGTGCTGGGAACTGGGGGCTGGGGGATCAGTCTAATGCTGAAAGTCCTTCCAAATATGCAGAGGAGAGAAGTACAAGAGCAATGAGGCGAAGATTGCTTCAAAGTAAGAGCTTGTCGGACCATTCAGAAAACATCTGAAACCCCTTCCCCCAACACCTTTCCGGCTCCAAAGTGGGAGGGCTGACAGTTTTTATAAGTTTCTGAAACCAACGACAAGCTCACCCCCTTTAACCAGGGATTGAGCAGGTGTGAGAAGGTAAGAAAGTAAACAGGGTTGAACCTCTCTTTCAACTACATCCATCACTTTTTGTTTGTAAAACCAAGTGGAACGCCACAAATTTTGAAAAGAGACTGTTCAAAAGTGTGTGCCATCATAAGAATTTGAACAATTCATCGCGTCTCACTCCTAAATATGAAGCAAGTTTTTTCGTCCTAGCTCGTTTGGATCCATTTGAAAGAGCTATACACTTTTGCCTTTAGATGTGTTTGGATGACGTTCGTACAAACTGCTATACACCAGACTTTTGTGTTATTTCTCATCCATTTATGAGTGTATATGAACACACAAAATAGGAAAGTACTTGCCCAAAATGGTAATATTGGGTAGAAGCTAAAACCCAGTTGCTAGCTTTGGCAGAAAGACTCACAAAGAACAGTGACTGTAAATAGATATCATAGACACGTTTGTGCTGGTTGAAGTTGCTTACTCTCAAGTCATCAGTTCTGGCTTTAACAGGATTAACAGATCATTTGAGAGAAGACTTCATGGCTTGTCTTTCAGTGTCAGTTTGCATTAAATTCTACAGAGTTTCACCAAGATGTAACGCCTCCATTACAATCCAAGAAATCAGGATTTGACTGTAGAGCAAGAGACCAGACAAATGTACTTATAATAAGGACCGAGTTATCTTGCTATGTGACCCTGGGGAAAAATTTAGCTATGGGCCCCAGTACTCCATTATATTGTTACCTGTACTACCACCATATAAGACATGGCACTAGGTATCAAAAAAAGATTTGCAACTAATATCAAAGATTGGTGTCAGCACTTTAAGGATAACTCTGGTTTATTACAACTTTGGTCTTATTTTCATAGTTTTGGCAATCATACCTATTCACCAACATATTTGCTATGATCTCAGAATGTGCCGATGACATGGGTCAGAAATATGAGCAGTCATACAAACAGACAGATTTTAAAACAAACCCACAGGTTAGCCTTAACTTGTGTAGAAAAGAAAATTATATTCCTAGATTTCTGCAATTACTTTGGTGAGCACATTGTTATCGTAACTAATAACAATGACGACTAAAACTACAAAAATAGGACCTAAGTTGTAATTAACTGGAATGATCATTTAACTAGTGAAAGCTTGTGTAGCAGATGAAAATAAGCTGTGGACAAAAATCTTACAAGACCTTGCTTAGGGCCTTGGGCTGAAAGTTAGTCTTAAGGATTTAGTTTCAGAGGTTATACTGAAACTGGAGTAGGTACCACCTCTCTATAGGGTTTCTGACACAACTAAAGGCATTTAGTTGCATTCGGGGGGGATTTGTACTAAACACATTATGTTTTCTGGAGTCTTTGTTTTGTGGACCTTTATTTCTCTGGTTGCCATGGAATAAGGCTGACAGACTGGAAAAGCTTGTTTAGGGCAAAGAAAGGTGGCTGAGATGGAATATCAGACCAATGACCCTGAGGCCAAGGATAGGTTATGTGTGTGAGAGTGTGTGTGCCTGTACTGGCTGACAATTTCACACATTGTCAGCCAGTACAGGCAGACTGTATCACATTAACAGCTCTTTATTGCTGCAATTTGTGGATAAATATGTTGACCATTATGCATACTGCCACTTTTCTTTTAAGCATATAATCTGGAACTCATTTGACCATAAAATTGAGATAAGCACATAGGGAGTTTCTGGAAGGAAAATTATTATTTTCGGACTTTCTTGACACACCATAAGACCAAGGGATCCACCCGAGAAATAAGATTTAGCTGCAATGTCAGTGTACCATGATGTAATGAAGTGGAACACGGTGCTCTAGTATTATTCAAGATACAGCTAGTATTTAAATAGACTTTCACAATAACCAAGTTTTCTTGCCCAGACAAACGCTTTCCTTTTTCCACACGCACAAAAGAGTGAGCGCACTTTCAAGCTATCTACAGTATACATATATAAATACTCCAATGCACTCTTTTACTGAAAATAAAAACTTTTAAAATAAATAATCCACTTAAACATATAAAGCTTGTGTTTGAATGTTCTACCCACATTTGACCTGTTTATAAGAAAACTGGTTGCTGATTACTCATCTTAAGTATTATTGTTGCATTTCGGTCACTGCGGGTGTATGTGTGTTAATGTCCCAGCCAAACTATATTTTGTAGTAACATACAAGTGCCACAAGATGACAATAGCTAAATTTGAAGTACCATATGGGAACCGTGCAAGTCACTGAATTTTCCACAACACGGACCTGCAAATGTTTCACAATAAAAGCCTTGTTAGGAAATGAGACATTCTGTCCTCTGAAACGCTAGAGGGCTTTTAATTTGAAATTGTAACAAAAATTTAACAGAGAAAACCGGAGCAGATCAGAAATCAAGGAGGCTTTATACTAAAATATGACCAAATATACTTATCAAACAGAGGGAATTAGAAAGAAAGGCCTGTCTCTAACATAAGCCTGCTTCAAAAAAAGGCGTGGTATGCTCTGCAGTTGAGGAAAAAAAAGGACCCAGCCACTATTTGAAAATTTACACTATGTGTTCAGACCGGCAGTAGCTGTGGGTGAAAAAACCCAGTCCTCTCATTCATTTGAATGGGGCCAGTCCGGTGACGTCTGACACTGATCGTCCGACAAAAAAGTTTAGCCTGGCTCAACTTTTGCTGCAACTCAATGCAACATCATCCGGCAAGGCACTGCATGGGCCTGTCAAATGCATGCAAGCAAAACATTCCTGGTAGATTACTTTGTAATGTGAATGCCTTTTTTCTATTGTTTACCATGCGATCATCAGACTGAAAGATAATAGTAACTGTAATAGTTACAGTTATGACTTTCTAGTGTTGAAAAATATTAGGGTGGGATCTGCCTGTCCTGGGACTCTGCCTGGCAGCCACCGTGTGGCTGTTAGCCATGTTACAAACTGCCCCAGCAGGTAACCTGAGACAGACAGACCTGTCAGAGTCCTGACTGTCACCAGTGTTATCTGAGCCGGGTGGTGGCAGTTGGCAGGGTAGGTTTCACCCAGCGTAAATGTAAAGTGACAGTTATTGTGATAAAATTGAGCAGGGCCAGTCTTATTCCAGGGGGTTCTGTTGGCAAGAGACAGGGACACTGATATGGGCCAACTTTGTAATGCGAGTTGAACCCAAACTGCCTACTTCCCTTTGTGTGAGTTGTAAAAAACTGCTGTAGCTAGCAGCAAAACCTGTTACTGTCGCTGTTCATTTCCAATTCCTACCTCTGAATAAATATCTGGATCAGTTCAAGTGAAAAATCAAACAAAACACGTTGACCTGTTTTAAAATGTAATATTCCTGAGTGTGGTTTGGCTTGAACATGAATAATATAACAATAGAATAATCAGAATGGAGAAAGGGAGCAGACCACTGACAGAGCAACTCAACATGTGGGGTGAAAAAAAGCAACTGGCAGTTATTATGGGAGCATATGGCGCAGGATGGGAGGAGCCACGGGAGTTACCAGTGTGGCTTAAAGGAGAAAGAAAAATATATCACCTCTATTACTGGCAATGATAAGATGAAAAGTCTACCTCAAAACTGGGGAAGACAAACACTCCCATCATCAACATGCAGGGCAGTGAACGGAGGGTGAGAGTGAAGGGGGTTGAGGGGAGGTAAAATCAATACGAGAGGGGTTAGAGCCCCACCATTCCTTTTCTGCAGGTCAGGGAGCCCTACACTTCTCTCCCCTTTGCCAGCCGCTGCCGCTGCTGCATCATCGGGGCATTGTGGAGCTGTTGCCATGGAGACATGGGTCAGAGCACTGATGTGCAAGCACAGCGTGGATTTGATGCTAGCAGTGGAGTGCAAACAGGCCAGGCTGGAGCCAGCAGTAAACTCCGGCTGAATGTAGGTCACCGGGATTCTCCAGAGCAGAGGCAGGCTGAGCCACAAGTTACTGCAGAGTGGGGGGGGTGCTAGGGCTGGGGAATACCAGCTCACTCATAAATGGTTTAATGTTGCATGAATTTCACCTTGACATGCTTTTGCAATCAGTTTTTGTAAACCCACAAACAACCAATGGACATTTTGGGATATTTGTTGTAACAACACTCACTGACTCCACTTGTGTGGATTCTACGGATGTCTGTGAGAAAGTTAATACTGGTTATTGTTTAACTTCTCAGGAACTCATGTTGTTTCTTTTATTTGCTTCCTGGTCCTCTCCCTTTTTTCCTCTGCCTCTGTACAAGTGGAGTCAAACTACTCCAGATACAACAACTACACTATAAACTAGATAGTTTATAGTTTAACATTTACGGCTTCTCCTGGGAATCAGAGGTTATGCAGATTTTGCATGCAAGTTGAAATAGTTTCAACCTGAGTGGACATGTCTTGACCTCAAAACTATGGAAGTCAAAAATGTCTAGCATTAACTAAACACATAAGACGTTTTGAAATAAATAATTGTATGAATACAGAAAAAAATGTACACGAAATATATAAATGAATCGATGAAATGTGAAATAAAAATATATTTTATTAAAAATTAAGCAAATACAATGAAATTTGATTTCATGACTTAATTTTTTATAAAATACAATTTTTAGCCGCTCCAGCAGATGGCAATGTCAGTCAGTCCAACACTTTGGCTCAGACTAAAACGTCTCAACGGATGTTGTATGGATTGCAATGAAATATTGTACAAATATTTGTGGCGCAGAGGATGAGCCCTAATGACTTTGGTGATCCCCTGAATATATTCTCTAGCCACCATGAGGTGGATATTTTTTGTTTTAGTGCGTGTCAAATGTCCCAACAACTATGGGATGGATTAGCAGACAATTTGGTACAGATGTTGATGTTCCCCTCAGGAGGAATTGTTCCAACTTTTGTGACCTCCTGACTTTTTCATTTCAGTTTCTCCAATACTTTGGTTTCTGACAAATACCTGCAAAACCAATGACATTCCCATCAGCCTCAGCTGTGTTTAGTGCTAATTAGCAAATATTAGCATGCTAACATGCTAAACTAAGCTGGTAACATGGTAAACATTATACCTGTTAAACATCAGCATGTTAACATCGCCATTGTGAGTATGTTAGCATGCTTGTTAGCATTAAGCTCAAAGCACTACTGTGTCTACGTCCAGAGCTGCTGGCACATCTGTAGTCTCTTCGTCTTGTTACAGTTATTTATATTCAGTTTACCAAAACTGGTAGTGAAACTGGTAACACAAGTTGCCAAGTTTATTTTTTTTAATTGTAACCCTCGTCAAAGCTTAGAAGTGCCCCTAGAAGCAGTGCATTTTGTCATATTTTAGCAAAACTATTGAGTGTTTGGAACATACTGAGAGAAGTGGACTATGGTGTATATTGCTGCACAAGTGTATGAGACATTTCTATGGATGATTTTCTATGTAACTTGTCTATTTGAATCGATTGTGACCAATATGAATTCAAGCTGACAACAGCCTCTGTATTCAGTTTTAGCAGCCACTCTTTAAGCCACCATGGGGGGAATTTTGGTAAGACTTTGGATGTAGTATCATTTTAAGAGTGAGTACAAGGGGAGAGGATATAATCATCTGTACTTTTACAAGTGGAAAAACACACAGAGTTTTCAGTAAGCTACACAGCACCTCCAAAAGATGGCATTTTGTGGCTTTCAGCCATTTCCCACATTGGCTTATTATGTGATTGGTGATTTTACCTTTATACTTTTTGCAGGTAGTCATAGTGATTTTTTTTCTCAGTTTGGCCATTTGTCAATATCCCAGTCCTGTAATGTAAGAAGTGAACACTAAGGTCTAGAGATGGCTGGGTTTAATGTCCAGAAAAACATATAGCTATAGTAGTCAGAAACCTGCATCTAAGAATCATCAGCTACAATAAATTCATAAGATGTCATCAGGAAGACAGGAGGATTTCAAAGAGTTCCTCCAAAGGCAATTAAAATATATATACAAAATATAAACAGGGTTGCCATTCTTTTGTAATGATACATTTCAAGGACTTTTCAAACACTTTTCAAGAACAAATTATTTCAAAATGAAGGGCCAATTATTCACATAGATGTTCACATATACCAGTCTAACCCAGCACAGTACTATACAAAGACTTGAATGCTTTACTTTAATTAGACACCACCCGGTAATAGGGGAGGAAAAATCCTTTTCCATTAGGATGAAACTTTGCCAGATCAATATAGACCCACATACAATACGTTTTTGTAATACATATTTATTTTTCAGGAAATTATACAAATTAGGTAATATGTATTACATATGCACTAATTTGCATATCAGTAGAAACAATTTTTAGGCCCAACAAATAAAGACTCAACTTTTTTTCTTGTTTAATTGTGATCAATAACTAAAAGCCAGTAATGGTCAGAGGCTTTTTGTCAAAATATTGTTTTAAGTTTTTTGTGTTGGAAAACATGACACAATATGCCTCACAAATAGAAAATGAAAAAAAAAAATATACATATAAAAATGTCTCTGACCATTACTAGCTATCTCTTCAAGAAATTGAATGTAAAAATTGGTAGCTGTACCTTTTACGAATCCAGAGATTTATTGTTTTGAGTGAGAAAATGGCCACGGAATGTACAGCTGTTGCTATGGAATGTTCGTGTCTGGCCTTAGTGCACCCTTTCTTTTTTCATCAATAGTTACCTCTACAAAACAAATCAACATATTTGGATATGATATCATGCTACGCATACTCAGATGAAAATGGGCTTTCCAACCATACTCATTACTTCATGGTTATGCCAAATATTGTGGAACTTATACATCACTCAAAAAGGATAACATTTGATCAGTTTTGGTGAATTTGTGTCGTATATATATATATATATACATATATTAAAAATAACACATTTCTGTGCCCTTTGGACATTTTCATAAAATCAGTGTTAAAGAAGACATGTTACAAGAACAAAATAACCAGAAATCTCACAATTCATGAGAGGGTCCAAATATAGGTTTTTCCCAGGTGGTTCCTACCCTTAACAGACACGGTGTTGATATTTGAAATACTTTTCATTTGTTTTCATTTGTATCCACACCAGATTATTTAGTAGAACATGGCCTTTACAACTACTCATCCATTTGTATCACATTGTTAGGGGTTTACAAACTGTACATCAACTAAAACGAACAACTAAACTAACATCTTGCATCAAAAGAAACACTTTATATACTAAACAGATTTTCTGGGTGTGCTACTTAGACCTACAGCCCTGTCTCCTAGAAATTCTGTTTATGAACAAATAATTTGCAACAGCAGATAGCCTACATTTTGAGGTAAACATAATGCCAACCGAATTATGTTTTCTATTAACATAATGAGGAAATGTTAGTTAACGTACCTGGCAAGTCACAAAAATGTTGATACTAAACGTATCCTTAAATCTATACAATCCCCCTGGTATAGAGCACTGCAGTAGCGCCCGCCACTTGGAATCTCCAGCAAGCATCCAAAACCCAAAACCTTTTCTACCATCAAAAACCCAAAACCTATTTTGCGATCGCCTGTAGCAAATATGAATGGAAAACCTTCTTACGGTTTACTGATATATTTTTCCTTTCAAGGGGCGAAGTAGCAACATGAGAAATATAACACGTTTTTATTGTCGGAAAAAAAGCACTACAATTACTGTTGAAGGGGGGAGGGAGGGAGAGTGTGCGTGCTTTGGTCCTAGCCTTGATGCAGAGAGACACAAATACACTAAAAACAATGCAAACAACCAGCATAACCCAGCACAATTAGCTATACCATCATATTCTTACCTTTGTCTAGCTTTCCTTTCCCAGGCTACTCCTGTGTGTTTTCACTGACATTTTGCTTCATACAAATTCGTGTTCTTCATCAGGCACTTGTAAACTACACAAAAGTCATTTTAATCTAATCGAGTAGTTTAGCCATGACCAGTTCCTCGCTCATCCGTTTTCCTTCTTACTAGGCGGGTCAACATTAGAGACATGGCAAATGTCAAAACCATAGAATTATACAGTTATTTTTATGGTCAAAACATAGCAAGCTAGCTAATATCAAAAGTAAGAACATGAGCTGTTGGCTATGCAATCTTATCTGACGTGTGATCCAGATGTATAAAAATGGTATCATAGGTGAATTTAAAGATAACAAAGTGCACAACGCTGAAAGTCAGAGATTCCTGTAGGCTAAATCCAAGCACTTTTAAGGAATTTTTATTGCACTTTCAAGGTCTTGATTTCTTTCTTTTTTTAATCCAAGCACTTTCAAGTATTTTCCAGGCTGGTGGCAACCCTGTATAAATACATAGAAATTAAAGACAGAGAAATCAGTCCTCTATTGTAGGCTGTATTTGTATTTCAAGTCTCCCAACTATTTTAAGCACTACACACTACTACACACGACCTTCCGATTGGTGAACGGCCCGCTCTACCACTAAGCCACAGCCACCGCTGGAGATTGATACAGACACTGAAGTCTTCCCAACCACTGAGACACAACACAGCTCATCATACTGCTTCAGCAAAACCTAATTCAAACCTCTGGTGAATCTTTGACAGTGTAGGATAAAAATCCTCTCATTCTTTCTCCAGCACCACAGACAGACAAAAGCCTGTGAGGAAAGATGGATTGCTACCCTTTCCTTTTGAGTATCTTTCATTCAAAGGAAAGTGCTAATGAGGTGCTGAGCAAAGGGGGAAGCGGTATAACTTGCATGGTGTAGCAATTGTCATTCTGATTCACAACCTTGACAGGAGAAATAATTGACTAACTTCTTTACTGGCAAGCAGGAGTGAGAGTCACTGAGTAGGTTTGATAGAAGTACATCAATGCTGCCACTTTCGACTTCAAAAGCCTTAATATCTTTGGGAAAAGATATTAAGAAAACTTGAATTTAACTTTCTGTTAAGTTAACTTGTTTCAAGAATTTCTCTAAATGAAAGCAGTGTTAATTGACAGCTATTGTAACTGCTGTTTGGTTAATTAAAAGACAGGACGTAGATACATCATCATAAGTAACATAGGGCCATTTTAGCTAGGTTAAATGTCTAAACCGTTGTCTCATGAATTAGTGTTCCAAAGCAAATCCAAAAGCAAATTGTTTAATTACATCGTGGTTATGACAGTATTAGCCTTGCTAATATTATCTTAACATAAAGAAAATGGAACCATTAGGGGCTAACATTAACGTTAAGTTGGCACTTTGGCTGAGGAGCTCAACTTTTGTTGTAATCATCAGCAAAATGGTACCATTAGAAACGTTAAACGAGTCATCCCAGAGCCCGTGCGTTGCACGTGCCAAGCACAGAAGCCAGGAGCTTGTGATTTGCAGTGAATAGATTAAACATGCAAAACCACTGATATGTCATCATTTACTACAGCTGTGTGATTTGCATACTGTTGTTTAAAGCAACAAGTGATGAAGTTCAATATTTGAATATGTCAAGCCCATGTAAAAAGGCTGACTACTGTTGCCATGGTTACAACAAATACACACTACTAAACCAAACAGCATTAAAGAATAATGGCTACATAGCATCTCATGCTCTAGATTTGATGGGTGCTGTAAAAAAGCATCAAGACCAAGATAAATCTCCATTAAAGAGATAGATCTTCTCTTTAATGGAGATTGTTAGAGCAGCTGTGACAGCCTCAGGCAGTTTCTACTGTCTTAAATTGCCTTTTCTCTTGCAAAGACACTGCTGACACACAAGCCAGAGACTGAATTTCCCATTTACACAAGATGACGTGTAACCAGTGAAGGCCCTATCACTGGGGAAACCGGGAGACCTTTTATTCTCAACTAGAAATGAGCGGCAAAACAAAATGAGTTGAGATAAAGCATCTATTCTCCTCACACAAAGCCTGATTAGTTCACATATTTCATCAAAATATCCTCGATATACTCTCCAGATACACTGGATATGATGTAACTACTCATTTTGCTATTCAAACCAAGAAGATTGGATCTTAGAAAGAAGGGGGATAAGTGAATATGGGTATAGAGTCATTATGGCATTTTAAAAAGGCATCACCAATTATGGTTTTCTGGCTTTGTCGCGCACCAACTAACTGTAACAGCCTGCATGTTAATTCAGCCTGGACCTTTGCTGCATTTCTACTCTCGCTCTCTCTCAAATCTGTCCTGTACTGTTCCATCAAAATAAAACTATACTTGGTCCAAAAAATAAAAGTCCACGTGTCCTAGAGAAATAGAAGGTGCTAGAAGCTTGGAGATGCAATGACTACTCACCAGGCAAGTGGTGAACTACTGTTTGCTTGTGAGCTAATTGCTAGCAGTGTTTGGCAAGTTACTTGAAAACTGTAATCAATTACTTCTTAGACATTACACTCTGACTCGTTATTTTACATCCATTACTCAGCTCAGGTCCGTTAAACTGGCTTTAAACAACATTGCTCCACAATCACACATCGCATATTCTGTATTTAATACGTGTAAAAAAACAAACAAACAAAAACATTTTGGTTTAAGCAAATAGCCTACAGTTTTGTGGGATTTACTGTTCATCTGCGGATGATGGATAATGCTTTTGGCAAGGCCAAATGTGTTAAGCACAGAGTAGCTTACTAGCACTAGTTAACGCTGACACTTATTCAAAAAAATCAAGTTCAAATGAATAAGAGCAAATAAATATATGATATAATAAATAATATAATTAATTCAAACACAACCCGCATAGCCTAATCCGAAAATACATTGTAGGATGGTCGTTCAGTTCAACTGCAGTGCCTCCGCTGGCTCAGCAAATAGCCTTTCCTTTATCTAGAACTTTTCCATCCATGGTGTCGAAACCAAATTGCTTCCACACATTACTTTTCAGATGCTTTGGTGGCATGATTATCTGTAGTAAATATGACCACACTGTTTGCCATTTACTGATGCCATGTCACATGATTTTTGGGTATTAAAATAAAAATGTAAACACAGTTACATCTTGCTGCCAATTGGAAACACCAATATGTGCTGTTTCGCGGTCCAGCTTTAATCGACAAGTAACTGTCAGTGTTACCTTGTCAAATATAAGACGGTTTGGTTTTGTGATATTTGGTCCGGTGTTTTGCCTAGTAAAACTGCAAAATTACAACCACAAAGTATAATAAATAATACAATCAGGTCAAGAACTTTTACAATTCTATCTGTGTGAGTGACTGTAAGGACTTTCCTGAACAAACTGAATGACTCACAGCTCAGAGGCCATGGTATTTAGTAATGGTTCCTGATTCATGGCTACTCCTTTTGTATCCCTCTTCAACATTGTTCATGTGCCCACTGATGCCTTTATCCCTCCAGACAAATCCCGAGCAACTGTGACCACATCCTTGCCATTCTTTTCATGAAAACTAAGTACAGCAATTAGTGGACTGTGAATTATACTACGTAGAGGGCTTGAGAACATTACATTCATAGACCTTGGAAGACCTTTCAAAAGAAGACAACAGTGCCTTTCCGGCATTCCACAGAGAATATGTACATATGCCCTAGAGGAAGAAGGGGGAGAGCTTACATTCAGCCCTTGGAATACAACAGAAAGTGGTCATAGAGGTCTTGTCAAGGATGAAAAAGCCCAATTGATATTAACTGTTTAATTCCAGTCAATAAGGTTCTGATGATCTGTAGAGCACGGGGCACATGTTCAACCTGTTTCCCATAAACCAGACGCAGAAAAAGTAGCTCCAGACGTGGAATTAAATCCAGGCATGGGTAGCAATGCATGTGTGTCACATAATGAAGAATTTCCTTCCATCCGTCAAAGAAAATTACAAGCGTGATGGGGCATAATGTGCTCATTGTGCTCTACAGCATCACATCTTATCTTCAGTGAGAGGAATGCCATAGAGGGGTTTAGGGAGCTACCACAGGTTTGAAAAAAATGAGCACAGTGCATTGATGCATCTTATTAGCATTCTCAGTCAACACAAGGAAACGGTTTGTCCCCAGTGTGAGGAAATCTGGGGAGAACATGGATTGGGGTGTCACTACAAATCAAACATGATGCCTCTCAAGCGATAAAGCAAACGATCTGGACGACTTGGACAATATCTGGAAAGAAAACTCCTTTTTACACTGTGTTCAGATGAACAAACAACAGATGACACTGATCTTTTTTCAATCCAGATAACCATAAAAATACACTGACTTACCTAAAAGAGGGTCCATAATTAAAATTTGTAAATCATACCTGACATTTCAGTCTAGAGCTGAAACGATAATTCTATTAGTTGATGGACAGAAAATTAATCAGTAACAAGACTTTTGGGCAGACAAAATAAGCCAGGACTCTGGAAATTGTGATGGCTGTTTTTCACTACTTTCTGTCCTTCTATAAACTAAATGTTTAACCAAAAATATATATACAGTATATATATAAAATCCATAGATTAATCAACAATGAAATGTTAGTTGCAGCACAATTTCAGATACCACGAGATCATTTTGGAAAAATATGTGGGTGGAAAATAAATTTTGGTTCTGTTGTTCTTATGCCAGTCAATGTAGAAAAATACTTAGACCAGTCTGATAGGGACATTACAACTGAAGGTCACAACAGGTCAAGTTCAACAAATTCCTTAGACACAATCTGTAGCAACTTAAGTATTGTTACAGGATAGGTTCAAAATTTTTCAAGTCTGTTTTGAAACAATAGGCAGGTGCCCATATGGACATTGAAATGGTTTTTGCTTGCTGTAATCATTCTTCCTGTTTATACTGGCCATTTTGTTACTATCCCTCCACCACAGCTCAGCAAAAGAACACTGAGAACACAAAGAAGGAATTCTGTCTAAAAAGACTGTAACCTTGGAAGATACCCACCTGATTTGATTAACTCAGACTGCTATTATTAACTTCAGATAAACTTTGGAATGTGTTTTTACACAGAAGGGGGACTGCTGATTTTCCCCCCTATCTCTTTCATTAGAATAAAAGGGTATATTTCAATGGCTAGTGTTAAAAGTGGAAATAATTACAGCAAGAAAAACCTGTTTGAATGTTCATATAGGGACTTGAAAAAAATGTGAACCTATACACATATAAGATTAGGCAACTAAAACATTTTCAAGTTAATTTCTGATTAAATATCACAAATGTTATTTCTGACTTCTAGTATGAGATGAGATGCAAACCCGAGACGCAAGATTTGAAAGCAGTCTTTTATAATCACCCATCACCACTCCGACCTCATCCAATAAGCTCTGAACGTTGCCATTGAACATCACTCTTCAGAAATGACATGTTAACTTGTCTTTCTTTAGTTTAAATCAAAATAAATAGAATGTTTCAAACCAGAATTGATTTTAGGGGCCTTAGGGGAGAATCAGTTGAAATCAATGTCTAAAACAATGGGAAGAGCAAGGCAGGGCCAAGCCATCAGTGTGTTTGGTCAGATCATATATTGACACTAAAAAAATCAGACTAATTTCCTAAACAAAGTCACTGTACGTTTTGCAAAATGTAAATGATGAATTTGCATCATAATCTTCGATGAGACTTCGATAAGCTTGATAAGACTTTGGGTTTTGAGTAATTTGCAAAAGAGAAGCAAGACTCCTGTAAGGACTTTACCTGTCTCATGTCAGTTGCATATTGTGATCAGGTGTGAACAAGGAGACACCACTGTCATGGTTTGGGCTAAGGGGCAGGGAGCCTACAATGAACACATCACTTACACAGTCATCTGAGACATCTATTGTACATGGTTACAGGAACATATCATTTACTGGACTTGAAGTTCTCTCTCACATTAAAATTAACTGTTACATTATTATATATATTATAGTCATTCCCCAATAACATCACCAAACCAGTCACTCAATTATTGGTGATCTCTCCATTACGGAAGATTTCTATTTTTTCCCCTTCAGTTTAGGTATGGATAACAAATGGTCTGAGATGCACATGCCAGACTATAAGCACAGACTTACTTTGTGGTGAATTGCTGGCATCTTTTCACTACAAGAGGAACTCACAAAGCTGCATCTGAAACCCATACATGTACAGTATACAATATGTTTACAGCACAGAACGTGTGAAGCACCCTTTATTATTTTGCTTAAGAGTGTCATAACTCAGGACACTGTCAGTATCACTTACTGCAACTTTGATCAAGCAAGGACAGACTAAATGTCCTGACAGAAAAAAATTACAGATGACAACTTTCTTGTTGTTTCCAAATCTCAGTGTAAAAATATAAGGAACTATTGCAGCCAAGTTGTAATCTTACACTCCATGCTTCCCTGAAATCTATATTCAAAGAGTGTCCATTATTTCCAAATCCAACTACAGGCCAATACTACATTTGGCACTTTTCAGTGTGGGGCTTGGAAGGATTACCAAATGTCCAAACAAAGACACACAAAAACTGTATGATTGCTGCAGTAAACGTTCGTGAAAATTACACACTGTGTGAATCACTACAGCCAGTTGCCGTGAATATATTGAAAAGCTGAAGCACAACAAGTATTTGAAGACTGATTGTGTCTCAGCATGATAACACTGGCTTGTTAAAGAAGACACACTACACATTTTATTGAATAAATGAGCCTATATCCTGTGGATAAAGGTGACGCAGACTACACCCAAACAGACAAGAGAACAAAAGGGCTCATTAAAAAACGATTCTTTTTTCAGTATTACCACCCCTAGTCTGACTGACTCTACATGGGAAACTCATCTGGCCTTAAAAGTTGTTTTCACACATTTGTTGCACTATCACTCTGTTTAACACTTTGTTCCAGAGCAAGATATTACAACTACAGGTCAGACTGCCATGATATTCGTGGTCCCCAAAGGGTAATTCCTAATGTTTTTGGTGACTCCCTGACCGTTCTTCTTACACCAACATCAGGCCAAACTTGTTAATTTGTATGAAAGAAATCTCAAAATCTGATTTGCAGATGGCATGAAAAACACATTCATGGTCTCCAGGGGATTGACCCTTGTTGTCCCGCTACTGGAATAATAACACTTTTGTGGGGTGTAATCATGCATTGAACTTTCATACATACACATTTGATCAAATCTGAACCCAGTATGGAAATCACTCACCAAATCTAAATCCTATCAAATTCCTTTATTGAATCTATTTATGTTTAGGTTTAGGTTAGGTAATGGTTTTAAGTAACACACCTTATAAATTACTAATTTGCTCTTTAGCTAACTGATTACCAGAATACTTTTTACATTGGATTTTTGCTAATGGAAAAGGTTCGACAAGAAATTCATAACACTCTTTTATTAGAAAACTGCCACAGCATGTTCATAAACCATTAAGGCATTTGCTGAGTTTTTGCTGAGATCTGCAGGCTTTTTCTTTAGCTCTTCCCTTACTAAAAACCTTATTTCACTGACTGCGGGAACTTGAATATTCAACAGAATGCCTAAACACAGTCTTGTGCAGTATTCATCAGCTGTGTCTTTAATCTTGTTTGTTTAATCTTGTAATGCAGAGGAGCACATTGATTTCTGTCTGTGGAAGACAATAATTTCCTCCAGTGCATGCTGTTATGTACAGTTCTACTCTTGGTTTAGCATTATTTATGTTATCGACAGGTGCTCTGCTGGTGAGCCCTCCCTACACATCCCTACACTACATCCAGGCTTGTTAAAATGTGTTGAACTGTACTGTTAGATTTTATTTATCACTCTGTGTATTTCTACATAGAATATGACATTCTTAAAAAAACAAATCAGGAAATACACTGTGGCTCACTAATCAGGCATTCAGGATGCTTTCACACTGGTGTTTTTGTTTTAGAGGAATTGGCATTTGCCTATCCGTATGTTAGAACTGGCATCACTGCTAGTACAAGTGAATGGAAAATAAAACCATTTGTCTCAAAACAATATGCACATCCTTTCAACCTTTTTAACAAAAAAATCATGTGAAAATAAATGAAGCCAAGCTCTAAACCAGTGACTTTCTGATGAAGAATAAGTTGTCTCTCAGCTCAGCAGCTCTGGGTTAAAGCCTCAGTATGCTTCAAATAAACTAGGTTGTTTTTTCAAGTCAAGACATGAACTAAGTACTTGGATCTGTGGAGGTCAGTGGTATACGCTGTTAGGACAAGCAATTGTGAAATGTAGCCCTTTTGGTATATTTCATAATTGCTCTATACATGAGAGAACTCAGATTCATGTTACAATCTTGTTAGTTCACATATGAAGCTCCCATTCAAGCACCTGACGCTGTGGAGATGTTGTGGGTTGGATGCACCAATCTGACCTTTTCTGGTGAATTCTGTATATCCCTACCCTGCCGTACATCCCATACCGATTCCGCTTCTACGGCCCTCTTCTTCCCAAATTTAAAATGACATACCACATTGCATAAAATCCTCTTGGAATAATTTTTGTTCAAGTTAAAGGGACAGTTCACCCCAAAATCAGAAATACACATTTTGCCTCTTACCTGTAGTGCTATTTATCCATCTAGATTGTTTTGGTGTGAGCTGCCGAGTTTTGGCGATATCGGTGGTTGAGTTGTCTATATATGTCTATATGGTACTCGGCTTGTGGTGCTCAAAGCGATAAAAAAATACATTTGAAAAACTCAACAGCAATGTCTCTTTCCAGAAATCACGACCCGGTTACTCAAGATAATCCACAGACCTTGCTGTGAGCAGTTGCATATAGGAACTATCGGTAGAAAGAAAATTGTTCCTACATATGGCCCTATATGTCTCTTAAAAAATGCATATGGGTACATTTCACCTTAGTGGATTTCCTTTGAAACTTTGGCTGGAGTGAGTGTCTTTTAGTATCCTTTGGGCTCTGAGCAGACACCTCACCTCAATGATATCACTGATGCTTGGTAGTAAATGGGTACCAATGATGTTCTGGGTGGTTTTAATCACCTGCTGCAGAGCCCTCCTGTCCTGTGCCCTGCCATCTTCTGCTTCCTCACTTAGTTTCTATGGTGACACAATGGATGAGAAGGTCAGCCAAAAAGAGAAGCTGCCCTGATTTGCTCTGACCTTTCCCACTGACTGTAGATGATTGCCCTATTTCCACTTTACATTGTAAGCTGCTTCATCCAACTCAACCCATTAGTACGGAAAACAATTTTCTCTTTGGATCTGCTTTCTTTATGATGGGCAACATCAGAAGATTTGTGTAGAAGCTTAAAAGGTCTATGAGATCCTTTTCATTACATCATTTTAGTGTCACAAATTTAGTTAAAAGAACAGGACTAACACACTGTGTACTGTGAATGTGGTGTGGGCTGAGCTGAATTACTGCCACAGTCACTGTTGGTGTAAAAATACCAGGTGCAGCAGGGCAGTGCTGAGGCCTGGAGCAAATATCCAGGAACTGCTTCCTCCAACACCCAAAACAACCCCTCCAAGGTTAGCATGCTGCCAGCTGGCCAGCAGCCACAGAGCCTTTCCTTCCCTCTCAGATCCCCCCAGCTGGCCTCTCAGCAACCAATGAAAAAACACAGAGTACATGCACCTGCTTGGGAACTCTGACACCCACCACTCTGACCTACCTGGATCAGATCAACCCACTCAGCTGTCATCTTCCCCATTCTACTGTACATAACCCAAAAGCCACAGACAGGCTGGCCTAACTGAGGGAAAAAGTATAGGATATACACTTTTGTTGGCTTAGTTACAAAAATCTGGATTTCCTAAGTTCTGCGGCCAACAAATCCTTTATTAAAACTTTCATTCCAGATCTCTCTTAGATATTTGTTTTGCCTCCTTCTGACAGTACAGGCATCTGCAAAGAAAAAACAAAACAAAAACTGGTGACCTGACAAACACAGCTGTTAACAAGACATTCCAAAGTGTAAGTTAATTACCAGTGTAATTCCACCACTTTTGGCGGTAACTAGACGTGTAACTAATTACTTTGTCAAATTAAAAAATGTAATTAAAATTACTAAAATTTAAATTGGCTCGCTACCTGAAAATAGTAGACAACTGCAGAGGATAGCAGACAAAAGCAACCTATTCCCTGGATTTTCCTGTTTATGATCTAACGTCACCCAACCTTACGGTGGTGCAAGACAGTTCAGGCAATGTGAGCTACCATATCAATGAGTCGTCTTCTACAAAATCCTACTCTCTAACCAAGTGTAGCTTACAGGTAGGAACGCCTGTCGTAGTTGCACTCTGATGGTCATGGCATTGAAATTGAACATTTAATAGTCTTTCCACAGAATCCTTCTTTATTGGACCATTACTTAATAACGTTTGAACTGCTATTGCTGGACTACACACCATTAGGCAAAAATTCTTACTCTAGATGTCTATCTGATATTGCTGTGGCTAGATTCAAGGAAGGGATCCAATCTGCATTTAATTCAATGCTATGTCTCAATATAACAGAGGACTCCTACGCAAATCGCAGCACCTCCCAAATTGACCATCTAGTTGATAGTGCTGCAGGCTCACTGCGAACGACATTCGATTCTATCGCTCCTCTAAAAAAGAAGATAATAAAACAAAGAAGGTTAGCTCCAGAGTATAACCCCTAAACCTGCAAATTAAAGCAAACATCACGAAAACTTGAAAGGAAATGGCGTTCCAACAACCTGGAAGAATCTCGTTTAGTCTGGCAAGATAGTCTTAAAACATATAGGAAGGCCCTCCATAATGCCAGAGCAGCTTACTACTCATCATTAATAGAAGAAAATAAAAACACCCTCAGGTTTCTTTTCAGCACTGTGGCCAGGCTGACAGAGAATCATAGCTCTATTGAACCATGTATTCCTTTAGCTCTCAGTAGTAACGACTTCATGAGCTTCTTTAATAATAAAATTTTAACTATTAGAGAAAAAATTCATCAAGTCCTGCCTTTAACCGGTGCCGACTTGTCTTCAAACAAAGGAACCTTAAAAACAGCTGTAGAGCCTGATGTGTGTTTTGGCTGCTTTGCTCCTGTCAACCTTCTTCAGCTGACTTCGACGATTAATTCATCTAAGCCATCAACCTGTCTCTTAGACCCCATTCCAACTAGGCTGCTTAAAGAACTTTTACCCTTAATTAGCACTTCTTTACTGGAATTGATCAATATGTCTTTATTAACAGGCTATGTCCCATAGTCTTTTAAAATAGCTGTAATTAAACCTCTTCTTAAAAAGCCCACTCTTGATCCAGGGGTTTCAGCCAACTATAGACCTATAACTAACCTTCCCTTTCTCTCTAAGATCCTTAAGAAAGCAGTCGCCAATCAGTTGTGTGATTTTCTAAATAACAATAGTTTATTTGTGGATTTTCAGTCAGGAGTGCATCAGTAATTTTCATCATAGCACAGAGACAGCACTGGTGAAAATTACAAATGACCTTTTAATTACATCAGACAATGGGCTTGTCTCTGTACTTGTCTTGTTAGATCTTAGTGCTGCATTCAACACCATTGACCATTACATCCTATTACAGAGACTGGAACATTCAATTGGCATTAAAGGAACCGCACTAAGCTGGTTTAAATCCTATCTATCAGATCGATCTCAGTTTGTACATGTTAATGGTGAGTGCTCCGTGCACGCCAAAGTTAGTCACGGAGTTCCACAAGGTTCTGTGTATGGACCGATTTTATAAACCTTATATATGCTTCCTTTAGGCAATATTATTAGGAAACATTCCATAAACTTTCATTGTTATGCAAATGATACCCAATTATATTTATCGATCAAGCCAGATTAAACTAATCAATTAGCTAAACTTCAAGCATGCTTTAAGGACATAAAAACCTGGATGATCTGCAATTTTTTCTGATGTTAAATTCGGACAAAACTGAAGTTATTGTACTTGGCCCCAAACACCTCCGAGACACATGATCTGAAGATATAGTTGCTCTAGATGGCATTGCCCTGGCCTCCAGCAGCACCGTAAGGAACTTCAGAGTTATCTTTGATAAGAATTGATCCTTTAACTCCTAAAGTCTCCAACAGTAGAATGGGAGCCAGAGCCTTCAGCTTTCAAGCTCCTCTCCTGTGGAATCAGGTCCCAGTTTGGGTTCAGGAGGCAGACACCATCTCCACATTTAAGAGTAAGCTTGAGACTTTCCTCTTTGATAAAGCTTATCATTAGGGCTGGCTTGGGTGAGTCTTGAACTTTCTCTTAGTTATGGTGCTATAGGCCTAGACTGCCGGGAGACTTCCCATGATGCATTGAGCTCCTCACTCCTCCTCTCCCTCTCCATCTGTATGCATTTTTATCCCATTACTGCATGTTGCTAACTCGACATCTTCTCTCTCCCGTAGTTTTGTGCTTTCTCGTCTCTCTCCTCTCTCCTTCTGTCGCTTTCAGCAGGTATTTCTACCTCCAGAGCTGCAGAGACTGGATCTTTGGTTGTGGGCCACCGGCTGCCCCTGTGTTCCTGCTCAATAACTGCTACTACAGTTGTTATTGGCCTTGTTACTATTATTGTCATTATTATTCCAATGACTAGCATTTCTATTATTATTACTTTATTAACAGTAATATCATCACTACCATAACATTATTACTATTTTAAAATTGGTGGAATTTGCATTGTGCTTCCCTCTCCCCCCACCCCCTTCTCTCGCTCTCTCTCTCCTTCTCTCTCAACCCAACATGGCAGTGGCGGATGGCCGCTGAGCATTGAGTCTGGTTCTGCCTGAGGTTTTTTCCTCTTAAAGGAAGTTTTTCCTTGCCACTGTTGTCAAGTGCTTGCTCATGGTGGGATTTGTTGGGTATTATAGAGAGTACGGTCTAGACCTGCTCTTTAGGAAAATTGCAATGAGATAACTTCTGTTATGAATTGGCACTATATAAATAAAACTGAATTTAATTGAATTTAATACATTTATTATGGTGAACATGATAACGAACAGTTGCCCATTTACACATCCTGCAGACAATAATATTGGCATTCATTTATCAAAACTCTGGCCACCTGATGAATTTAAGTCCAATATTCACTCTCCTGTTAGCTCTGTTTTGGTCTCTACTAACACCTAAGGGAAATATCTGGCTCTTTAGTAGCTAAATGCTCCACTATTTTCACAAGCTGTATCATTCTGTCTCATGGAAATAGTCTACATCATGAAACCTCTCTACCCTAATTCAGCCCGACATATTTGGTATCTGTAAAATGTATGATCTTTACTCAAATGTAGAATAAAGTTGTGGGTTTGAATAATGCTTGGCCAAACAAAATTAGCTTGCGAGGGGTCGCGCCGCTTCCCAGCATTGGACCCTTGATGGGCGTGTAGGCTCTTCCATGACTACAGACCAACAAAGACAGCATAGTAGGCTACACCCCATGCTACACACTCCTACAACTGTGCAAACACTTCCTGGCTGCACCTGATTGGACAAACGTATGTCTGCTACCGGATTTCACACAGGGCCATGTAGGTTTGGATTTTGTTTTCCCTTAATAACAACAGCCTTCATTTAAAAATGGCATTTTGTGTTTACTTGTGTTATCTTTGACTAATATTTAAATTTGTTTGATGATCTGAAACACTTAAGTCAAATGAAACATGCAAAAAATTAAGATATCAGGAAGGGGGGAAACACTTTTTCACACCACTGTATTTAGCCCTCCAGATTCTCCTGAGCATCCCATTTCAGTTGTTTCCAGAGACAGCAAGTCACACTGGATGCCCTTGATTTGCATAAAGTAGCATAGACCTCAACTTTATGCAAATGAGGAGTGGCTAACGTCTCTAGAAACGTACCTCAGCGCTACCAGAATGTATTGCAGGGCTGCTTACATAGACAATGAATGGGAGGCATGGAAATGATGGATACTGTGGACACATACCATTAGAAAACAGATCAGCTGATATTGACAACATGATGGCTCATTCATGTAACCAAACTGTCCTGTCACACTAAAGCCAGTATTAAAGAGGATCAATACGTGAAGGGTGTGGGATAACTTCCCCACATTAAGGTCAACATGAGAATTTTATTTTTAAGATAAAATAATTGCCCTTGTTCCAACAAACTAAACTGACGCATTTTCATTGGATTTAAATAACCAACAAGATTCTGACAAAATATGGGACTGTCAGACTTCATGGATTTATTTTTGCAGTGTATGAGCTTGCCATGTGATGCACTGGCAGACTATACATCCACTCTGCCAGACACATGCTGCTTCTACTGCATCTGTCCGCCAGTGGCATCCCTGTGGCTGCAGCCTGTGCTGAGGCAGCAATCTGCACAGACAAAAGTCTTATCAACATGCGCAAACAACAGTCTGTGCCCCCCCGCAACACAACAGAACAGACACACACTGTCGTTCACTATATATCTCTGCCTGTAGGCCTGCTTTAAATCAAATCCTTAAAAGGAGCATGGTGAATTATCATGCAAACTTATCAAAACACATGATGAATTCTGCATCTTTCAGAACACCCTCAGTGTTTAGTCTCTCTAACTGTAGGCCTACTTTTAATCAGTTCTTCAAAACCAAAATGCCCTCAATCACTGAACGACAACGCACAGATTTTCACAGATCACAACACACTCTGTGACCTGCTGTTTGGATGATAACACTGTTAGACAAGGTTAGGAGGTTGAGCACTATGGATGAAAATGGAGTGCGTTTAGCCTGAGGATGGGCTGAAGGACTGCAGCCGTGAGAAACACTTAACATCAGTTTTGGAATGCGGGGCTACTATTACTTCCAGGTCTCATTCGCTGATATACAAGCTCACACATATACATTCACAGAGTAGATTTAATAGATATATCTGTGGTAAATGCATGTGGCGTCTCCTCCAGATGTGGTTGCTCGCACTCACACATGTAGGGAGATTTGGCTTGGTTTGGTACATGCCTTTGTATGATGAGACAAGACCGCTTGTTAAAGAAAAGTTCTGGTTTATTACAACTTGGATATTAGTTTTGTAGTTTGGGCCATAATTCCTAGTAATGTATACTCAAGTTAATTACTGAGATTTCATCAAAAAGACGTTTAATAGAAGATTAGACAGTTACTTATTTGGAAGAGTATAATCATTGCCCAAACTGTCAATTGTAACCATCCATCAGAGTGGTTTAGATAGTCTGTCGAAAGTGTCATTTTTTTTAACAATCTGTCTGACTGTCTGAATGCTCGTGTTTCTTGTCCCGTCAGACTTTACTGTAGCGATGTCGCCATGTTCTCAGATCTCAGCAATTAATTTAGTAATTCCAATGTTATCATAACTGGCAAAAATGATGGCCAAAACTATGAAAATAAGACCCAAGTTACAACTCACTGGAATTACCCTTTAAAGGAATTCTGGCGGAGAGTTAGATGAGAAGATTGATACCACTCTCATGACTATACAGTACAATGAGGCTAGTGCAAACAGCCGGTTAGCTCAGCTTAGCATAAAGACTGGAAACAACTAGCCTGGCTGTCCAAAGGTAACAACATCTGCCTACCAGCTTCCCTAAAGCTCAATAATTGTTATATCTCGTTTGTTTAATCCATAGAAAAATTTAAGTGTAAAAATGGCAATTCATAGTTTTAACTATTTCTTGGCTCTTAGCAGTTTCCAGGCAACCAGCAGATACTCCAGGAAGTTACTGGTCCCAGCCAAGCAATAGTCCGGGACATAACACCCGTAAAACAGTGTACAGTATTGTCATTTTTACGTTTCAGTTTTTGTACAGTTTAAACAAATGAGATATAACGTGGTAATAAGTAAGCTGCAGAGCTGATGGTGAGCAGATTTTGTTACCGTTAGACAGAGCCAGGCTGGCTGTTTCCCCTGTTTCCAGTCTTTGTGCTAAGCTAAACTGAGCTAAGCTTGTTTCCACCAACTTAAACAGATTTTGTAGTCTTTGACAATCAGGAAGGAGCATAAATTTTGCGAGTGAGTAAATACACTAGACAACACACTGAACCACTGGTCAGTAATGACTGGAGTTTTGGCGATAGACAACCCCACAAATCCTGCGAGAACGCCAACTGTTTTTGTATCAAAACTAACATAGATGCAACCAGCAGTGTGCACTGTTTATATCCAGTGTAATTTTTGTCTTTGTACTGAAAAAGGCTAAAAACTGCGGGAAAAAGCTCCTGGATGGAGAAGTGTGTAAAATTGTACAGCCTACTGAGCAAATTGGAGGTGAGAGAACTTTGTAAAACGAAGCTAACTTCGGGTAAAGCTGTTTATTTACCGAAAAGTCTCCCTTGGGCGTCACACAAGTGAAGTCATTGGTTGTCGATATCAGTCGCAACAATCAAACATGTTTTAAAAATCTTTATGAGAATGACTGGCAGCGACTGGATCTGAATGTGAATCTTCACATATCACACACTATAGGATTTTATCTGTGTCAACACCAACTGGCCAATCAGTGGTCACGCCTAAATCATATTCATAACAGTCGTAATGTGTGTCCCCACCTTTACAAGACCTGAACTTGTGATTTTACGTGGTGAAACGTTTCAGAATGTGAGAAATAGACAATTTAACTGGAAAACTGATCTAATTAGTTAATGATAAAAGATAAGTTGATTGAAATAATTGAATTAAAATTATGGGTTTTTACAGTGTACAGATGTGGTTGCTTACACTAACAGATGTGGGGAGATCTGGCTTGGTTTGGCACAGTATTCAGACACTGCTTGTTAACTGGTTAATCATGAGCGAGCGGCCCTAGCAGAGAGGTAGAGCGGAAAGACAAACCCTCTTGTTTCTTATCAGATTCTCCCCCCCTGGCAAAACAGCCCTTGTTTTGTTTAAACACGTGGTATATGCAAAGCCAGCCGTGTGGAGCATGAAATCACCACTATAAGCCCGGCATGGTGTTTGACATGCGGGGTGCCTGAATTGCCATCTGTGTGGGTACAGAGGCACACCCAAAACAGAAGGAGATATTCCCTGAATGCTCCCAGCCAGGGTGGGGGACCTGAGCCGAGGAAGAAACAAAGCGACAGGAGCAGGAATTGGGGCCAGATCCACAGTGGGTAGTGGAGACCTGTAATTATACAAGCCAGCGGAAGCAGCTACCTCTCCCTCTCACACAAAAATCAGCCTTATGAAAAAGATCACATTTCCGCAGCTTTTGTGCAGGCCTGAGTGTTTGGTTCATATACCTTTTGTATAGGAAGCACATAATAGGAACCACATAGACAAATCTCCAGTCTTAGCAGCCAGGTTGAGTCAAGCCATTCCCACAAGGCACAGTAGGCCCAGCTAATAGCATTCCTGTAATGGCTACAGAAAAGCTGTGGACAAACATTTACGGTTGGCCAGATCGAGTTTTAAAGAGGCTCTTTTCTCCCCCTGTCCCATTCAGACAGGTCAGTGGGCTCCTCCCTGGTGTTTTGTGCAACACCATTCACAGCGCTACATCACTCAGTGCCTCCAACTCGCTCCCCTGTCCTCTGCTCACTCAGTTGGACAACACTGACTGTGGGCAAATTAACTCTGGGGTTTCTCAGCAAGGAAAAGAGTTTAGAGCAAGGCTTTGGCGTTGTTAGAGAAGACACAATCAAAAAAATAGCAGGAAGTAAAGAAAGAAAAGCAGTACTCTCCAATGTAGAAAGGGAATATTAAACTTATTAAATCTATGTCAACAAAATCTTACCACCTCTTTACCAAACCATGTTCATGTTCAACTAATTTGAATTAGCAACTATGTTTAGTAGGACACATAATGTCACTCAGATTATGTCTTTAATCAGAATAATAAGGGAACATTTATATTGATCTGCAATGCTAAATGTTTATAATAAAAATACTTGTTTTCCTACAATATCTGTTCATGGCGACTACAGCATGATTAATATTTTTATGGTTATGTTTAGACAACCTAAAGCCCCTGGTTAAAAGAATGTTGAAAGATGCTTATTAAATATTGGAAAAGTTAGTGCTAACTCAAATGCTATCTCATGGGACTGATTTGTTTGATATTTTTTTTTGAAAGTCACAATTTTCCGCTAAACTAAAAGGAAAACGATTCATTTATTACAACTTTGCAATAGTTCAGGCAGAGATCTGAAGTCGCACTCACATCAGCAGTTTGGCATCAGCTGACCTGAGTGTAATTCATGCTCAAGATCATTGGCTTATCAACACGTCATCTGTTTGTTTGGATACCAGCTGACTAGTTAAAACTTGTTACATTGATAGATTACATTGACGTGTAATAGGGTGTATTTTTAAACCTTAAATGGGCAAGCATGGGGACTTCTGGTTGTTGTTTCCGCTAACCTTAAAGGAAACCTTGTGGTGTATTGTCTTCATTTCCTTTGGAGGGCCGTCCCCTTTTCTGCTTTTCGGGATAGATGAGTCCTTTGGCAGCATCCAACCGATCAGCCAAATCCACTCCTTCTGTGTGAGTGTTGTACTGAGACACAATCTTAGGTCATGGCGCACTTATCTTCCTCTTTTCCTCTTTTGAGTAGCATCTTACTTGGCCAACAGGGTTGACAGAAACACAGGAGCTCACCAAGGTGACTGTTTTGTTGTCTGCCTATTTGACCATAGCGAGCTTTGCAACGTCGTCTACATGAAAGTCAAAACTGCCTCTTACTCTTCATAGGAGGTCTCGATCTTCTTCCAATCTACAACCTATCAAGAAGTTCTTTCGAATGGTACCCAAACTTCTGAGGTCCATAGACTCTTTTAGATGAGTTATCAAACTCAGCAACGCAGTCAGAGGAGTTTCTGATGGTTTTGCACAGCTTCAGAACATTTGCACCTAACCCAAACTCTTGTCTGTCTGGAGTTTGAGTAGCATCATCAAATATAGCCTTCCCTGTGTAAGCCATGAAGTCATACACAAAGCCAGACACAAAGATCTTTAACCCCCATTTCTTGGGTTTGCTGGGTAGATACTACTGCAGACTTCTAGCTTTTTTGCCTTTGTAAGGAAGCATCATGGCATTACTAACACACATCATCATACTACACATGTATTATTGCAGACAGACACATACAATATGTACAGCAAAACCACTAGATCTTTCATATATATTATTCTGGTTTGCTCCCTCCTCTGCCTCATCACTAGAGCTAGCAAATTGTCACTGCTGCTGTTGCCATCCTCACACTGTCCCTCTGTATATAGCTCATCTTCCTCACTGGTTCCATCCTCTGAATCTGATGAATCATCAGGTGGCAAAACTACAGACTTCACCAATATAATAAACATGAATAAATAACAACAATGAGTATATTTTTGAATGTTGGCATGAAGTCACATGACCTGAGTACTTGACCCATCCCCCATTCAGGGTCCACGTATGCCGCCATTTTGGATTTTGATACAAACGATGAGTATATTTTTGAACATTGGCATGAAGTCACATGACCTGAGTACTTGACCCATCCTCATGATATAAAGTGCACCCACTTAATTCCCTTCCCCCCACAGCCTGTCAAATGACTATCCCCCAGGATGCAGAAACCATTTAAGGGTTGCTCGCTGTTATTCTGTTGATTCTCTAATGCCAACACTGCTTGCTATCACAACTATCTCCACCACCCTAACCTCCTCATGTGACTGAAGCTTTGATATTGTTGTCTTGCAAGTCCTATAAATTAAATGGCAAAATATATTGTTTGTCCATGCCCTCTAGAAGGACACATAGAAGTGTTTTCTGATCTGACGGCACTATAAACAGTGTCCACAGATCTTAAGTCCAATGGGAGAGAGTTTCAACGTTTAGGAGCTACAACCTCACAGTCTCTTGTCTTGAGCCTGGAGCGAGGAACCAACCAACAAATCTTGATCAGAGGTCCTCAGATTCCTTCAGGTGATATAGGGCTGCAGTAGCACTTTAATGTAGGTAGGTGCCTGACCATGCAAGGCTCTAAACATGATCACAAGAATCTTGAACTGGATTCTGAAATTGATGGGACGCCAGTGTAAAGACATCAAAATTGGTGTTACATGAGACCTCTTGGAGGACTTGGTCAAAAGCTTGGCAGCAGTATTTTGGACTACTTGGATCCAGAGATAGCCACCCACTGCCTGAGCCTCTCAACCAAGATACGGTGATCCACACACATCAAAAGCACTGAGATCTAATACTACCAATACAAAACATTCTCCTGCATCACCATGCATTAAGAAATCGTTTTGTCTGACCTATTTTTAAATCTCAACTTGGTGGGTACAACGTGAACAGTGGTACAACGTGAACAGTGGTCTCCCATGTTAAATTTAGATGTTTTGTTGACCCATCCATCCACACTGACCTCCTCCCTACACAGACTCCATCGCTGTATTTTTCAATTTTTTCAATTTTTCTCCTTTCCTCCCGTCATGGTTTCTACAGCTGCTAGGAGACAGATGACATTTTGGGGCACTTCCTAAAACAACTGATTCTGTTGTATGTTTACAGTTATCTCTGATTCTGTATCTTTAGTTGTCCAGCAGAAACCTAATTGCTTGGAATCTTTGAGAGCTCCTTCAAACAGCAGAGCCTTTTCTGCCAAATCTAACTGTATAACCACTTGCTATAAAATGGTCAATTCCTTGACGTAAATGTATCTCAATGAACTAGTGGTTATGATGAAATTGTACCCACCAAGTAACTGTTGAGATTTAGGAACATGGTGATATTTCTAAAAATGGGATGCAGGATGGGAACTGCCCTGTGCTTAAACGCCCACCAACCTCTCTGAGCTAATCACTGACTGGAGTGCAAGTATAAGGATGTAACACTTCCTGGATTTGAAAAACAAAACAAAACATTGCCAGTGAACATAATCCAGGCAGAAAATACGTTTTGTCCAAAATATACTTGGCAAAACAAATTAGTAGTACTTAAACATATTTTGTAGTGGACAAGGTTGCCTGTTCAGGTTATATTCTCTTATCAGGTTTAACTTAATTCCTTATTCTATATGGGACTGATATGCCAGGTGTAAGAGATGAGCCATAACATGAAGGTATGAGGCAGCAAATGTAGATAAGGACCAGGGAGGTTTTGCCTGGGGAAATAAATCCTGAAAGAAAGGGGTTGGGATTGGCTGCTTGGACTAAAATGTGCTGCTTTTGGTAGTGACAAAACAGAAGAGTGCACAATGATCACAACCTGAAGTTTCTCATTTATTATCTTCATAATACAGAATCAGCACCAGTGTCATGTTTATGTCATCTAAGGACGCAGGACATAGGTCACCTCCTATTTGCTTCAATTTGATGATATCAGTTTCATCATATTTCCCAAGAAAATCAAACAAGCTGAGTTTTGTCAACATATCATGTGTCAATTGAGTTTGGTCAATATATCATTTTGCATAGCATAGGCACAGTGTTGTGTATGTTCAGAGAAGTAGCACAAATAAGCTTTCGTTTTTGTTTATCCTTAGTTACTTAGTATTTACTGATTGTTCTGAACACCTAGGACTTCTAGAGAGTTTTATCAACTCGCTCTGTATCTCCTAGCTGATTTCCTTGAGATACTTTTCATAGAGACAACAATTTTCACAGAAGGCATGTTCACCAAATTGCTTTCAATTAAAGTGGGCGTAAAACTTTAACGTCCTTTAAACACAGCTAGTTAGCCAACTTCTTGTCACAACCTGACATAATACTGCTCTGCATTCTGGTGTATTGAGGCAACTGCTCATTGAGAAATGTGTCTTTCTACAATGCATTACAGCCTTTTCGACTCTTGAATTCAGATGCAAAACGGTAACTATATAAAAACATCCTTGCTCTGTTATTTTGAGGAGCTGGACTTTAACTGATGATTTGAGAGCTGATGAGACTTTTACATCAACCTGCGAACCTCTGTTTCTAATAGCTGCGGTTCAGTGAAAACTGAGGGTTGGCGTTGCAGGTAGACGTGTTGTCAACTTCCATGGTGTACTACTGACTAGAGAGTCATACTGTATAGTCTGCAAACATGTCCAGTTAGGGTTAGCTATCAGTGATTCAGTTACGCTTTGGACTAAAAAAATTCATCACGTCCTGCCCTCAACTGGTACCGATTTATCTTCAAACACAGGAACCTTAGAAACAGCTTAAAACCTGATATATATGTAGACTGCTTTTCGCCTATTGACCTTCTTCAACTAACTTCAACGATTTCATCATCTAAGCCATCAACCTTTCTCTTAGACCCCATTCCAGCTAGGCTGCTTAAAGAACTTTTACCCTTAGCACTTCTTTACTGGAATTGATCAATCTGTCTTTATTAACAGGCTATGTCCCACAGTATTTTAAAATAGCTGTAATTAAACCTCTTCTTAAAAAACCCACTCTTGATCCAGGGGTTTTAGCCAACTATAGACCTATATCTAACCTTCCCTTTCTCTCTAAGATCCTTGACAAAGCAGTCGCCAATCAGTTGTGTGACCTTCGAAATAACAATAGTTGATTTGAGGATTTTCAGTCAGGAGTGCATCAGTAATTTTCATCAGCGCCGTGGTAAGGAACCTCTGAGTCATCTTTGATTAGGATTTATCCTTTAACTCCCTCGTGAAGCAAACTTCAAGGACTGCCGTCACCTACGTAACATTGCAAAAATCAGGCACATCCTGTCTCAAAATGATGCCGAAAAACTAGACCATGCATTTCTTACTTCTAGGCTGGACTATTGCAATTCCTTATTATCAGGTTGCCCAAATAAGACCCTTAAGACTCTCCAGTTGATCCAGAATGCTGCGTCACATGTACTGACAAAAACTAGAGAAAAGAGATCATATTTCTCCAATATTAGCTTCTCTGCACTGGCTTCCTGTAAAATCCAGAATAGAATTTAAAATCCTTCTCCTCACCTACAAAGCTCTTAATGGTCAGACACCATTGTATCTTAAAGAGCTCATAATACCTTATTACCCCACTAGAACACTGCACTCCCAGAATGCAGGGTTACTTGTGATTCCTAGAGCCTCCAAAAGTAGAATGGGAGCCAGAGCCTCCAGCTTTCATGTTCCTCTCCTGTGGAATCAGGTCCCAGTTTGGGTTCCGGAGGCAGACACCATCTCCACATTTAAGAGTAGGCTTAAGACTTTCCTCTTTGATAAAGCTTATAGTTAGGGCTGGCTTGGGTGAGTCCTGAACCATTCCTTAGTTATTTTGCTATAGGCCTAGACTGCCGGGAGACTTCCCATGATGCATTGAGCTCCTCCTTCTCTCCCTCTCCCTCTGTATGCATTTTTATCCCATTACTGCATGTTACTAACTCAACATCTTCTCTCTCTCCTAGTTTTGTGCTTTCTCGTCTCTCTCCTCTCGCCTTCTGTAGCTTCAGCAGGTATTTCTACCTCCGGAGCTGCAGAGACTGGATCTTTGGTTGTGGGCCACCGGCTGCCCCTGAGTTCCTGCTCGACAAACTGCTATTACAGTTGTGAACTCATTCATTTTAATCTGTGTGAACTGAACTTTGAGCTAGCTCTTGTGAAGTATGAACTTTCACAACACTGCACAACTATTACTGGATTACTTTGATACTGAAGAAAACTTCACACTGAATCTAAAAGTATGTGTCACATCTACATGTTCAGATTTGACAGGTATGACGCAGAGAGAGTATAATTAAGCGGGCCAAATCAGCGGCCAAACTATATTTTCTAACTTCCTGTGTTTTTAGAACACTGTCCCTTTTACGCAGTATCGTTGCCTCATGTCTCTCCCTCCTCAGTTCCCTTTCAACTCTCCCGAGCCTCCCTGGGGAGACGCGTCTCACAGTGTGAAAACCTCTGATATATAGTGTTGGGATTTACAATGGTTAAAGGAGGGCACTACTTGTGCAGGTGCGATCAATTAATTATGGCTATCAGAATTATCAAAGATAATCATAAATAACTTTCATGAATAAAGGCCTCTGGGGCACCACTCTTCTTAAAGAAGAGAAATTATAGCCAATTAAGTGATTTAAAATACACTAAACTATCATTTATGAACTCAGATTAATAATTAAATTAATAACTATAACTAAAATTACCATTGATAGCTAGTAGGTTGAAGGATTTGGAGTGCAACATAGAAGAGGTTGCCAAATTACTCTTGTGCAACATTAAAGAAGCCAGCATAATTATACACAAGCATTTATTTAAAAGATAAACAAAGCAAAAACACACAACTCTAAATACACTAATCTATAGAACAAAGGGTGTGTGTGTATGTGTGTGTGTGTGTGTGCGCACGTGCAGGTCTGGGTGTGTGTCAGAAGGAATGTGTGTATGTTTCTTCTGCCTCTGTATGTCTCACGTGCATGAGCATGAACCCACGTGGTCAGAAACAAAGGAACATGTGAAGCGGGAGCTTTAAAGTTACTCTCTGCCGTGTGTGTGGTTGTGTTCAAGTCAAATTAAAGGTGTATGTGTGTGGTCTGTTTTGGATAACAGTGCCAAGTTAAAAGGAGTTAGTTAGCATGCAAAGACTGTCTGTTTTAATGCCGCAATCATTTCTGATCTCGCATTGTGATTGGCTGACACTTATTCATCCAAGTGACAATATCTGAGAATATTTCACTTCTACTGCATCATTAGAGGTATCACTTCACCTTATTGTAGCAACCCATTTTTCTTAACATAATCTATATAACGTTTCAGAATCAGAAATACTTTATTGATCCCCGAGGGGAAACGCTTTTGTTACAGGTGCTCACTGTCACGTCAGTGCACACAGGAATAGAAGTTCTAAGCAAATCAGAATATAATACACTAGGTAAATAAATTAAGTACAAAGTGGAGTATAAAGTATAAAATTAAAATAAGTGTAAAGTACAAGTGGATTTACCGGTTTGATAAATATAAAAAAAAATAGGGAATTTTAAACTGAAAAGAGTATATTGCACAGCAGAATTAAACAGAGAATATTGCACAATTATTTCAAGTATTGCAGTGATGTTAATGATCCAATGTCCAGTTTAATGACTTAGGGTCATACAGACTCACACTTAGAGGGAGGAGTTAAAGAGTTTGATGGCCACAGGCAGGAATGACTTCCTGTGGCGCTCTGTGGTGCATTTTGGCCTTCATATATGTCTATAATGCCAAAAATATATGTTGCTCCAAGGGCTGGTCATTGAATCTCATTACTTGTTTGGCACCAACCAAAACTGCCAAGTACCAAAAGCTGGCATCAAATGCTTGTTCAGATTTGTAATCTTGTTTGCTTATTCTTTGATTGGACTGTTCCTCATTTAAATTAAAATTTTAGAACATTTTATGTAGGCAAACGTGTGTATTGTTGTGACTACTTGTGTATAGACACATAATAACACTTAATATGTGATACGTTTGGCTGCTCCTGTGAAATGCACAAGACGGTTTGGAAAACATGATTATATCTCTCAAATAGGGCATAAAAAATCAGTACTGGTTCGGAAACTCAGATATCATATCGGCACTAGTGTTGATCATTTTAGATGATACCCACCCCTAGTTAGATATCCTCTTTACATGTAGATTTGCACAGTTATCAGATGGTCCCTGTTAAACTCAACCTGCCTTGCATGTATATGTCCTCCTTCTCACCAAAACTCAGACTGCATGTCCACACTCTGAATAGTTAAGCGGTGAGTTTTGGTTAGAGAATGGTTCCTCCTCCTGCGACTCACATGCAGCCCTCCACCTTCAGTGACTCCAAAGTGTGTATACTAACAACTCATGTTAGTTGGCAAACTGACTATGTGCGTTTTGTCAACACATACATCACTGGTATAATGTCACAGACAGCAGGGCCTGCTGATAACACCTATAACTGCTCCAAACATATTTTTTTGTTTGTTTACCTATTGGTTCATCAGGAAGCAGGAGACAAGTGTTATCAGCAAAACTTACTTAAAATATCAAAAGTAAAAGTACTTGTTAGAGAATGCAGCAGAATGGCCCCTGTAATTTACTGTATATTGCTTTAATAGGATTATTAATAATGCTGCATTACTATGCAAGCATGCATTTTAATACTGTAGCTGGTGGGGGCAGGGGGCATTTTAACTCCTTTTATAGAATAAGTTGGTAGTTCAATCTATAGAAATGCAGCATATTTTATAATATCATCGCCCATTTTATGTGTAAAATCTTAATCTGTCAAGTAACTAGTAACTATGGTCATCAAATAAATGTGGTGGAGTTAAAAGCGTAATTTTTTTAATGACAAAAAAATTCCACTTACTTGGTTTTTACGAGGCTTTCTGCCACAGCTCGTATATTTCATCAATCAATTGAGAACCAGTTTATGGATAAAGTAACCAGATGGTCTTTATTTGGCAGGTTAAGTGAATAAAATACCTGACAACTCAAGGTACTTCATCACATTGATGCACAAATGCTGTAAATCCAAAATTATACATCCGATTCCATTAACACATTTGCAATATTACCCACAATGACCTGTTACACCCAGAGGTCAAAGGGAAAGCTACCTCATTAGAAATGGTACGGCAAAATCTAACGGTGGCCACATTTTTATCGTCTCACAGTACAGGTGTATGATCCCTTTTTGCCTCTGAAATGTAGTTAAGTAGTTTAGTGAAATGTATAAAAAGCATAAATGAAAATAGCCATGTAAAGTAACTGTAATCCATGATATTAGTCTGTAAAAGAGTCTCAATGAAATGTCTTTAGTGGAAATATACAGTATGACTGCATTTCAGTAATTAGTGCTTGGCATTTCACCATCATCACCATCACTAATTCTGTAATTAGCACAACAATAAAATCATTATCCGCATGTTGTCTTTGCCTCGCTTGTGTACCAAGCTCAGCTTGTGAGAAAATTCTGCTCTGAAACTCAGAATCACAAAAAAAAAAAAAAATCGCAAAACTGGACCTAGTGAAAGTCGGCATACACACACGTCGGCTTTCTTCAGATGTTATGTTACAGTGAGTGAAACAGCAAGTACACACAACAAACCACTCCATTCCATTAAAATAATAAATACTGTTGTTGGATGACAACCATGTATCATAAAATTATTCTTTTTTAAAGAAATTTAAGCTCAATAACATGTTTTTGACAATACTCCACAGGTTTTATGACTCAATAAATTTCGTTTTTTGAAACTGCAAATTTGGAGCTCCCATGTTTTCATCCGACCATGGCAATAAGGAAGAGGTTACAGCTGACAACACAATAACAGGAACACTACGAGGAAAAACAATCCAATACAACAACCACAATAGCTATTAAGCTAATTTTCATAATGCTTGACGTTTTTAATAAAACATTTTTAGCTGATTTTTGTAGGGCTGACACCTTCTGGTCGGTTGGTCGATTGATTTGACCAAATTCTCATTGGTCAGACAGTCGCTGGTGTCCCCCCCCCCCCCCGTGATAGATCGATACCGGCTGTCCATGACTCGACTTCAAACTTGAAAGCTGTAAGACATACTTGATAGTTACGTGCGAAAAAGAAATGGTCAAACTGCAGGAATTCATTTGCTTGGCAACGTTGTGTAACTTTAATTAGCGGCAATTTAGGCTACCAGGTAGAGCGCACTGAGTGCACTGTGGCCGATTTAATCGAGAGATAATGTGCAGCTAGCAGCTGATAAAAAGCTAGTAAGTGGACACTGAGATAAGATTTTGTCAAAAAAAAAGAAAGAATAGAAAATGTTTTAAAGAAAGAAAGAAAACCAAAAACATTCAAAATAAACACATTACAGAGGGTGCACAACTCAATCACTTAATTCAGTACAGTTCTTATTTCAGGAAATCCTCCATGAGGTTGTTTTTCAGGAAGCCCTTGAATTAACCCCACATCTTTTCAAAGTTCTTGGTTTTCCCCTCATTGCAAATGTAAAATTTTCCACAGAAAGACAGCTTGATAGTCCTTTTAACCTCTGGCGGCTCAGAGGTGGTTTTTGTGGGTCTTTCCAGAACACAAATCACATATGTGTCATATTGGATTGATTGTCTATTAAATGTCAGAAAAAAGTGAAAAATGCCCATCACAATTTCCCAGAGCCCAAGGTGCTGTCTTCAGATGTTTGTTTTGTCCAACCAGCAGTCCAAAACCCAAAGATATTCAGTTTACTATTATAAAAGACTAAGAAATCCAGCAAATATTCACATTTGAGAAGAATCACCAAGTGAATTTTTTGGCATTTTTGTTTTGAAATTACTTAAATGATTATTGATGATTTACCAAGACTTATTAATTTTTTATACCTTCAATGATTGTAAGAGATGGTGTAGGACAGGTCTTGAGTCTTATCTATGTTATTGTGCATGAAAGTTCACTCTTGACAATGGAAACATGAGTTTGACCCAAAACAAAGTCCACTTACTAGCTTTTTTAGAGCCTTCAACCACATCTCGTGGTCTTCCTCAGCAAATTGTTAAGTCTGAGGAAGACCATGAGATGTGAGAAGTATTTTTTTCGTCAAACTTGTTGAAGTTTTGAAGCCACAGTTTGTTGTTTTGTATCGGATGGGATTATACTGTCAGGAATCCGAGTTATTTTGTCCACCCCAAAAGAAGGCAAGTAGGATTTTGGTGTCCTGTTAATGGACCCTCCGGTAGGACACAGGATTATAGATGAACACATAATACAGGTCATTAACAGAAACTGAATTAAGTATTGTATTTTGCATCCCGGGTGAGAGTGGCCCTGCAGCGCTGTTTTGCATTGCACTTGATAACATTTAAAGGCAGCAGAGTGAAACTGCTCCAGGAAGCCCACCTCGGTTTGTGCCGTACTGGGTGTGTTAGCTCTGTTTCTCTCAGTGCAGCACAGGACAGTTGACTCTGCCTGTGTGACAGATTTGCATTGCAAATGTGAGCTGAGGGACCTGTTTGAACACTCACTCACATGGTCTTCAACAAGACTGCACTGGGTACGCTCCCACCCCCCAACCCCTGTACCCCACACACACACACGTTTGTTTCACTATCCCTGTGGGGGACAGTCATTGACATAATGCTTTCCCTAACCATCACAGCTAAGTGCCTAACCTTAACCCTGACCAGAATCTATTAGCAGCCTGTACCTTAAAACCAAGTCTTAACCCTCAAAAAGCCGTCTCTACCCGACGGTGACACAAGTCCCCATGGCTTAGTGTGCATTCAGGTTGAAGTCCCCACCAGGACATAAGAACATGAAACACACACGCACAACTTTCTCAACTGTTTTTCAGTTCCTGAAACAAAACAAAACTCGATTAACTTGAACTCTAACAGAAACTGTAACTGTTTCCAATGTTTTATCCTTCACGCACTCTGTGTGCCTGTTAAAATAAAAACAGACAAACACACAGACACATCTTAGTGCAAGTGATAACTGAAAAAGTGGAGGCAGATGGTAACTGACACTGTGGCAAGTTAAACTACATAAATGTCCATTATGGAAAACATACCCAGGTGAATGGTTAGAACAGCGTTATTACAAGTTATTATGTCGTTATCAGTTAATCCAGGTAATTCTATAAATGGGTAAATATAAAGTGTGTTCTATTCAACCTCAAGAAGGCTGTAAAATTAAATTCAAAAGTTCAGTGATTTTATTTAAATACACGGTTTAGAAAGCAGAAAATCTGTGGCCACAACTTGATGCGACAATCTTCAGTGCTGCCTTCAAGGCACACTAAAACAATTGTAGATTCAAGTATCTGACAGGGAACACGGATCATGTGACTTTCAGATGCCGAATGACTTCAAAATAATTCAATGGACTGCTGATTTGTGATGTCAAACCACAAAATGAATGATTTCATCACACAGACCATTTGCGATCCCTAGCCTTAGGAAAATGCGACGTGAAACATTTATTTACCGTATTAACACTGCGTAGGTTGATTGCCTGTAAAATATAAACTGTTATGTAGTCTAGAAGTTTTCTGGACTCCTGCGTACTCCTGCGCTGAGACTCAAGCCAGGCCAGGTCCAAATGACTGTCCATTCAGCCTAATCAGGACTGTGTAGGGTCCCCATCTATCGCCTCTGATCATGTCATGGGTCATCGGTCTGATTGGGCCCGCTGAATTCTGGATCAGGTGTACTCATCCTCAAATCTAATCTAATCTGACATTCCTCGGGTCGCTTTAGGATCGGGTCTCTCTTTTCGTTGAAAATGTATTTCTACATGTTAGGGTTCGGGCGGGATTTCTGCAGGTCAGTTTTGCAACTGGGTCCACAATTTCTGACCTGATCCAAAACTGACATGGCATAAAATTTCTTACATCACATAAATTAAGTGCAGCCATCGTCCACAGAAAATGTCCTAGCTTTTTAAAATGAGTGCAGCTATTCACATTTTGTCTGGAAAAATGAGTTTACATGACAATGCTACCAAAAAAACTGAACTATGACAAACTATATATCAAACATAAATAACAAAAAAATAATAATATTAATTTAATTGATTTATTTGAATTTTGGAGCCTCGAAGTCCTGATAAATGATTTTTTAAAATGTTGATCTTGTAGCGCACAAGATCAATATCTTGTGTGCAAAAGTTATTATCTTTGATAACTCCAGAAAACTTCTAAGTGGACCTTGAATTAACGATGATAGCGTAAATTAATATTGCAAAAAGAAGGAAAAAATAAAATGTTTTTAAAACTATCATGTTTGTTCATTTCGATTGGCTAATGACATTTTCCATTTAAATGCAAAACAAATGATCACTTTGGTAAGATGCTATTCCCGTGATTTAGTTAAATGTTACCAATTTTTTCGAAATTCAATATTTCTATGTATCTTGAACGCAGCGCTACAATCTATTGTTCACTCCCTTTCCCAAACCCCGCCCACGCCCTGAGCGGAGACTGTGATTGGCTGAATCTGAGTGCGGTGCCGTCATCGCTCGAAGCGCCCATTCATCTCTTCACTTGGGCGTTGGACTCCGCATCTTATTAGCAACAAGGGAAATTTCTCCATTTTGCAGCCTGTCTACAGCGACACGGCCACCAATCTGGGATTTTATTACTTCTACTTACCTGCCAGCTTTTTCCTGCTATTTTGAAAAATCCTCCTCACTCTAACTGGACTTTGCTTTAAATTTTTCCTGTGAACTTTGTGCAGAGAGAGAGAGAGAGAGAGAGAGAGAGAGAGAGACAGCACCGAAGAGCTTTGCGTTTCAACAAAGAGGCTTGTAGGTCTTTGTTCGTGTTTTTGGATCGGTTGAGTTTCTTTGTTGGAGCGAAAAGCATGGGAGCGCAATTGTCCAAGACAACTGGAAAGGCTGAAACCGTGGCTGAAAAGCCCGGAGAGGCTGCAGCTTCACCCACCAAGACCAATGGACAGGTAAATGATATTTTAACATCCAGCTCTTCGCATCCATCAGGGGAGAATCTGGTCGTTCTGGAGGGGGCTGCGCTCTGAGGGCGCAATCCGTGCGTAATTGTGGAGAGATTGAATGGAGATCCGAGGTGGGAGTTTAAACTAAATGGAAAGACTTGTTTTTAATTCTGAATAGAATATAGTTCATGAACAACAGTCGATCATTTGATAATTCCATTTTTTTTTCATGGAAAACGGGTGATATATTGAGCAGATATTTAAAGGAAATATGCTTTTATTTTTGAGGAGGAAGCCAATTTGGTTGGATCTCTTGTTGTTAAAATCACTTTGAACTGTATGATTTGAATGAAGTCATGTGTTGAGCGATTGATTGGTAAATTGACTCCAAAAATAATTTTAAGGATAATAACGAACTGGTTTGGCTTTGAATGAAGTCGCCTCTTGATTGTAATTTGGAAATTGCTGAATAAGACAAGATGCACGGCGCCAACAAAGGCCGTGTGCGCTCGGAGCACCACTCCTTTGTTACAGATGCTCGACTAGAAAGTGGAGATGGCAGCCTGCTATCCCCCAGGAGGGGAGAGAGAGGCTCGGAGCCAGTGGTGCGCCCCGGAGAGAGAGAGAGGCATGGGTTCTTCTTACCTGCTCCTTTGTAGAGTTTGGATTGTGGAAAAAAACTTATATATTGCAGAACCCCGTTTAGATTTGATACATTTTTAGGAAAGGCATCTAAACTCTGCCCTCCGTTATCTGCGGGACTAATGAGCATCTGCTGTTTTAATGAGCAGCTGCTTTGCTTTGGCGCGCCGCTGTTGAGCGACCAGGCACCGACCCCCTTACGATCCAAGATATGAATGAAATCCAGGGCGAAAAGACGAGGGAACAAGTTGCATATTTTTATTTTTTTTTTTGTCTAATGCATGACTGTTATTTTGTGTTTGATCATTTTCATGTGAAGTCTCTAAGAGCTTGAGAGTAGAAACTGGGTCTAGGCTGAAGTGAGAGTCTGCTTTTGTCACTGCTGATTTGATGGTGTCTGCTGCCCCTGGTGTCCACCAGTGGCACTGCCTGGTTTGAGTCTTGAAATCATGCCAGCTCTTTACATGGCATTAACAGCCCCTGTTTCTCTCTTTTAAAAAAGGAAAACGGCCACGTTAAAGCGAACGGGGATGCCTCTCCTGCAGCAGCCGAGAATGGAAAAGAGGAGATGCAGGCCAACGGCAGCGCCCCGGCCGAGGAGAGCCCCAAGGAGGAGGCAGAGAAGGCAGAGGCTGCCGCCGCTGAGAAGGAGGCTGCAGATGGGGAGAAGGTAGAGGCAGCATCTCCCGCTCCTGCTGAGGGAGAGGCAGCAGCGAAGGCAGAGGACGGCGCCACGCCTTCCACCAGCAACGAAACCCCGAAGAAGAAGAAGAAGCGGTTCTCCTTCAAGAAGTCGTTCAAGCTCAGCGGCTTTTCTTTCAAGAAGACCAAAAAGGAGACAGGAGAGGGAGCAGAGAATGAGGAGGCGGCCGCAGAAGCATCCACAGAGGAGGCCAAGGCCGAGGGCACAGAGGAAGCAGCGGCCGCTAGTGAGGAGGCAAAGCCTGCCGAGGGGGAGGCTGCACCTGCCGAGGGGGAGGCTAAGGAGGAGGTAGAGGCCAAGCCAGAGGCGGCAGTGGCAGCAGCGGCGGAGGCAGCACCAGCAGAGAAACCTGCCGAGGAGGCCAAGGAGGCCGCGCCCGCAGAGGAGCCACAGGCCGAGGAGAAGCCAGCAGAGGAGGCTTCCAAAACAGAGGAGGCCGCCCCGGCCTCACAGGAAGCAGCGTCAGCAGAGGCTCCGGCTGCGGTTGCCGAGGCGGCTGAATAAGTTTGGAAAGAGGAATACATTTGGAAAAAAAGGAGATAAAAAGATAATCAAAGAACATTTCCCTGTTTGTATGTTGGAGTGACGCCAGGTCCTGGCTTTGAAGAACTTGTCTACAACCAGGGATATTTTAAAGCTTTTCTTTATTTTTGGTTTCCATTCCCCTTACACAAAACCCATCTCGGCCCATTGTTACTTCCATTCCAACGGGCTAGGGAGGTGGGTGGCTTCAATATGTACAACAGCTTAAATACACCCACACTTTTTTTTTTTTCATCAGTATTAAAGGTTTGTTTTAATTTTTGAATTTTTATACAACATGTAAACAAAATGGTATGGACATGCCCATAGTATGAAGGAGAGGGGTTGAGCTGTAAATGAAGGGGGTGGGGTGGGGGGACTTCAGGGAGGGCAGGGGGGAGCGCAGGAAGGGGCCTGGGAGATGTGCCACAGACTATTATGAAAAGAGTAGTCTAAAAAACTACGAGACCAACATCTATACACACACCATACGGTTTGCAACACTAAGTCCTTTTTACAGTAAGACGACAAGAAATCCCAGAGTTAGGTTTTTAGGAAGTCATATAAACTCATAGGAGCTTCTCACTTCTCATTAGCTGTACCAGTCAGTGATTCAGTAGAAATTCAAGTTGTATAGGCTTTATTGTTTATCGTTGGTTTTATGACCTTAATAAAAATGTAAGTATGTATAGGCGGGGTGTTTTTAACTGTGATTATTGTACAAAATGAAATCTTGATCTCAAGAAGCACATGAAGTTTGCAGCTCTTTTTTCCACCCGCTCATTTTTGTAAGATAACACTCAAAAAAAAAGTAATCCCGAAAGACCTTCTTAAGCAATTTTGAACTCAAAAACCAAGCTGTGATAAGTGGAATGGTTAACTGTTTATATACTGTGGTATGTTTTTTGATTACAGCAGGCAATGCTTTTTCAGTGGTCTTTGACCAAATTTAAGGAATCTATCAGATGCAAATGTTTGTGTAGCATCTTGTCTCTCTCTTTCTTTTCCTTTTGTAAATACTGGAGAAGCTTTGACCAGTTTGACTTAGAGATGGAATGTAACTTTGCTTACAAAAAAATTGCTATTAAACTCCTCTGCTTAAGGTGTTCTAATTTTCTGTGAGCACACTAAAAGCAAAAATAAATGTGAATAAAATTTGAGCTGCATCTGTCGTTATTTGTGTGTTGCATAAATACGCTGCCATATAGTGAAGATAAACTGGCTTCATTGCAAGCTTGTTTATGTAGAATAGTGGCCTCGGGGACAGAGACACAGCCCCATGAATTAACATATAATTAACAATAATAATAATAATAATAATAGGGCAATAGCGTTATGTGACTACATTTAAATACCTTCAATTTGATTTCAAAACGTAACGGCAATCAGTGCCAGCCTCCTACTACAGTACGCATTTTATCTGACGACAAGTGCAACCATGAGTCATCGTCAATGATAACAGGTTTCAAAAGAGGAAGTTAAATAATCCCTTTAAGCCTTTACATCAGCCTTTTTTCACCTGAATTTTGGATATTTACAAATGTTTCATTGGAAGGAGGTAAAACTCAATTTCACAAAGATGATGCAATACATAAAGACTGCCAATTAAAACTGGGCATATGCCTAACGGGTACAATACACAGCTGACCTGGAACTGTCAAATGCAAATAAGAAGACATAGAAGCTGCACAGCGATTAGATTATAAACTCAGACGTAAATCTCAGCATGCAAGGTCAGAGATCTGGATGTTTCCACTTGAAGATTTGGTTGGAGTGGGGGATGTAGTTCAGACCAGAGACACCTGAGTAATTTATGTCAAGGCCTCCAAATCAATATGCTTTGGTCATGGACCATAGCTTGATAGGACGTTTACCTTGGACAGAATAAAGACAGCAAGGAAAATGGACAGGTATATTATACAGTATAGCCAACCTTTCTCTCACTGTTCTATCTACACATGAAAACCAGTGTGAAACTCAGGGACCCAATGGCCTTGACAAATTAACTTTACTACTCCTGCAAAATGAAAAGTGAGTTCCTGAAAATCAAGAGTATGATCAGATCAAGCAAGTAAAAAGGCTTAAAGACAGTAGTGCTATTCTACCATCAGTAGGTTATATTTTAAATAGATGACCAAAACCGAAAGTGGCGATCCTGATCAGAAAGAGGAAGGGGGAGGATTCACAGTCAGCACTGAAGGTTTCAAATTTGCCCCGTCAAAAGCAGACTGAAGCCGGACGTTTGCGCTAAGATATCAGTCCCTGATTTCACCTGGCACCACTTTACGGTATACAGTTTTATTCCAGTACAATCATCTTACATTTATAAACATTATCCTACCTGTCATGGCTGACGTTCGTCCTATGTGGCTTCCAGGATGGCTTAGCATGAATCTCTACATGTAGAAATAATAAACAACAAACGTTAAGCTAGTGAGATGCTATCTCTTGGGTTACAACGCCCCCATGTGGCTGTGCATTTTCATTACACAGACCTCAAAGGAGAAAGAGAAGGCAGCATATTTCAAGTAAATAACATTTCAAGTATAAAAAGTTTTATTGACAAATGCAAAATATTAACATGTAATCATTATGGGTTCATCTACAGGTTTTCCCACAGTTTCCTAAAAACAAGAAAGTCGAGGTTTCCTTCAGAAGATCAAGCACATTGGAATAAAATTGTTCAAAGGACATAGTATGGCAAATTCAAGTAGCGGATTCAAGAAATCCACTGATACACTAAACAAAGAGAGACGCTTACAATTCACAAGAGATTTACAAGTAGAAAATGGAGAGTCATAATAAATATAATGCTTCTGGCTGTGATTTAGTAAAGAGTTGGATCCTTGAGGAAGGGCAGCACCGGTGAGTTGTGTGTGTGGATAAGAACAACATTTCAGGCACTGCTGGTCTGCTCAGTCTTCACACTGCCAAAGACAAATGAGAGTTGATCTCAGCTGTACATTTATTCTGTGGTTTAGGGGAAAGGTGAATACGTAGAAACAGCCAACATTTTAATTGATCAAATTAAACATTTGAAATGCAAATGCTAATTCATAGCAGAAAATCTTCATGAAGTGACCATAATACTTTCTCTTTTCGTACACTTTAGAGACAAAAGAGAACTATTCAACAAACATTTGTGATTCTAATATGGTTTCAGAATGTCTAAGGCTATTTTCACAGCCACTGGTCCAGGCCAAAGCAGAAAGTGTCTGTTTAGTGTTCACACTTCATTACAAACCAATCAAGAGCTGTACTAATGTATTGAGCAGCATAACACAGTCTGTACACAATGTCTACACAGGAGGCGTAGCGTGAGCAGCCCGCTACACAGCGTGCGTTTAGGCAAAGTAAGGTCACCCGCAATATGGCAGTGCATTATACGCGTAAAACAGGAAAAAAAGAAATAGACTTGAAGTGTAAAAATACGCTTCAGCTCACATTTACGTGCACATAGTGTCAGCCGTTACACTGCCTGTGTAGACAGCTGTAACGTCAGATGCGCATGAGACAGAAGCCTGAAAAATGCGGCTGAAACGCCTCGTGCCATTACAGTAAACACATCACAGTGTCTCAACAACAGCGACCTACAGTATATTTACATGCACACAAGAAACCAGGTTACTGTCAGAAATCAGACAATGCCTTTACATACTGTGGAATTGCTGATTGCAGAAACCAGGTTTACAGAAACCAGGTTTACAGAAACCATTACTGTCGAAAGCCAATAGTAACCATGTTACTTAAGTGCATGTAAAAGCAGTGGCAGTCAGGTGTGAACACAGAGGAGTGAGTAAATGTGAGGTAATACAGAAATATGAAAGAAAAATGTTTTGGGGACGTGTGTGTGAAGACTAGTTGTTGGACAAATACCAATAGAGAGGCTTATCACCTTTTTGAGTCAGCCTTCTCAGCACTGCTGTCCTTTGTTCTCTCTTCCTCTTTTATCTCTGGGATAGGATGGAGAAAAAAACATTTATAAAAATAACATGAATAAGTTATTTCACCACTGTGGAATAATTCCTCGATGTGTCTAAGTTGAGAATACCCACCAGTTTTCTTCTCCTCTCCGTCCTTCTTGTCTTCATCAACTCTCTGCCTTTTTGCTGCCTTCTTGTGATTGGCCACATTTCTCCTGCCTCCCTCCCCCTCGTCCTCGGAGTCAGAGAACTCTTCATCACAGGCTATCCTCTTATCTGTGGCACGAACTGCAATCACACAAGACACTGATTAATGACGGTACAGGTGGCGAACCTGTAGACGTACACCAGTTGTGTCGTGCTTGACGAAATGTTCAGAGGACTTTTCAGAATGATTTGTGCATGGGGGGAACCTGGTGACTTCCACCGCTGATAGAATTTACTTCTGAGTTGTAAGAGCATCTATCTTACACCTGCCCATCTTTTAGCAGGTAATTGTTGTTATAAATTCACTTGCCAGGTAAAACATGCTTCTTCAGTTTGATGATTTTTCTTGTCATGTCATGTCACGTATTATTTTAGTTATGCCATCAATTGGCATTTCAGTGGTACTATACACTACATAGTTCTACTATATACAGTTTTACACACACACAAATATATATACACAGATGGGTGACAAATAAAGGGAAAACTACAGTGACCCTGAGGTTCAAAACACAACATTTCGCAAAATTAAAAAAATGCCCATAGCATATCATGTTAGAGATTATGTGAATATTTCTGAGTGAGGATGATTGTGGTGCAGCTGAAACAACGTTAAGATTCTAAAACTGGACTACGTGTGAGGTGAGTTTTATAATATAGAATATAGACTGCATGTAGTCTTAATGTGTTTTGACAGCATATCAGCGATGTTAAAATATTTACACATGTTGAAACATGTTTAATTGTGAGGAGCTTCCTTGTCTTGATGTCAGTGGCCTCTATCTCCTCCTCTATTATTTCTGTTTATTATACCATCGGGGTATCTGATGACTGGCAGGGCGTATATGTTGATGGCTCGGATCTTGTTCTTCCCATTCAGCTGACTTCTCAGGACCTGCCTTACTCTGTGTAGGTGTTTAGCTGTGGCTGACTTCCTTGCTGCCTCTTCATGGTTTCCGTTTGCCTGTGGGATCCCAAGGTATCTGTAGCAATGTTGCCTTCAGGTAGTTCAACCCCTTCAGTTCTGTTCATTTTCCCTCTTTTTGATACCATCCGACCGCACTTGTCCAGTCCAAATGACATTCCAATGCCGTTGCCGTAGTTCCTGGTAGTGTGGATCAGTGAGTCGATGTCTCGCTCGATGCTCCACTTCGGAACCAGTATCGGTAGCCACTCTTTGTGATGATCTGGCTGAGGGGGTTCAGGCCAAAGCAGAACAACAGCAGGGATAATGCATCACCTTGGTATATGCAACAGTTGATATTGACCTGTGCAATTGGCTTTGAGTTGGCTTCTAGAGTTGTTTTCCACAGCCCCATTGAGTTCTTGATGAAGGCTTTTTGTGTCCTGTTGATCTTGTACATTTCCAAGCATTCCTGTGGCACTGAGTCGTAGGCTTTCATGTAGTCAAAACAAACAAAGCTGAGCATGACAGGAAATAAACCTGGGTATATTAATTCATTCTTACTGTGGGCCTATGTAAGAGATACGGATATTGTGTGAGAATCAACAGCAGTCTTACTGGACAAGCGTTTGTCAGGATCCTCTGTGTCCTCGTCCATAGAGTCGCCCAGGACAGCGTCCTCTGGGATGGCCTGCATCTGCACTCCAGGAGCATGAGGCAGCATCCGCAGGTTCTCAAACAGTCGCTGCCTGAACAATCAAATGTTGGGGATGCAGAAAATTTGGTTAAATCTTCCGTTTGACTCGTCAGCTTCATGTAAGACTGAAATGTGTGATGAAAAACTGTTGATTAGGTTTGTCAGACTGCACCTGCCAATACTGCCTAACTGCTTCACTTGATGAAAATATGGGTTCATGTTATTTGGTTGGTACATACTAACTACAACAGAAAAAAACCCCATTAAATGCTCTGGCTTTGCTATATCGTGAACTTGTGGAAACGAACAGAATGGAGCACTGAGATAAATGGGAGACACGAGTCACCTTTACAGATATGTTTTTACCGACTTTTAGAGTAGCTTGGGTGGTAAAGTGGCAGTAGTTGAGGTATGGTCACTGGAACACATTCAAAACTAGACAGTGTAATTTAATGATAAAAACCATTTGAGGGTTTTGAATGGTATTTTTGATGAACAATATCAACAACCAGTACTGTGTATGTTACTCAGTATATTTTCTCATATTGAGCAAATTCCATCTGCTGAAGAAGGCCGTGAGATAGTTGAAAGCTCCGGAAAATCTCTCATCTTTTAGGCAATCTCTGGTTAATGTTAATGTTTTTGTGCTTCTGTTGATTGTTTTGTAAATACATTTGTCTTGTAATGTGTGTCTCTGTTATTTATTGTGATAAAGAATAATAATTTAAAAAAAAAAAGAAAGCTCTGGAAAAAGCTAGTAAGTGGATCTACAGTTAAGAATGTCAAATGCCCAATCTGTCAAACTACCATTTCCAAGGTCAAGAATGAACTTTCTTGCTCATAATATTTTAAGATTAAGATTATAAACAAAGCCTGTTTGCATAATCATCAGTAATAATAATAATAATAATAATAATAATAATAATATTCATAATACTTTTAAAATCCACTGCAGCTTTGTTAAGAAACAGTCCTATACATTTTTTTTTTTTTTTTACATACTTGATCTTGTCCATGTACTCCTGTGTGTTCTGGTTGGTCATGTTGGAGGGGCTGATGTGCAGCTTGAAGTCAGGCCCAAAGTACTCAAAGTAGTCATTGTATGGCAGTTCTGCAATAGAAACATCATTGAGAAAAGTAAGCAAACTGTAAAGACTGAGCCAAGATGAACACAGCTGAAAGAGATTTATACGCTGCAGATAAAACAAAGTGTCAAATTATCAGTCGTTTGGAATGAAAAAGCAGTGATAACACACCTGTTAATATGATTTACTGAGGCTTTATAACCTACACTGATCCTCACTGAGGGGAGGATGGATTGGAATGAGTGGGGAGGTCAGTTAATGTTCTGAAATTCCATTAAGAGAACTACTGGCCCATTCGACAGCTGTGATTACATCCCCTCTCTTTATGTTACACACACTCAGTAGAGGAGACAGTCTGCCGAGTCAGCGCCCCGCAAGGAAAGGTAGCAATCAGGCAGCTCCTTTCCAGAGGTGAAGTCATATAATATTCCCTCACAACCAGCCCCCAGATACCCCATCATCTCCACCCTTCATTCCCCGACACCACAGGCTAAAGAGGGAGAGAATTCAAGCCAGAGAGGTGCTTCAGACTTTTCAGTGGAGTTTCCAGTTCCTATGGTTTAATTCTAAGCCGATATTCATTTTGATGCCTCTCATTGTTAAATGAGAACTAATTTCAGTACACAAAAGAGTAAATTATATCTTGAGTCAAATCTACACATGGCCTGTGCTTCTCTTAATAGTATGAGTATGTGGTTGAATGAATATGAAAGATACAGTGGTGTGAAAAAGTGTTTGCCCCCTTCCTGATTTCTTATTTTTTTGCATGTCACAGTTAAATGTTTCAGATCATCAAACTAATTTAAATATTAGTCAAAGATAACACAAGTAAACACAAAATGCAGTTTTTAAATGAAGGTTGTTATTTTCTTATGGTGGAGTCATGAACACTGACCTTAACTGAGGCAAGTGAGGCCTGCAGTTCTTTGGATGTTGTTCTGGGGTCTCTGAACGGCTGAAGAAGAACAAAATGAAGACTTTGGAGTGGCCTAGTCAAAGTCCTGACCTGAATCCTATTGAGATGCTGTGGCATGACCTTAAAAAGGCAGTTCATGTTCGAAAACCCTCCAATGTTGCTGAATTACAACAATTCTGCAAAGATGAGTGGGTCAAAATTCCTCCACAGCGCTGTAAAAGACTCATTGCAAGTTATCGCAAACGCTTGATGGCAGTTGTTGCTGCTAAGGGTGGCCCAACCAGTTATTAGGTTTAGGGGGCAATCACCATTTCACACAGGGCCATGTAGGTTTGGATTTTGTTTTCCCTTAATAACTACCTTCATTTAAAAACTGCATTTTGTGTTTACTTATCTTTGACTAATATTTAAATTTGTTTGATGATCTGAAACATTTAAGTGTGACAAACATGCAAAAAAAAAGAAATCAGGAAGGGGGCAAACACTGTAAATACACCACTGTAAATAATCATTTTTAGAACTTTTCAGTGAACACAGTTTTATGCCTTAAAAAAAAAAAAAAAAATCAAACTATGCAGACAATAAAAATTACTTTGGTCTCAGTGGCCCTTTACTACAGCAGTTCACTACTGCTCTCCCATGCACTGGGGAAGTATGGAGCCCAGCAGTTGCATGTAGAAACCCCCCCCCACTACTTTTGTGCACAAACAACGAATTTGTGCTCTCAAATTAATAATTTGGGCACACAAATTGACAGAATATAGCATTAAACATACTATTGACATTTTAACATTTGTTTGTGGGACATCAAAGATAACACAATGTTGTTTCATGGGTATAGTACAGTATATCCACAGTTTATTAATTTGCGTACACTTTTTTTTTCCTCACTGACACCTGCAGGGCCCATTAGGGGAGTCTAAAAAAGAATGGTCAAAATCAAAGCAGCAGAGGCTGTGATATCTTGACGTTTAGTCTCTAGTGTGGGTCAAGCTCCAAAAATGCTCAATCCTACACTTTCCATAAGGCAACTTGATATCTTTCATTAGACTATCCCTGCCTAAATCTATCAAACTCCACACCTCCAGTTTATAACAGAGGCTTTCTGTTATAGAAGCTGAGATCGCTCAAGGAATGTCAATAGAGTGATTTCTTAGACTTGTCAAAGCTCCTCCAGAGCCACAGAAGACATTAAAGAACTGTTTTCATAAGCTAAGTAGTACTAGCCACGACTCGTACATTGACTTTGACATGTAAAGTTGGGGGAGTGCCCTTTAAGTAAAAATGTTATTCTAATTACAGTACATAAGCAGTATATGGTTAGATACAGTAAGATCCCCAAACATTATTGTTGAGGCTAAATGTCTGAGATTCACTGAAAAATAACAACATTTTTGAAAAGAAATACACTGGTTTAAACAGATATGCACTCGACTTTATGTTTCTAGGCTGCAGTAACCTGTCAACTGGTTCCTCTGGTAGAGGGAAGAGCTCAGAATAGCCTTCTAATGTTAGAAAAGAGGGGTGGCAAGGTATTTTTGTGGGGTCACAAACTGAATTATGGGATAGAAAACATATTCACTGCCTTAAGTTTTTTTTATCATGTTTGATATGATTGTCTTGATTTAAGATTTTGCTTTATTCCTGTGAAATACTGCCATTTTTTGCCTTTTGACTTTCTCTTATAATGAAATAAGGCTGGAAATGAAATGTTGAACAGTTCAGGATTCTACATCTAGCCTGTGAAGGAAGGTTGAAGAAGTGGTGGGATCAGAGACGTTTTCTCTAAGGCTCATAAGCCAAAAAGGATGAGACTTGCTGCTCTGCTCTATCGCTATTATCTATTGCTTATCACAACAAAGACAAAAGTGCTACTTTTAGCATCCTTCACATTCATTGATATTTAGACATGGAATCGGTGACAAACCATCGGGGATGTCTGTGTCCAGAGCTACAGCGGTCTCGTAGGTCCAGCAGCGGGCCACGTTGCGGATGGTGTATCCTCCTCCACCCAGCATGAGCAGCGGGAGGTTGAAGGACTTCATGTACTCCACACACTTGGCATGGCCTAGTAAAAACAAGAGGCACAATGTAACACTTCCAGCATGGCTTATGACTCCCATTCATCATTAAGTTGGCATTATCTTCTCTGCATCCGTACCGCGGATGGTGAGGTTAAAGCAGCCGAGGCGATCTCCTGAGAGAGAGTCTGCACCACACTGAAGAACCACGGCACTGGGCTGGTACATCTCCATCACCTTGGCCATCACCTGCAGGGCCACAGCAGAAAGTCACACTCAGGAAGTGTTCAAAGATAGTGTGCATCCCCCCTGTCAACCACCTGACCCACTGTACATACCTATACCAGGTGTGACATGAATATAATCCCTTTAATTGAAATGTAGCATTTAAATGTGAAAAGATAGGATATTTTTTTTTATCATGACAAAAAACAACTGATGAACAACTATCAATGTTGTGGTGGATTTACAGTATGAATTATCCTTTTCAGAACAACTCTAAGAAATGCCTTCAAGTGTTGTGCTACCTTCTGTGCTGCCTCTAAATATATTTAAAATCAATTTCCAAACTATTTTGGTTCCTACGAGTGCAGTCCCATTTGAACGCCTTACACTGGGCTTAACTGTAAATGATCAAGGTAATAAAATCTTTGACTTTGGAATGCCACTCAATTCTGATCCAGTCACCTATCCCTAGTAACGAGGATTTATAGATTTTTTTGGCCTGGCAGCAGAACCTGAAAACACAAACTCTGACATATTGTAACATCTTTTTTGGCAAACAAGTTAGAAAACAGTTCCAGCAGAGCAACATTAGCATTTATCTGGAGTCGTGTTTCTGGCCACCCAAAGTTTGGTGCTGGGCAGGTAGTAGAAGTAGAGTTTTGCATGCTAGAAAATTATAACAATGAGCTAAAATATTCTAAAAGGCTCTATAAAGCTGAGAGGAACTGCAGAGTTGTCACTATCACATACCTTTTACATAGATATAGTCAATGTATCCAACCATTAACATTAAGATATTGTTTACTGCAGCCTTAAGTCTCATAACCTCCATATAGTGCGAGGTATAAACACCGGAATAACATGCAATAAAAGTCCTAGTCAAGGTCATTCAGGTATAAACATGTTTTTCTGGTATAAAGGTTCAAGTAATCTTCTGAGCAAACATGAAAACATTTTAATTTTGCTTCATGATGGATGACTAAATCAGATCTTGTGGATTTTAAAAATGTCAACAATATTTGCAGTAGAATGTATAAAGCCTAGTCATGGGTCATACTCACAGGCTTGAAAATATGCTCGTATGACTCATCATCGATGCCATCACGCAGGGGGAAGTTGACAGCATAATATTTGCCCTTCCCAGCTCCAATATCCTACATAAAGAGAAGGACAATGGAGTAGAAGACAGAGAAACAGATCCATCACTAAATGATCTGAATACTCTTATACTATATGAATATTCTTGTACTATCTGAACACTCTTATCCTATCAGTGGGAGAGTTGATAGCCAAGCTGCAGCCAACCAACAAGACTATTATGCGTTTTCAAACATAAGCACAAAAAATATAAACAGTAATATAAACATAAAAAATTTTGTTTTCTAAGTCAAGTATTTATCCTCTTATCTGCCATTTCATTTCCATCTACTTGAATGCATATAAACTCCCCACCCAAACAACTGAATGTTTTGCTGTCTACATGCAAACATTCTAGCTTGCTTTAAATATCGAAGTGGGAACAAAGACTGAGGCTCACCCTGAGGTCTCCGGTTCCAGGGAAGTACTCTCCATATTTATGGAAGGACACAGTCATGACCCTGTCTGTGGTGTAGAAGGCCTCCTCTACTCCGTCCCCATGGTGGATGTCTATATCAATGTACAGCACCCTCTGGTGGTACCTGGGAGAGAGGGACAACACAGACAGCTGGCATAAGTACTATATACTATATATAAAGTACTATACTTCTGCAGAACGTTCTGAAGAAAGTTCTTGTATTTGCTTTCATTTACTGCATTTTCTTACATGCGATTGAACATTATGTCAAATGGAAATTTCTCAAGCTGTTGGTGAAACTCACTTGAGCAGCTCCAAGATGGCCAGCACAATGTCATTAACATAGCAGAATCCAGAGGCTTCAGACTTCTTTGCGTGGTGAAGTCCTCCAGCCCAGTTCACTGCAATATCAGTCTGCTGTCGGTTTAATTTCACTGACCCAGCTGTGCACAACAGAAAACACATTTGGTTTAGGGAAATTTGTACAAAAAAATATATAAATATGTACACAACTGATACTTAATCACTAATATGACCGATCTAACAACGACTATACTTTACTAATTTCCCAACAGGATGTAAAAATTGGTTGGTGTATTGTATGCCAGTAACGGCATTGGGCTCACATTAACTGGCACATTAAGTCCCTTGATGTCATGCATTCTCAACTGGTTCTAATAAATTGGTGATTAAGGTTATTGTTGCCACAAATGCACAAATGTGGGACTCTACAGAACAGATGTTGGTTTAAAACCATTGTACCCTGTAGTATCCAACCACAGCTTACTAGGTATTCACAGTTACAAAGTCTTCTGACCACTGAAACTGGCTGGTAGCACAAGTTCAGCAAAGGCTGGCTTCCTTTCACAAGAGGACACGTCATTCCTTCAAACTACTACTCCAAAAAGGAATAGCGGCAGCCAGCATTAAAAGGCCCTGTAAACATGGGGTCCTTCATGAACACACAATTTTCTGATTTTCTCTCCAAAGTGAAAACAGTTTTGGTTAATTTAATTGATAGATTTCTGTCTGTACTCTTCTCACTAATTTTAAGTGGGCAAACGTGATGTCATGTACTTCCATGCACCAATCAAGATTATGCTGCATTCCAGTAAATGTCGGAGGTTGGAATTTCCCAGTTAAAAATTTCCGACCTCTGAGCGTTCCACGTGCACAATGTCAAACTTAATCAAAAACATGGCTGACCGTGACAGACTGATGTTTCTTTGGCAAGTGTACACACAATTGAACTCTCAGCAGTGCAGCCTCCTTGCATATACAAACGAAACAGAGGAGGAAAAAACGCCATTATACATTTTATTTAACGGCACTTTTATAATCGGAAACGTATCTAAATATTCCATTCACTAGCCTAATAAAATACTGTAGTCTACAAATACATCCTCCCCTCCTCCCCTATTGATTGAAATGTAGCCTAATGTGCGCTTCCATGGTGCTGCCATTGTTTCGTGACGTCAGACAACTGCTTCTTCATGAAGTCAGGGTAGATAGATTTGACCCGAGTTTACACGCAGGAACTCTTTGAGTGGCATTCCATTGTACTTTTTCTAGTAGGAGGTCGGAAACGTTCGAGTTGCGAGTTGTATGGAACGCAGCATTAGCAACATCTTAATCACAGGTTGTCGGGGTGTTTGCTGATGTTACCAGGCCACTGTCAATCAAATTGAAGAAAGCACACCCGCACAGTCATGATGAAGCAGATTAGCTGAATTTTGGGTGTTAAACTCTTAATAAATAATAACGATTTACATTATATTCCTAACTTTGATTTTTTGTTTATTTAGTCATGAATATTTATGTTACTAAGAAATACTTGGATTTGATACAGAGATTTCAGGGGCTTTACTGTTTAATGGCACAAATGATTAATTCTACATTAATAATTGAAAAATTCAAAGATTGGTTTGGTAAATAGGTTGAAATACTATCACAGGATCTTCAGCCATGGGGATGGGAGGCAGGCCTTTATAGAACTCGAACTCTAGGTCAACACGCGTACTGAGGGTGAGGGATACGGTGTTCTGGATTGTCAACCTCAACTCCCTGTCCTCCTCTGAGAACAGCTCCTCCAAGGCACTCCTTGTTTTGTCTCCTCCATTTCTTCTCCTCCTCCTTCAGACTCCTCCTCCTGTTGCTGGGGGTCTGTCTGCTCCGGCCCCTCTGACAGCCCTGGTGTTGCTCCTGTCACACTGCCTCTCAGCCTGTCCCAGGTGGCGTCACTCACTGGCCTCCCTTTAAATCTGGGGTCCATTGCTTTGGCCTCATGCAGGAAGGCTTGAACGTCCTTATCCTGATAGCGCTCGGAGAGGTTCCACCACACCTTCTCATGCTACAGTGTTACAATAACCGTAGCCATTTTAGCAATGTGGTTACATTGAAAATCAAATCAAATAGAAATCAAGCAGGGGTTACCTGTCAAGCAGAAATGTGGCTAACTCGGCCTTGAATCCTTTCAGGTCCCGTAAACTGGGCAGTTCTTTCATTGCTGGTGGTTGTTTCTCTCTTGTGTTTATGAAGCTCCTCCTGAAGCCGCGCACTGAAGATATTGAGCTTGACTGAGTGAGCATGCGCAGGGGAGCGGGGCTGCACAGTGTGTGCACGAGCAGTGATTGACACTGCGTTAGAGGCTCTAACGCTGGTGCGTTAGGCTTACCTACTCAACCTTTAACAGATGTTTGTATAATTTAGTTAACTCCATGTGGGCTCTAGGCTGCTAGCATACCTTATTGTTAATGACAAACGCACATGCGTTGGTGTCTGTGTCTCCCTGCCAGAGGCTCTGTTATAAATTGACTTGTTATCTTGTTTCTACCCAGAATTTTATGATACTCCTTTTAGATCTTGGTCATTTTTAACTATATCTTTTAACCGGATAAAGTATTTTAATCATCGGACGTGAATTTGAAGTTGTTTTATTCAATTTGCCTGGGTTGTGCATCGAAGCACAACCTGCTGGTCTTTAGCATTGCGTGGGAGCTAACTTTCTAGGAGGACCGCAGATACTTTCAAGACGCTACTAACTGCAAATCGCTGTTATCTACAGACAGTTTTTTCTATAAGCCTGTATCCTGTGGGGAATTTTCCTCCTTCGAAAGCCTGATATTTTGTGTCAACAAACATCAGCTTATTTTATTTCTCTTAGTTTATCTGCCCTCTTAAACCTAATGGCATTTTTATCTCCGATTTCTCAGACCTGCTCCCTCTGCTTCTACCAAATTAAGAAGAGGTCTGTATTATTGGTGATTTTAATATTCCTAAATGTTCTAGTGATGTGCTTGCTGGGGAATTTCTTAACCTCCTAGAGTCTTTTAAATTTTGTTTTACACCCCACAGGGCCAACACATGATAAGGGCTGTATTCTGGATCTTGTTCATATGGCCTAAAGAGCGATAACACGGAATTTATTAATTTCTGTGTATCGGATCATCGTAGTATTATGTTTAATCTGTATTATTCTCTGCCGCCTAAAGTTACACTGGCCCCCATCCGCTCTCGCATCATTAACTCAACAAATTTTCAAATGCATTCTCGTCCCTTTCTTCTGAGCTGCCTCTCTTCCATGACACTGACCTTCTGGTGAACTCCTTTAATGACTTCTGCCTTATAACATTAGACTCAGTTGCCCCAGTCAGAACCAGAACCAAATCAATTTCAAATCCAACCATGGTTCAACAACCACACCCGCTCCCTGAAGAGAAACTCCACATTTACTATGAAGGACTTCGTGAAGAAATACAATGCTGCAACTTACTTTTCCACTTTAATCTCTCAGAATGCCCAAAACTCAAAAGTACTGTTTAAAACACCGGATTGTTGTTGCCCCCCCCAAACATTAACTTGCTTGCGACATCTGACCTCTGCGAGCAATTTAAAATGTTTTTCACTAAAAAACAAATATCAGATCCCAGACTGATAGCAGCCATCCCCATAATTTACCTGTCCCAGAGCCTTTAACCCATAGATCATTTGATGTCTCATCCTTCAGTTCCTTTATATCAGTGTCTCTTTCCGCACTCAATGATATGGTTAAGCACATGACGTCTTCTGCTTGCCCCTTGGATGTGGTCTCTTCCAGACAACTGAAAGCCTTACTGTTGGCCCTTTCATCTTATCTATTGTAAATAGCTCCCTGCCCTCCGGCTCTGTCCACGCTTGTTTTAAATCTGCTCTGCACGAACCTCTCCTTAAAAAACCCAATTTAGATCAATCCACTCTGAATAACTACAGATCTGTTTCAAAACTAATTTTTATCCAAGATCCTAGAAAAAGCTGTACTCAAACAATTAGTAGCACATTTGACAGATAATAATTTATTCATTATTCAACTCTGGTTTTAGATCCCTTCACAGTACTGAGACTGCTCTTCTCAATGTCTGTAATGACCTTCTGTTGGTGCTGCTGTGTGCTCTATTCCAGTACTTTTGGACCTCAGTGCTGTTTTCGGTACAGTTGATCATAACATGCTCATCGACAGACTGGAAAGGTGGGCAGGAATCACTGATGTGGCCTTAAACTGGTTCAGGTCCTACCTACGTATCTAATAGATGTTTCTCTGTAACTATGGCCGGCTCAGTTTCATCCCCCACGAACATGCTCTATGGCAGACATGGGCAAACTACGGCCCGCGGACCACACACAGCCCACCGAACGTGACCAAATTATATTAAAATAGGTACAGGTAATCCTTGTTCAATTTACCTTTCCCAGACCCTCTGTCAAATTTTAGAACCCATTGTGGCCTGTGAGTCAAAGAGTTTGCCCATCCCTGCTCTATGGTGTCACCCAGGGTTCTATTTTGGGTCCCATTCTATTAGTCATCTACTGTGGTGTGAAAAAGTGTTTACCCCCTTCCTGATTTCTTATTTTTTTGCATGTTTCAACTCGTTGCAAGTTATCGAAAACGCTTGATTGCAGTTGTTGCTGCTAAGGGTGGCCCAACCAGTTATTAGGTTTAGGGGGCAATCACACAGGGCCATGTAGGTTTGGATTTTGTTTTCCCTTAATAATAATAATAACCTTTACTTGTGTTATCTTTGACTAATATTTGTGTTATCTTTGACTAATATTTAAAATTTGTTTGATGATCTGAAACATTTAAGTGTGACAAACATGCAAAAAAAAAAAAAAAAAAAAATCAGGAAGGTGGCAAACTCTTTTTCACACCACTGTATATGCTCCCTCTTGGTGACATCATCCGCAAATATCAAGTCCACTTCCACTGTTACGCCGATGACACACAGTTCTATATTCCAATCAGACCTGTCTAACATAGCAACCCTCCACAAGTGCCTTGCTGAAATAAAACACTGGATGTCGCACACCTTTCTCCAACTAAACCTTACAAAATCTGACGTCATTGTACTTGGTCCCCCAGCAAACAAAAGTCAAATTATGGCAAACCTCGGTGAACTAGCAACTTATGCAATGCCCTCAGCCAGAACTCTTGGTGTAGGTTTTGATCAGAACTTGTGTTTCGAACCCCATGTAAAGAAAGTTGTTCAGTCACGTTTTTATCATTTGAGAAATATAGCCATGGTTAAGTCTTATTTCACCCACAGATATAGAGAAACTCATTATTATTATTATTATTATTCTATTTCTTCCCACCTCAACTACTGTAACTCCGTATATTCCCTATATCTCAGTCAGAAATCAATCCACCGCCTACAGTTAGTCCAAAATGCTGCTGCTCGGCTTTTAACTCAATCAAAAAAAATTTGATCATATCACCCCTGTTCTAGCATCCTTGCACTGGCTGCCTGTTATTTCAGGATTGATTTTAAAATTATTTTAAGTACTTTTAAAGGCCAGGCATTGGCTGGCCCCTCCCTATATTTGTGACCTTTTAACCCCCTGTAGGGCTCTGGTAGCCATTCCAATGTCTAGGCTGAAAACCAAAAGAGACAGGGCCTTTGCTCAGGGCCCCTACACTCTGCTAGAGGAGATCAGGCTTGCAGAGTCAGTGCCCTGTTTTATTTCACTTCTTAATACATACACAATAATTAATACATTTTTATATATATAAAAAATAGCTTTTATTATGCGATGCCAATTTTTATTTGTTTGTGTGTTTTATATTGATTGTTGTAAAGCATTTACCTGAAAAGTGCTATACAAATAAAGCTAATAATAATAATAACAACAACAACAACAACATACCTGAGGTGGATGGGGCAAAGACAGATGAACTACGAGCTAGGCAGTTGAAAACTGTACATTTCTCCACCTGTATGTGATGCACTGCACTAGATGTTTCAAAAGATTGTTTATGTTTCCACCCTTACATGCAAAAGACTTGCATTGTTAGCATCGACTGTGGTAAAGTGTAACCAAACTTTTGAGCGTTTATCTCTTTCCACCATTGTCACTAAGAGCAGGTTTCCTCTCTCTCTCTCTGTGTGTGTGTGTGTGTGTGTGTGTGTGTGAGTGTGAGTGTGAGAGAGAGATATAGTGGTGGCCCCGTCCCTCGCACATAAGACAGGCTCAGTGAGAGAGAGAGAGCGCTCTCTTCTGGATTGGGAATAGTGAAAATACACCATAGACGAATACCTTAAAAATGTATTGCAAATTAGAAATGGAGTTAAAAAGGTGCAAGACAACATTTATGTAGCCTAAATAAATAGAAAATCTATTTTCTTAACTTCTCAAATACCGATAAAAGAACTGTTAACGTCGGAGCTTATCAATACTACGGTCTTTAATAATCAAGCCCCGGGGCCCGTTTAATTCCAGGTTTCAGAATCCATCCCTAGAAGGGTATACCCTGCCTCTCATCAAATCCTTTCTGGAGTCTATCTCACTGGCAATGGCTGATCCTGAACAGAAATCTGGCTAATATTTGTATAGATATCCTGCACGGACCAAAAAGTTGAAGCAACAGACAGATTGACATCAACCTATTTCAGCCATTCTCCTTGTGGTGCAAAAATGTTATCTGTGTGTGTACTTAACATTTAGTTATATCATTTCTACGTGATAAAGTCTATCAATTTTCTATATATCTATTTTCTTCTAACTCACCAGCAGATCCACCAGCGGAGAGTTGGCAGAACTCAAACAAGCCATCGAACACGGGACAGTCCTCTCCAACATTGACTGCAAGATTAAAGCAATAATTGATCAATTACTGACATGAGCACATCCACAGAGCAAGAACAGCTTCTTGTGAGTGTTGTCCTATGGACAGGGTTCCCATCGCAACACTGATGAAATCAGTGAGTTTTCCATGACTTTTCCTACTGAAACAGTGTGCTTCCACAACCATTAAAGTGTAATCACTTGTGAATTTTTCAGCTGTTTTTCAGCTGGTGACATGGTGGATTTAGCAACAGGATGTCTCAGGCTTTTTCCCCTCTGACATTGCGCAATGCTGGTCTGATTAATTACCACAAAATAAATGTGCAATGTGATCAATGTGATTGTTTAAATTATTTATCAAGCAAAAATGCCAAAGATTCACTACTTCAAGCTTCTCCAATGTGAAGATTTGCTGCTTTTCTCTGTTCATCTGTCATTGTAAACTGACTACATATAGGCTTTAGAGTGTTTGTCAGACATAACAAGGCATTTTGAAGATGTCATCTCGAGCTCTGGGACTGTAGCAACTTCTTGCCACTACCATAAGCTGCTGAGAGGCGGAAACGGGGAACAAACAACATCTAAATGATGCGCCTTTTGAATACTCCAGTTCTATAATGCATTTAAAGATTAATTGTCCATTTCAAATTAAGAAAATCCAGTACATGAAGTTGATATGTGCAAATGTGAACGTGGATGCTGTGAGATTTGCGGTCAACAGAAAATGTGAGAACCCAAACTCACCCCCTCTCTACTCTCGCCATGCAGGTGAACAGGTGAATAAATAGACAATGATTTTTCTGGTCCAACCCACGTGACATCACACCATAAGTAATAGGTGAGATGAGCAATAAATAAACATAAATATATACATGCCTACAGGGACATTGTGGGTTTTTTGTGACAATATATAGACAAAACAATGAATTGACTAAGAAATGAATAGGTTATGAAAATAATTGTTACTTTCAGCCCTAGTGAGAACCCTATACAAGGAGCCCGCACACTACTTACACCGCTGCATCTGCTTGCTGAACTCAGACATGTTGTCCGGCCGTATGGAACGGAGGAACTTGATGTAGTCATCACTGTGATATTTTGTCATCTCCTCTGCTGTGGCTTTGTGTGGTCTCTGAAACATGAAACAAAGCTGCTGAGTGAAAACAAGAGGAGCAAAGAAGACTACAGCTACGTTCATGTTTTATTAACATCGCACATTCTGTTATAATAGTACAGCATACAATAAAGGAATGTATTAATATAGTGGTTAGAAACATACATAGATCTCCATTTTCCTGTACAGTCCATAGTTCAGAAGCAGGTTGTGAGTCATCCGGATACGATGGGGTTTCATGGGATGTCCTTGTCCATAGTAATAATTTCCTATGTCACCTGCAAAGGGAAACGTAACCGGGGAAAACAGTTAAAGACCACGATAAGGAGGGCTGACTGATACAGACACAAATCAAATATCACAATATTTCTGAACAAATGCTAGCACTGTGACAACATTTTAGGGATGAATAGTGGGGCTCCCAGAATACATTTACATGTGATTAAGTTTTGAGAAATAATAATTAGCAATGGATATGCTGACCAGGGAGTTGGAAACATTGTTTACTTATAACTGTAAGAGACGAAAAATACACATCACCAATCATATCATATTTCACAGTGACCAAAATCCCTGATGCTATCTAGCTTCATAACAATATTGATCAATATATATCCCAATGCCAATGAGCCCATTGCTAATGAGCACATACAACAGCCTCAAATTGGGTCATTAATGACAAATACATGCTAAAAAAAGCAGCCATTGAAGCAAGTGGGACAATATTAAATGCAAGTAGGAGTAAGGAATTCATTCCATTGTGTAGCCAAACCAAAACAACTTCAAGATGCATCACATGCTTCAGATTCAAATATCTAAATAATTCTAGGTAACACGTTTTAATGTTAAATGCCATTTAAATGGCTTTTCTTCTTCATAAGGTGTATGTGTATTATTAAACTATTTGGTTTATACTATAATGGTGGCATAAAATAAACAAAACAAACAGAAAGAGACTATTAAATAGTTAATCGCAATTATTTGTATGACTATTAATCGTCAACTAAAATTTCATAATCGTGACAGCCCTAATCATAAGGTGATCTTAAAGGACAAGGTTGTCGCTATTCTATATTTTTCTTATTGTAAACAAATGCCATGAAAAGACCCAATGATGTGTTAGTCTGTCTCCCTATACTTTGACTTCCCTACCCTGTCCGGCTCTCCACTCTAAGCCCACTGGTTCCTACTGAAGACAGAATTCCTTCAAAATGGGTCACCATTATTCAGTAGAGTTTCTTGTTGTCTCCAGTGTTTGGGGATCACAACATTGTACCATATCATCCTTGATTTCCCCACCCCCTCAACTTTATTTATTATATTTCATTTTATATTATATATATTATACAGTTGCACATTTCGCTTTGTGGCTTCAAATCTGTAACTTTGGACCCTCTGTCGCTTTAATTCTTCCAGGTTGCAATGAATAGTTATGGCTCAAACAACGATGATAATGAGTGTTGGGATTACAGTTCACATTCACGTCTAGCTAATTACAACACCTTCAACATTAATGTATCCTTATCTTGAGTTATTTTTTACACTCTTGCTCGCTCTACGTAAGGTGCGGTTAGCTAACTGTTAACGTTTCATGCTTTTTTTTTTAACCAGTTAACGCGCAGGGCGACACTAGTTAGCACCACGGAGGCCACTCAAGCGATGTCATTAACGATAGCAGCAAGCTTCCTCGTTAGCTAACGTTAGCTTGTGTTAAACGCCATACATTCACCAGCAGCACCAGCTAAACAGACTTAGCTAAGCGGCTAACGTTAGCCTGCCAGATGCCTCAGTTTGGACTCCTCATTCACACACTCAGGATGTTTCATACCGTCATAGTAGTAGCAGACCTTCTTCTTAGTACCGCCCGCAGTCGTGTAAGCCATGTTTGGAGCACTTTTTCAAAAAGTCGGTTTGAATTTGCTTTAGCAGACGGCGATTAGGATGGACGGCATCAACACAGGAGGCTACAAGGCGGAGCGGAGCGTTGTTAAATGGGAGGCGCAAGTGCACCAGGGTGGAGCGGCCAGTTACGTTATAAAGTGGCCCCGGGCCACAGACAGCAGAAAGGAGACAAATTTATGCAGCTGCAAAAACATGATGCGTAAATTTGTTTTTACTGTGGGCCTATGTGAGGACAAGTAAGTGTATAAAGAGAGGGATTCCTAGGGGAAACGCGAGGGGCTGACAGACAGGCTGTATAGAGTATTAAGTATTTTTTGAAACAAAGTAACACTAGGTGTCAGCATCATCTTTGTTAGTTCCTGGTCTAACGTTACCCACAATCCACAACAAGTGAAACACTATATGGCCAACATGTTTAAATCATATATCACTGAGGCTTCCTGCAAGTAGGCAGCTATTGGTAGTGTGCAAGGTATGTTTGTCATTAACTATTCACTTGATTCCTTTAGAGAAATTCTATTGTGGGTCAGGTCAGGGTTTGCTTCCAAGCAAAGGTTCCAAAGCAAGCAGAGTTTTGCTCATGGATCTGGGGCAGGGCCAGGGCGGTAGGAACCTGCCAGGAGGCGCTAGGGTAAAAATAAGCTCTGGGCCCCCGCTGACATCCAGTTCCTCCCCATCTTTGTGCGGTGTTTATTTATCTTGCTGCCTACAAGTACCTGTCATTTACAGCATGCACTGCAGAACACAAATGAGAGAACACAGATTTGGCCCAGAAACCAGCTCCTACACTGAAATTATACCCTGTCTCAGTTTTGCTGTGTGTCAATAATTATGTGATAATTTGATTAAACATAACAGTATTACACAGAATATAAGCACAAGATCGAGTAACATTATAAAAGTCTTAAAACTAGATTTTGACACAAGGCCCCTCTGCAAGACTGGGCCTCAAAATTAGGTAAATTCAGGAGCCTTTAGTTCCCCTTCATTTCAATTTATATTACGCTGTAGTGGTGCACTTTCTCCCCCAAAAATGAATGGAACTGCCTTGCTGGATATAAAGTTCATTGGATTTAAATTAAAGTCCCTAGTAGGCTATGGAGCTGTTTTTCGTTAAGTGGGTCCCCGTTTTGTTTATCTTGTGCACTCGCACGAGGTTGCGATACACAGTCCAACCAATGGCGTCGCACTATTGCTAACGTCAAGTAATGCTGCTGTGCGCCATCAACTGTGTTTTCCTGCGACCGGACATTAGCCAGGAGTAGGCTTGGTAGTGGAGCAGCCATAGGTCCAAGCTGGGTTAGCTTAGCTCTTATCCCTTCTCTCTTCCTGGAGTGCTTGGTCCCGCTGGTCTGGCTGGGCGGTCGGAAGACTCCGCGGGCAGTGATTGTCCCAGGGTTCGCTGCACTTAATCCAATCCCTGTGCTTCCTTTTCCAATGCCAATTAGTGTATTTCTGTCATAGGTAATACGTGCTTCAGCAATCAACGTGAAAAAAATAACAAATGAAACCAAAAATGTAGCGAAGTTTGAAGGAGCTACTGGCAGCAGCATCTGCACGCGCCGCCATCATCATGGTAAGAAAGTCCTGATTATGTTTCTTCAAGGATCTCTGAAGTACGATGCCTTGACTTCATCACGTTAAAGTAACAGTTCAACATTTTGAGAAATGCGCTTATTTGCTTTCTTTCTCAGAGTCAGATGAGAAGTTTGCTGCCACTCTCATGTCTGCGTGTTGAGAGCTGGAGCCAGGCACAAAGCCTGACTTAGTACAAAGACTTGAAGCAGGGGGAAACATCTAGCTTGGCTTTCAAAAATACGCCTAGCAACACCTAACGCATTGTATCTCATTTGTTTAAACCGTACACAAACAGAAATGTGAAATCAGTCAATTAGTGGTTTTGTGAGGAGTTAGATGCTGAACCTATTTCCTGACAAACAACAGTATCTCCATCCACCCAGCACGTCTGTGGAGCGTCTCCGGCTACAGTGCAGGTTGCTAGATATGGTCGGGGAGGGCAGCCTTTAGTATAGATCTCTGTACAGGCACCTGGTATCAAACATGGCAATCTCGCTGTGACAGGAAGACTCCAGGAAGCTGTGCACAGTCACTACGCCCGGCAGTTGTTCGCCGAGAAATAATTACAGCGTGTTACACCCTCTAAAACCACAAATGGTCATTTTTAGAATAAACAAACAAGACACACCATGTTAATTAGTGAGCTTTAGAGGTGTTGATGGGCATATTATTTTTTACTTTGGACAGAAACAGGCTAGCTGTTTCCCCCTGCTTCCAGTCTTTATGCTAAGTTAGGCTAATCACTCCCAGACTCCAGATACATACTTAACGCACATTCGAGTGGTATCGATATTTTCATCTCTTTCCCCAAAATGTTGAACTATTCCTTTTAATGGCAAAAGTGAAACAAACGTAAACAATAAATCAGCTGACAAATGTTCACATTCTTTTAATTTCACCTTTTTTAACAACACGCTTATGATACAGAATGAATATTTGCACAGAAACAGACACATTTTGCTAATCATCATAGAATAAACAGTCGGTTTTGACAAGAATCATCAGAGGATAACTTTTTTTTTCCACTATGGCTTTTTTGCCAGGTATTTCGCAAACCCATGAAAGAGCTGTAGGGGGAAGAAACAACATACTTACATAAAAAACACAAGATTGAGTCTTAAATGCTTTGAAGGTTTTGGACATGGTTTGAATCAAGTTTGAAACATTATATCCTATTCTGATGAGCTATTCCTGTTCTGTTCTGATCTTCAGACTGGGTATTGTGCTGATAATTAAAAGAGGTCAACTTCTAATGGATTTATCACAGCATGAATTCGAAATAAAATGTGATTAAAAACAACATGAAGAGACAACAGAAGACAACTAATACAAGAGTCTACAATGTTATAATGGCATCTTGATTGCACATGCAGTGGTCAAATAAACAACATGATGGAGAACAAATGAACAACTTTGTTTATCAAATGTCATTTTGTCAGGTGTTTTATCATGAGAAAAGCATCACACTTAAAGCTTATCTTAACAGCATGAATGTCAGTGTTTGATAGTCTTTTAAATAGCAACAAAAATAATCTCTTTAGTTAATCACACAGTTCAGTACTGGTTTTTTTTTCTCTTTTTGGGGGAACAATGAGAGTCAGGGGAATTCATTTGCAAGATCAAGTGCTTTGAATGCAATCTTTTAGTCAAACCATCAAACTATTTTGTTTTATTTTCACACGTACAAACAAACCTACATCAAGTTCCTTTTATATTTGGTCACACTGTCATTCTTGTATTAAATTCAATCAAAGTGCTATTAATATCTTTTGAGATATCGTAGCTTGGTGTTTAAAAAAAAAAAAAACGCCAATCCAAAGAATCTCATTGGAGGAGTCCGAAGCTCATCATGGCCAGCTGAATGTCCTACCAGTGATCTGGTAAAACTTCTGATTGAAGGGGTGAAAGAACTTCTGCAGTTTAGTCACCACTGACGGGTCCACCTCTGGATGGATGCGGCCCTTGCTGCCTGCCAGGCACTTGTTAAAGACGATGTTAAATCGCAGACAGTAAAATCCCCTGGTGGCATTGAAGTACAGGTTATACTGGCTGATCCTGGAGGGGAGGTTGAGGAAGCGCTCGACAAGCTGCAGCTCCGGCAGCGGGTCAGTGATGAGGCGGTCCCCGTCCACGATGTGGAACTGCTCTGCGGGAAAGTACTTCAGCCAGCGCTCCAGGTGTTTGGTGTAGATGCTGGTTCGCACTGCTTTGTACTTTGTGTTCACCTCGCAGGTGTTGGAGTCGATGGCCAGCTTCTCAAACTTGTGGTACGTCTTGTTTTTGCGCTCCTTGCCCTCCAGCACTTGCGTGTAGTCGGACACAGCTCTGGTGGTGGGCTCGCGGACTATGATCAGCAGCTTGATGGAGGAGTTCATCTTGAAGATGCGTTCAGGGACCTCCTCTGTGATGAAGTAGGCGGGGCTCTTCTCAATGGTAATCTGATGAGGGAAGGAGAAGGGCATTTTCTCTCTGTACCAGTCGATGCCCCGGGCATAGTTTTGGTCATTGTCAAAGAAGTGGATCTCCTGTGAGGCCTTGACCACTGCCGGATGCAGGTTGAGCATCTCCAGCAGGGCGCGGGTGCCCCCCTTGCGCACCCCAATGATGATGGCCCGAGGCAGCTGCTGGACCAGGTTGTGCAGGCGGATTTGCTCTTTGGTGGCATTGCCCTTGCGTAGTTCATGGAGCAGTCCACGCTTAAACTGCAGGGTGCGGAGGGGGATTTGCTCTGGCTCAGGAGGGGGCACTCGGCTCTCAACGGGGCAAATGGGTTGTAGCCTGAAAGAAAAAAAAGGAAAAAAGACATCGTCAGTCTTAACACTTTTATAACTTATTCATTACAAGAATCCTTAACTTAATTTCAAATGAACTCTTTGGCTGGTTAAACTACTAGAGTGCAAATAATTCCTTTTTAATTTAGCAACTTTCTGGTGCTAAGCACTCGGAAAGCGCTAGACACACATCGTGCCTTGTAAATGATGCTGAATCTGAGATTCTGCAGGTGGTACTTTGCCTGTTCAGCCTCAGCAGCTATGGCTATCCATGCCAACAACGCAGCCTGATTGCAAGGGAGATTAATATTTTTTTTGCACAAAAATACATGCCATCATTTGATATGTACGCTGCAAAAAATCTCTGTTGTCTATTATTGAAACTTGAAAGCATTGTTTTCTTAAAACAAGTGAAAAATCTGCTTGTGCAGTAAGATTATATCAACCCAAGTATTTTGTAGAAATTAGTGTATCATGAAACAAGACTTGCTGCACTAGAGTCAAGAAAAATGACACTGATCCTTGTAAATTCTTCAAACAATTTGATTTGAAGGACCAGATTTACATCACTTGTTTTAAAAAAAAAGACTATTAGGATTTAATATTAGACAAAAGTGCAGTGTATGAGAAGTGGACCATGTAGTCTCAGTGAGGGTGTTATTTTTTTTAAAGAACATGACCAAAGCTGTGTCCAAAATCACTCCCTCGTTCACTCATTCACTACTCCCTATATGGACAGCAGACACTCAGGAGTTAACTCTATAGAGAGCAGTAAATTAAGCTTTTGGAGACTTATTGATTCAATATCATTTTCCATCATCACTGACAGGTGTTGTGTCACACAACAATAATTTTTATCTATTTATATTGATATCTATAAAATGAAATGCATTGCGGCATTGTGGGATTGTTAGCAGAAAGTAGTGTCCACACCATGGACACTACCTTTTTTGTTCCACTGTGGAATTTTTGAGGGCACTTGAATAAATTTCACCCTCAGAATTCAGACACTCAAATGAAATGGTGCAATGCATAGTAAATGGGGAGTGATTTCAGACACATCCCAAAACTCTCCCAAAATCTTAAAGTTTGACATTTTGGAAATAGTCACACAACGTAACAAAAAAAAACGAGGTACATACCATACAGACATGAGAGTGGTATTGATCTTCTTATCTCAAATTACCTTATTTTCCAAAACATTGAACTATTCCTTAAAAATAATTTATATGTACTATACCCTAAAAAAATACTGTACGTCAACCTAGAACCTAGAACATTTAAACAACTTCATGAAGTGGAGGATTGCCAAATTTATTCACAAATTCATTAATCAGTAATATAGTGTGAAATTTAAAAAATTATGTCAGAAAAGTAACAAAAAAGTTATGCCAGATCATTACTTTACTAAGTAAGTTACTTAAATAAAAGTACTGTAATGTGATAGTGATGACTTACCTATCCAAGGTCCCAACCCTGGCCACAAGATAGAGGACACTTCCAATAGCAAGGCTGCCCAGAACGAAGAGCTTCTGTCTCAGCAATGCCTGCTGTTTGAATAGCATGGCCCTCCATCAATCTTCAGGACTGCGTCTTCAGCCTGTAGAGAGCAGAGCACATAAACCACTAATCGCCAGGGGAAGAGAGACAGCCTAATGTTTATTAACACACACTCAATCAAGTCTTACAAGTGATTAAGCCACACTCACACATGCCTGAAAAGTGCTGCAGCGCCATTAGAGGAAATGCTCACCTACCGACCGCCACTTTGTTACATTCATTTGTTTCTGCCAACTCGAGAATCAGATTTGATCTAATGTACAGATGTGCTTCGAGACGGGAATGTGTAAAATGAAGTATGGCCGCAAAATAGCGCTTTGGCTTGGACAGAAGTTGATTGTTAATAGTCCAACTCTGTATGTACTAGTTGGAAGTTCTTGCCCAAGTTACAGCTGCACTAATCAATATTTCTACATTAAGAATGGATCAAATGTGTATTCTGAAAAGGGTCACTCAAGTGACAAACCTACAAAGAAAGTCTCTACTTTCAACTGCAGCTTTTTTTTTTTTTTTTTGCCATTTTATGCTAATTGTTTTGGTTTTACTGCCTGTAACTTTATTGTTTGGTTCAGTGTCACCACTCTCCTTGTAACCATGCTTTGGTTCAAAGGAGAGTGATGTAAGAATGCAAATATGTTTTTTAATGTATGCAAAATCAAAAGCAATTCTCAGAGGAAGTACAGTATCTAAACTCATTATTTTTTCAACTCCATCTACATTCTTGTTTTGTTTTCTTCTTGACCTCAGTGACAAGATGGACGTCAAAATCTCCATCTCTAAAAATCTTCAGACAACAGGTTCAGATAAGAAAAAGTGTATGAATGAATCCCATTTTGTTAATGCTTATGGCTCTTTTGACCTTCAAAGAAAAAGAGAGACTTCATCTCTTTATCCAAGAGAGGGCACTACATCCTTTCATACAGATGGAGCACAGAAATGTTTGTCTCAATTGTAATTAAAGAAAGGATTTCTTCAGTTTTTTTTTGCAGATCGATACCTGAGCCCTTCCTGCATCTGCAAACTTACCACAGTGTGACTGGGTAAATCACATTATGGAATAAGAGATCCATACAGAAGCCGTAGCACTATTACAAAAGGGTCAACTGCACTCTAACCCAGCCTTTAAAACTGCCTACCATTACCAGTAGAGCAGATCCTCTAGAGCATCTCATAAACAAGTAGAGAGCTTTTTACCCCAGTGTGATGGGAAAACATTTCACTCATATTGCCTTGTGGTGACTTCTGAAGGGAGTCCAGCAGAGCAATTGCAATTTCATCAGTCTGACAAAGCAGAAGAATAAAGCCAGTTAGCCAGGGGCCAGCCCTGTGTTTGTGGAGACCCATTTAGAAAATAAATGTTTTTCATTACAGCCTGTATCTCTCAAACAAGTGGGAGCTATAAATTCAAATGTTTCCAATGAAAAGGAAGTCTGTTCAATATTTGTATTGTAGCAAGACACACCGTATAATCTGACCATATGATAATAATTAAGTAATTCACCTTCTTTCAGAGTCTCATTTGTTTAAGAAACAAAACAGGAAGTATAACACCGTTAAAGCAAGTCTGCGTAACTTTTCAAAGAAAAAATAACAATTTCTTTTGTCGTAAATTAATAAGTTTAATTCCCAAGCAATAAAATGCACCCATGCTTAATTCAATACACTTGCTGCTACAGCCTTAGTTGGTCTGGTTTGACCAGTAGCCTGTGGTGGCTAATGTTGCGCGCAATCCAGTCACCTTATAACTCAATACAGTTGTATGATTGTAGATTTGCAATGTGTGGGTTAAAAATACTGTACACTGACAATAAAACACTAAATTCATTTTAATTATCTTGAACAAAGGACTGAGGCTAAATGAGGCATCCAGTTTTTTTTGGTTTTCAGGCACTTTCGTACTATTACCAGTTGGCTATATCAGAGCCTTCAGAAAAACCTGGCCGTTGATGTGAATAATCAGTCAGAAACGCATTACAGTAACTCCAATAACATGATCATGGCATAAGACCTGCCCCCCTTAGTTATGTCTATCAAGTTTTCCAACAATCTAGCACTGTACATATGCAGTTTACAATGAAAACGGTGGCATATTTTCCGCTGTACAATTGTAGAAGTATTTGAAACAATGGTTCGTTGATTTCTGACTGAGGTAGCCTATACAAAGGAAGGCTTCTCATTTTTGGTCGACAACCGTCAATTTTGCCAGCTGAAATGACAGCTGTCCCTGGCAGATTTGATCAGCTGTAACTAGCTAACTAATTAACATTAGCCCACGAGTTGGCAAGAAAATGCAACGTTTTTAACGTCTCTAGCTGAAAACCAGAACCTTGCAAAAGGGTCTTAAATACACATTTGATGGCTTCATACATGATGTGATAATACAGACTGTGCAATATGGAATACGGATTCAATATGGAAACTAAATATAACCTGTAATCGCACAAAATATAGTCCAGTAGTAATGCTAATTTAAATATATTAAATTGTCCATTGTTTCCATTGACTTTCATGACCTACCGAGATTCATAGCAGCTCTCACCAGAAACTACTTTGTGTTGCATCGCTGGGAAAGAGAAGACAAAATGGTGACAATCTTTTTCAGAATTGCTAGGCATGATGTATTGAGCACAGATATCCTCAGCAAGGAAAACTAAATTTATCTGGAGATGCTTTAGATTAAAGTGTGCTCTCAGTAACAATCTTGGGAGGATTTCTCCATGCAGTAGATGGGCACAGTGTCTGACCAGAAAAATCAAATAGCACTTGAAATGTTTCTCACTGTATTGAGAACATCTTTCTGGTAAAAGTAATTTAAAAGACTGCAGGGGGAGCTGACATGAGTGTGGGGGATTTGCAAGAGAGCTATGATGGGTCCTAGTTTACAATTTCACAGGTGCAATAAGTTGTGTTCAGCCATACAGTTTATATGCCAAGAAGAAACTGACTAGTAACTAAAGCAAAGAAAAGCCAGTAATGTTTATTATACCCTGAAATAAACTGTTGCAAGAAACAAACAATATCCTGTTGATTCTGTTATTGCCATGCTGTGTTCCAGACAACTTGGAACTCAAACATTTCCGACCTACTACTAGAAAAAGTACAATGGAACGCATCTCAAAGTCTGAGTTCCGATTTTGTAAACTCGGGGCAAATCCATCTATCCAGACTTCATGAAGAAGCAGTTGTCTTACGTCACACAACAATGGCAGCACCATGGAAGCGCACATTGTAAATGGTAAACCATCAAATAAAAGGCAACGTAAAGTATATTTGCCTGTAGGGGAGGTGTACTTGGAAACTACTATAGTTTTTCCTCCTGTTTCGTTTATATATGCAAGGATGCTGCACTGCTGAGAGTTCACTTGTGTTTGTCCTGAGGGAGGCACTAATGGAAAGGTCATGAGGTCATTGAAGTCTAAATGGGTGTTCGGCAAACATCATGGCAATCTACTGAATATAACTTTCTTGTGTACATGTTTTAAAGCGAGGCTATTTCATTTTTCAGCGAGGAAAGGACACATTCTTCCTCTTACAAATTAAAAGTTGAATTCATAACCAATAAAACGCAGCCTTGCTCTGTTCCATACACTCAGGGGTTGTGCTGCTAGTCTTACTGTCACAGTCAGTCGCTCTGTCCCTCCTCTCCAGCCACATTCCTAATTCCCCAGACCCCTTCATTGTCATTTTCCGTCCATCCACTAGATGGCCTCGGACTTTCTCCATCACCTGTCTGCCCCGCCCATCTTCACACCTGTTCCCACTTCCCTCACCTGCTAAACGGTTGCCTGGCTTTCCCTACTCACCTCCTCACCTGTATCCCATTCCCTCATCAGTCACTCTTTATATAACAGCCCAGATCCTTTGATCCTCTGCTAGATTGTCAAAGTTACAATGTTGCACATTCCCTGCTTTCAAGTCTCTGTTACCCTATATCCTGCTATTTGGAATCTGTACCTATATCTGCCTGCCTACCAGTACCTGCCTATAAGCCTATATATACCTTCACTTCAGCAATAAATCATTGAACTGTCACTTTCTGCATTTGGGTCCTTCCACTGCTGCCTGAATTCACCCCCGTGACACTTACTTGGTCTGGTATGAGCAGTAGCTAATGGTGGCTAACGTTAGCACATTTTAGGTAGATATTGCTCTATAACTGCCATTTCTGAGCAAGATCGCTAACTGTATGACTATAGTTTTTTTTTAAAGATTATTGTTTGAGGCTTCTTTATTTGATAGGAACAGCTGAAGAGAGACAGGAAATGTGGGGGAGAGGGAGGGAGAGAGATAGAGGATGACATGCATCAAAGGGCCGCGGGCTGGATCCGGACCCACGCCTCTGCGGTAAGGGCTCAGCCTTGTAAACGGGATGTGCACTCTTCCAGGTGAGCGACCAGAGTGTCCTAACTATTGTTCACTTAAGTTACTGTTGCACTATATTTAACCATTTACCATTATCCTGCAATTGTAACGTGGCCACAGTGACCACTATTCTACAGAAGTTACATAGGCTCACTTTAACCTGTGTTTTTTTAACACAATGAAGTGTTCAAAATGGAAAGGGTACACCCTATGTGGACCATGAATGTGCTTGGTGAATATCATGGCAAGCTGCCCATTAGAGTTAAATTTTTCTTTTGGAAAGTTGATATTGAAATATTTGGCCTGACAAAAGGTTCATCTTCTGGGGAGTAGGGACTCACAGCACACTTTTATGGAAAGAAGATTATTATTTTTCACGATATCTTGCCTTGGAAACAAATTGGGAGATCAACAAAATCGCCAGGGGGAGGTGAGGGTGCTGTGCAACAGGGCCGGGGCTAGCAGTTTGTGAACAGTACAAAAATGCAATAAATGTAAGGATGATGCCATTATGGGTTATGGATAAGATTAGCATTACCTTACCTTGGCATAGGTTTAAAAAAAAAAAAGGATGGTATCTTAAAAATCTTGTGTACATCTGTAAATTTTAACTTGATGGTTGACCTAGAGGAAAGCTCATGGAATGTACAAAATGAAATGTGTTAATCCTCTGTGCACCATGAATGTGCTCAGGAAATATCATGGCCCTTTGCATGTTATATTTCTTGTATTTCTTGTAAGTAAGAATATATGACCTGATTTAGGAACGATCAGGAGATCCTTAAACACCCAAGGATTTATCCTCCGGGAACAATGAATATCTATTATATAATATTATATATATTTAATAGGAATATGGTCACTTTTTTCAAAATACCTTGGACAAAAATGTTGTTCAAGTGGAAATTTTGACCTAATGATGGCACTAAACAAGAACTCAGTGGGTAACAAAATGATTAAGAATCATCTTCTGGGGACCATGAAATGATAATCTAGTCTGTAGTTGTTGACACATCTTGGAGGACAGTGACATCATCACCTTTATACCTGCCGCTAGATGAAAATAAACAGACACGAGTGTCTTAGTGACTTTTAGTGCATTTTAGGGCTCAATGACAAAAAACATGTAATACTTTAATATTCTAGTCCACAACAGAGATCAACCCCCCCCCCCCGGCTGTCATTTTGTCATTTTCTCTCATCTCAGCTCCTGACCTCTATATTTCTCAGATCACCCTGCATTGCTCTGAGTTTACTACACACAAAACAGAGATGAAATGAAAAGCCCCCACCACAGTTTTGACCGACATGTGTCATGAGTGATCAATCATACAGGAGCTCACAGCCTTCTGGACTAATGGGCTGAGGAGAAGCGCAGCAGAAGCACTTAGAACAAAACACTATGAGAGAAGAGAGAGAAATGCTGACTGTCCTTTTTGCGTGTAATTAAAACTCTGAAAAGCGTTGCTGTTTACAGGCCTGATAACTATAATTAGTTTCCAAATACTGGAACGTGGAATATATGAGCTTGATAAATTTGTGGTGACACTGCACAAAAACATGTTTAGTTATTAAGTAAGTAAGTAAAGCTTTATTTATATAGCACTTTTTAAAACACACACTTACAAAGTGCTGCACAAGCACGCAAGAAAAAATATAAATGAATAAATAAACAAAGTAAAGATAAAATACAATTACAACACAGCACAAAACCAAACTAAAACGAACCAAAACATAAAACAGGGATGGAGATCTATAAAAAGGCTTGTCTATAAAGAAGAGGTTTTTAGAAGCCGCTAAAGGTTCAGCAAATCTGGTAACTGGGATAGATGATTCCAGAGCGTTGGGGCTAAAACAGCAAAGGTGCAATCACCTTTGTTTTGCAGTTGGAGCGGGGGATGGATAAAAAGCTGAGGATTGAGGATAGGAGTAGTGGAGAAGTGGAATGAGGAATGAGGAGATCGTAAATGTATTAAGGCATTTGCTGTGCTAATAATCTGCACTGCTCAGTTCTCATTTTTAGAGGCGTACACGAGGGCACTGGTTAAAATAGACCACTGAAGGTGAGCTCTCATTAGACTTCTTCCTATTCTGTTAATTCACTGTATTACTGAAAACACTGTTGTTGGAATAGCAAAGAGGACCAGCAGACATTTCAGAATACAAGTCTCTAGTATCACACGCACATTCACACACTGTAGAGTGTGGGGCCTGGGGAGTCGGTCATGAGGACAGCAGCAGTGGCAACAGCTAGGTGGTGTGACGGGAAAACCTTTGTAGGGATTCATGCCATATTCAGTCAAATGTTATTTATAAAGCCCAATATCACAATTTGCCTCAAGGGGCTTTACAATTTGTACAGAATACAACACCCTCTGTCCTCAGAGCCTTGATTTGGATAAGGAAAAAATCCCCCGCCCCCCAAAAAAATGCTTAATGCACCCAGATCTAGGATCAATGCCATTTTCTACCATTCACATAATGCACTGAGTCTTTATTGTTACTTTCTCCCTTATCAGTGGGCTGTTTTTAATGTTAGCAGCACTGCGAAATATCCAGACAGATGGACAGGGACATTAGAAAACTGAAGAACTGCTTCTGTGAGAATATTTTCATGTTCAAGGCATGAAAATATTTCTAATATTGACCTATTTTATTCCAACTTTAATTTCATTGTGCAGCACTGTGTTGTAGAATGACAAATAAATGTACCTTGAATCTTGTATTCATCTTTACCAGATATAACTATTAAAGGACAACTCTCATTCATGGACAGTATTTGGGCAAGTTACCTGCAAAATGTAACTGATTACTCATTACTTATTGGGGAATTATTCAACAGCAGAAGTAATTAGATACATTACTTGTCCCATTACAGTACTTGTTAATCAAACATGCTCTGTCAGAGGTGCCTTCCAATAAAGCCTCCACATGTCTTCTGTATTTACAGTTGTCAATCGCTTAGATGCATATCCTCAAACTCTAACCCCATTCTCAAAACCCTAGGTGCAATCTCCAAAAGAGTAAAACTTTCTCATAACACTATACAACCTGTGCAAAATAGCCTATAACACTCAAAATGTTAACCGCATGCATCAAAACACTCAAAGTCAGTCAATAGCTACAACAATGTCACCAAACGTATAGCACCTTCTGATCATTGTGTAAACCCTGACACTAAACACTATTTACTGGATAAACTGTACATATAGTTTTGCTGTCAATACAAAGGATTTCCTGGACACACAAAAAGAAAACTTGTTTATTCATGTACAGTATACATATATTATTGGGAAGCCAGTCTTTCCTCCCTGTTAGGCAACAAGACTTCGTCCACATCACACCTGAACTGAATTGATGTCTTGCCTTTCAAGGCACAGAAGGAAAAACCTTTCGGCATGGCTCAGCCACCCTCAGCAGTTTTCAGATGTGATGCCCTCACAACCAGCATTCATTGCATTCAGCAAAGACAACTGGTTGTACAGTTGGTGATCATAGACCTTCCATCTCCATGCTGAAAAAATATAAAAATCCTCAATTGGATTGAGTAAGGGTGAGTAGGGTGGAAAGAACTCCCATCAACATCCGATGACGGGCAGTAAACCATTCCCTGACAAGAATGGAGCGGTGAAAACTGACATAGTCCCAAATTGTCCCAAAATTTGGCATGTCAGGCCTCACCACTCCCCTCTCATTCTCAGTGATGACAGCATTGTAAAGCCCTCCCAAGAAATCAATAAGACGGGCTGTATTGTAGGGTCCAATGGCAGGAACATGGTGGATTACACCATTGTTATATTACCCCCACGCTGGCCTGACACATCCACTGTGGCACGATGTTCAATGATGCTCCTGCCACGTCGTCTAATTTTGTTCAGATTGAACCCGGCCTTGTTGACATACACGAGCGTGTGGGTTGTCATTTGCATCCAGCTTCATCACCCTCTGCAAAATACAGAAAAACACAGAAGTTTATATTAAACCAAAAGTGTAGGATACCATACCAAACACAATTTACTGTCCTTGTCCCACATTTTGTTACATATTGGAAAGACAAATATTACTGTCTGGCCTTACCTGTACAAATGGGTACTGTAGTTCCTTCACCCTTTGACTATTCCTTTCAAATGGAACTCTGTACAGTTGCTTCATTGACATGGCATGTTTCTTCAGCACCCTGTCTATGGTTGAGAGACACACAGAGGCGATGTTCTGAAAGATGCCATCATCTTGTATAACGGCACTGTGAATATCTCGAAGTCTGTTGGCATTGTTTGCTCTCACCATGTTCACTATTATAGTAAAAGTGGAAAAAAAATATGAATTGATGGGAAAGTCCATGAATTATACAGTAAAGTCTGAGATGTTACACCACACTGACCAAGTTACAGGGATTCAGTGCTGTAATGTGTACGTGACCTGATGTATACTACTTATGTAGAAGGCTTACCTGTTCTCATTCTTGAACGTCCGAATTATCGATGCTACAGTAGATGGGTTCTGCTGAGGCTGCACTCTATGACCTGCTTCAGCCATACTTAAGCCACGGTTCACTACGTGGTCTATGATAGTGACCCAGATCTCAAAATATTCACACATCTTCCCCTCCCTCTTCCCTGTCCTTCCCTACCTCCCCGTCCTCTGTTCGGCCCACTCTCCCCTGCCATACCACCAAACACATGGACATCACTTGCAGCACCTGCTTCTCCCTCCATTCTCAGCAACACTGTGCACTGGAACCCATTGCATTATAAGTGCTTGTGGATGTTTAGCACTGCAACAATTTGCACCTGTGGGATGGGACCATCACTCGTCAATTGTGGTAAGGGAAGTGACTCACTCCAATTACACATCATGCTGGCCTTCTCTTGCAATGCTCATTGTACATAGTATTTTGCATGCAATGATTTACCCAATGAACAACTGTGTCAATGCGAGCAGGAAATGTACATAGCCGATTGAGAAAAGTACAGTCTGTTTTGGCTGTCATGTCATAGTTGAATGGGAATTGCATCTACACAATGACAACTGCGTTTAGTGTTTTGCAAATTGTGCTTTAGCATTCGCATTTTGTACGAACACAGAGAGAAATGAAATAGTGCCGTGGTCAACTGCGTTAATGGTGTGTGGTTTTGAGGATCTGTTTAGACAATGAGATTACACATTTGATGGCTGTGTCAAAACGATTAAGAAACCCCACCTCCCTTAGAGAAATAAATCCAGTCCAAATGAGGCTTTAGAGTAGCTAGCCAGCTAACAAGACACAGCATGAACAACAAGACAAGACAAATTTGGAGTTATCGGAAGGTATATTCCTCCTCTTTTGGTGGAGGCTAGCTGTTCCCCCCCCCCGTCTCTAGCCCCTGCACCAAGCTAACATGTACCAGACCAGTCTGTCTTCTGACTGCACAGATGAAATCGATATCAACCCTCACATCGAACTCTTGGTAAGACAGCAAACAATACGGCCCCCAACACGTCAAACTAACAGCACATTTCTGGGATTGGTAACTAATGTAATTATTGAATTCCAAATATTAATCTCTTACACTATTTCTTACAGAAAAAATAAATAACCTTACTGCAACAACTCAATAATGTAGTACTTCTCAAAACTCCATCAACATGTCTAGATTTCCTAAGTCCAGCATCAACTAGTGGAACTGTAACTAAGTACATTTGTGCAAGTGCTAAACTTAAGTACAGATTTGAGGTAGTTTTACTTTACTTGAGTACTTCCACTTCACACCCCTTAATATTTCTACTCGTAGAAATATTATACTTTTTATTGTACTTTTTTACACCAATACATTTATCTGATAGTTTTAGTTACTAGTTAGAAATGTATATTTTCCACACAAAACATATGATCAGCTTATTTAAATATGATTAAACTATCATATATTAAACTATCCAACAGTAAAGTATTTGAAGTAAGGTCCACCTCAACTAGCTACAACAGCAAAATGCTGCTTACACATTAATACATGAGCAAAATAATCTAATAATATATAATAGTATAACACTCATGGGGGTAATTTTTCTGCATTGCATACTAAAGTAACTTTTTCTAATACTACTTCTGTACTATTATTTAAATGCTGGAATTTTACTTGTAATGAGTATTTTTAAAATATAGTATTTCTACTTTTACCTACGTGAAAGAGAAAGTAAAGGAGAAATGAAAAATGAGAAATGACTCATGATTGCTATTGCCCAACATTTCCTAGGATTTGCATAAAACACACTAGCTGCAGTGAAATTTGGACTCAGTCTTAAACAAAGCGGCATTTGTGCATGAATACAGCAGGCAGTAATGTCATCTCGCGAGATGATGTACAGTGAGCTACAATAGCTATTCCACTACTTCCTGTGTTTTCATTCTGTCAGACTCAGAGACAAGTGTTTGAGATCACGTTTGAGATTGAGTTCACTTTCCCCAAATATCTGCTGTACAATAGAGGTGGTGACTACATTGTTATCATGACCAATAAAAATAATGGATACAATTATGACAGTAAGACCCAAGTTGAAAAATACGATCATTTTCCTTAAACTATTTGAATTCCTGATATTTTTGGGGACAGTGCATTCTGCTTTTATTTGTGGAGAGAGCCAGGGAGCGACTATAAATGGCAGTCGCCACAGTCTACTTCACACAGCCTTACAAATTGTATCCTCTGACAGAACTGGTGCACACTCCAAAGACTGTCTGCGATCAAAGATAAAGTTATCCACTCATCAAAGGCATTTACATGTAAGAAGAAACAAAGTTAATAATATGCATTTGGCTCTTTGTTGGTGAAAATAAATTCTCCAAAGTTTGGTGAAGGCAGACAGCAGCGACGGCGTGCTGTAGCTCTTACTGCTGGAGTTGAGTCAGCTGGGGACATTGTGTGGAGGGAGAAGAGAGAAGGGGAGACAGAGAGAGGGCAGAGCATTGATGAATAATTCATCACTATGTCCTTTATTATTGTTATTGATCTTTGCTTATGCACAAGGGAATGATTCTGCTGTTCAGCTTAGAGCTCCGCCCTCCGCTGACCTCCACTCCACTCCTCTAAACCAGCCGTCCATTTTGTGATATTACACCTCCATTATTTATCACTCGTCGCTGCAGATCCCTTTGTCTCCAACTCTACTCTGGCATCCTCTTATCCTCAGCCACTGTGGATTTTACAAGAAGCATCTAGGTAAGAAAAACATACAGGCACATGTATGCATTTAGGCATGTATCTGATATGTCTGCTTATATACTTCTCATAATATAATCGACCTGCAATCAACACCTTCACTATACCAGGCTTCCTGTATCTGAATCTGAATAACTTTGTCCACACTTCAAAGTGTTTTTAACTTTAAGAATGCACACACAGCAAGGTGCAGACCAGTTTGAGTTTCAATACCAGTCCATCAAACAAGTCGCACAACTCTTATATACCATGCTTTATTTGCTTTATAAAATTATTTCAATTATCTTGCCTTCATCAGAGTGGCATCTGAGGTTATTTCTGGGTTCTTAATATATAGGCAATCAATTAGTTACATGACTTCACAAAAGAAATATAAAATCTTAGAATCATTATAATCATCTTTTTCAAAATAGTTTTTACACAATACAAGATTTACAAGAGGAATAGAAATATTCATAAATACAATACCAATATCAATCTGTTTTGATAGTGCTAACACATCAGAGAAAGCTATCATAGCCTATTAGCTGCGTTGCACTATTTCTTTTTATATAACCTTGCTCTCCCAGAGGATAAACTGCTCAACAAAAGAGACATGGTTTACCAGGGCTGCCAATTTTTCTATTTAGTTTGGAATGAGATTCGGTATGGGTGAAGTCGGTGCATTTTATGAGTAGGCCTTCTGTGACATTAACAACCGCAGGGGTCGGGGTCAACATTCCCCCAGGAATTTTAAAGCATGGAAGTTTAAAGCATGTATAGATGAGAGGACAAGTCAGTAATCATGGTCAGTGATGAAAAAGTATGGTTGATCAGCATGCTTGCCAACCTCCAGACATCATACCCTAAACTGGGAGACCAAACCTAACCAGGGTATCTTGCCCCAGAAAATTGTTAATTTCCTGCATTCTAGTGAATTTATGGAGTCACTTTGTTGCAGAAGTGTGGAGTCGGGAAGACGGGGGGAAGGGCGCAATGGGCCGCTCAGGCTAATCTGGAGGGTAAATATATGAACTGATATGATTGAATTTTATTCACATATTGTTAACGGTTGCTATTAGTGATTTGATTTTCTAATCTGTAGTACTCACCTCAAGGCTGTAACATTGGTGTGAAAAATGGGGTGGTCCTCCCCGAGAGGAAAAATTTGAATACCATTTTCTGCATTTCTACACTCTTTTATCATATCCTCAGCTACTTAAAAGCAACACAGTATGATTAAGATGGATATGATGCTTAGTTGAATAATTCTGCCAGAAAAAGCTGTCTCACTCTCTGCATGTTTAACCTATTACCCTACTGAATACTGTGGTGTTCAATTAGGGATATACTAAGCTATACTTTGAAGAACAGGACTGGTAGATCTATGGCACATTATTTATGGCATAATGTTTAATTTGCAACTTCAGTCAACACATATAAGAAATGTATCAAAATATGAAATATAGTATATATATTTTAAGAAGTCACACACTGTCAGTTTTATCAAATGTCACTGTAAATGAATGTGTTAGCTTTTGTTTATGTTCAAGTCCAGTGTCTAATACTCTTTATTTTGAGGAATACATTATGATTATATCTTCTCACTGTAACTCAAAATACATGCCTTTTGTGTAGCCAGAAGCCACCATCTCATTGTCTTAAATTGAATGGCTTATATAGGATCATAATCCTTCTAACCTTCATCCATACTTAACTTTACATTAAGATCAACCAATGACACACAGATATCAGTTCATTAAACTTGCTGTTGTTGGTGACAAACTGTCTGCGACTCACAGTGCGAGAGTGGGTCCACTTGATTGCTATCCCGGCGTACTCTGGTGCCGTATCAGCTGGGCGGAGTTGATTTGCGCCGTGACATTATCAGTTATACATTTGTTTTTCACTGCGTGAGAAAATGGACGTGTGGCATGAGAGTGTGTGAAAAGTTTCAATTGCATGAGTCTCACGGTCAATGCGTGAGAGTTGGCAGCCCTGTGGTTTACAGAGGCAGGAGTCAATGGTACAAATATGTCTTTTGAATAATCTGTGTTAGCTTATTGTCCAGTTATAGCGACCGAGCTAGCTAGCCAGCTGACAGCAAAGCCAGTTAGCTTGGGGAGCAATTGTGAAAGACCAGCGCTAACATGTTCCTAGCTAGATAACGTGTTAGCGGTTTGCTCACCAGCAACAGTAGTTCATCAACTAGACCTGCCAGTAGTCAGTCATGTCACAAAGCCTCTGGCGCCACCTATTTTGTGACGACACCTGGATGAATTGCACTGTGTCATTTTCTTCTACGGCAGTTGGCAAACCAACTTCAAAATCAATCTTACTGGCAAACCAACAAAATCAGGCGTTGCTGTGATTTGAGCAGGGTTGTGCGGCGGTGTGCGGGCGTGTTTATTTGTGCTTAACATAACCTCTATGAAACAAGTGCATTTCTCCAAAAGTTGATTCTGTTTCAACTTTTCGCCGCCGGGCCGCTCCGTTTTTTTCGTCATCCCCTGCGGTCCCCACCACTGCAGCCGAAATGAACTACCCACATTCAAATGAATGGGAGGACTGGCGTTTTCCCCGCAGCGCCTGATTTGGTGGGAATACAGCTTTAGAGGTGCATTGCCGCCACCAACGTTCGTGAGTAGTCCTGCTGCCCAAATCCCTTTACAGTGTGAGGCAGCTGGATTCGCGAGATCACACGAGAGCCCTGATTTGCTATATAGCCTGTCCCGAATATATAGCAGAGCCACTAAGGGATGGCTCCCACGGTGGAAATGGTATTGCCAAATCTCTACCGGTGGACACATTTCTACTGTTGCACGGTATATACCATCATATCGCCCTACCCATTTTAGAAATCCAAAATGTATTGTTTATGTATCATCATCTGTGTATTCTTTTGTAAGCCTTTTTTACCCATCGAGTGTTTAAGCTTAAATATGGTATTGTGTTAGAACGATTTTGAAAAAAAATATTTTAATGTCATTTTGTATACCTTTATTTGTGCTGATTTATTTATCTTGTAGTCACATAACAGATAATATAGAAACCAGAAAAAACCTCAGATACCACCCTTACAAAGGCAGGAAGAGTTATCAAAGTGTATCAAAGTACCTCTCAGTGTCCTTGTGTGAATTGCAAACTCTAACAGCATGATGAGTACTGTCACAACATTCAGAAAGATATCAACATGTAACGAGGTGAGTGTTCTTCCTTCTGCATTTTCTAAGTAAACAGACACAGACAGAAATCCCAAACCTGATTAGCTCTCTGGGTTCGCAGGCTCTGCAGCTGTGAGAGCAGTTGAACTCATGTAATCCCAGAGTGAACCTCGTTTTCATCCCCAAACACAAATTACTACTTGCTAAATCTAACAGCGAGCCTCTGAGTGTGTCTCACACAGCTCTGACATGGCAGCAGAGGAATACAACACAAGGAGTGAATGTTGTGGAATATCTGGCTTTACTCTCGACTGCTGTGTGACCTTCAAACACCAAATAAAACAGCAATCATCAAACTTTGAGCCAGGAGACAAACAGGAGGAGATTCCCCACAAGGTTTTTGCTTTTTTATCTCAAGGTCCTATGTGTAGTGTGCACTCGTTCCCATTTTAACACTGCAACTCTTACACACAAATGCACACACACATGCAGGCACCCTACACACAAAGACAAACACAAAGACACTCCTTTGAGAGGTTTAGATGAATGACAAGATATATCCTTTTAAGAGCTCTGAGAACATCTGAGTACATATCACTTCAAACATTATCCTGTCATCATGATCTTCTCCCCACTTTACTCTCAGCCTTTGAGCACAAGCCAAAAGGGAACAAAAACATTCTCAAAATAGGCCAGGGTTGAGTACTAACCAAAAACGCACTTGAAACAGCATCATGTGTTGTAATTACTCGAAGAAGGTACATTTTTTCTTATCTAAAAGAACTCATACATTCTAATTACAGGTGTACATGAAACATTTGTATATTAGTATGAATAACTGAACTGAGCGGAGCAGTTTGAACCAGCAAAAAGTTGAACCTACTGCTAAACTGAAGACAGAAGCAAGTCACGTTGGTATAAACGGTGATACAATTGCTTACTGATATATGTACTGCAGTGCAGTTGAACAGTGATGCAATTGCCTAGCTTAGAAAAAAGTGAACAAACTACATACACAGTGATGAGTCTTTAGTTCAGGTAGGCACGGAAGTCATGTTATATCACAAGTTCACACCCTCTAATCATGTATGTCCACAACCTATCCCTCACAATATGCGGTCCATACAAACATTTGGCACTCATTCAGTCTGCATACAACAACGCTACATGCTAGCAGAAATTTAACCTCCCCAGTCTACTCCTGTATTAGCATTTAGGTATACGTGAATTTTGAACATTTTTAATATGTGTTCATACTCATTTAATGTAGTGTATTTCAGGGTCTTTTTAGTATTATACATCTCCTTTGGCTTTTTTTTTTCACTTTTTACTATACAAAACTCTTAACCCACAATGCTATATGCTCCTAATTTTGTGCTCAGTATCTCATTTTGAATTTTAGTTGAAAACAACTATATCTAATCAGGTGATTTATAATGCATCAAGTTTATCAGGGCATCACAAAATGGCATATTTTCAACATTGAATTTTTCAAAACCTAACATGGCCCACCATTGAGTCTGGTTCTGTCCAAGGTTTCTGCCTCTTAAAGTAAGTTTTTCCTTGCCACTGTCGCCAAGTGCTTGCTCATGGTGGGATTTGTTGGGTCTCTGTAATTAATATTATATAGAGTATGGTCTAGACCTGCTCTATAGGAAAAGTGCAATGAGATAACTTCTGTTATGAATTGGTGCTATATAAATACAATTGAATTGAATTAAAAAAATATAAATTTTCAAATTAAGCTGTCAATAATTATCATCAAAACTGAGTATGCAATGGTCTGTCCTCAAAGACTATACAAACAACAATGAGCACAAATGTGTGGAGACGAATTTGAAGATGTACATTTTTTATTTTATTGCATATGCTATATTACTGTATCTAGATAATATGGTCAGACTTAGAGTACATGACAGTAAATCCTACATTCACACAAGGCAAAATGTTGGTTGTGATTTTATATTATTCTTCCAAGGTACATTTACTGTTCTGCATCTACCAAAAGTTAGTGTTTTTACAGTGAACAGAAAGTAAAGTAATAAACCCTGCTCAAGCCTAAATAACAATTGTCCAATTTCATCCTTTACCAGGCTTGTGACTATGTGTGTCTTTTGAGGCTGATGTGATTGTGTGCTTTATGTCACATCTTTGCCTGTATCACTGTACATGGTGACAACTAACAAGATTAAGTAAGAAGGCCTGTTTTTAGCTTTAGAGTTAAGTGCACTAATGGGATTTGTTAGCTGAGGGCATGTGTCATGGTGAAAAGGGAGGTGCTGGAGAGGATGTGTGTTTATGTGTGTGCGTGTGTGTATGATGGGAGGGGCTCTCTGTTCTCTCCACCTCTGGGAGAATCCTGAATCCCATCAGGTACAAACACCTGCTAGCCGAGATATCTCCAGAGCAGCTGTGTGCCTCTAACAGCTGCTGAGCTAACACCCCCCACCCCTAGAGGAGATGCCAACCAGCTCCCTGTTGTCCTCTGTTTCCTGCAGCTCTGGGTGGAGCAGGGGGCTGTTGGTGCCTGGTTCTGGCCCTACGGGCAGACTAACAGACAGGTGTGCGGTCTTGCCAGTCCTGCGAGCGCTGCCTGCCGTGTCTGCATTCAATTCCGAGCACTCCCTGCAGCAACTTGCCTCTGTAGCTTCAGTTCATCTGATTTTCTTCTGTTACCTCGCGTGTTGTTCCTCGTGCTAGGCACTGCTGCTTCTCCTCACCATGTACAGGCAGGAGAAGCCACAAGAATGGGCATCCTTCCAAACACTATCTAACATCTATATCCAGATAAGTCCGATTTACTCAGCGTGACAAGTTCAGAAACAGTCAGCACACTTCTTGAACGTGTGCTGATTTTATAGACCTTGTGAAGTACCATAAGCACTCAAACTGGAAATTCTAGCACCCACACAGATAACTGTTTCTTCTGCTGACCAGACCTGATCCAATGGATGCTTGACTTTTTTCTGCAAAAGTTGCACTCCAATTTTATAGAAACTGTAATTTGTGCCTGTCTCTAACATTTGTTTATTATTTTGAGTGGTGAAATAAAAAAGATTACATATTCAACAATTTATCTTTTCCCCAGGCTATTTATGACCAACTCTAGTCAATGAATCACAACTGAACTTTGTCCTGATTGGCTCTCATCAATTTAAGCACCACTTTCCAGTCAGACATGTTTGCCTTTTGCTGCCACAGCTCACTCCACCACCCAAACCTTGTTCTTGTGTGCTAAGCTTTTGGTATTGTTGAGTTAACACATATTTAATATTCATGTACTCTATGTTTATTAAGGGGGATAAGCTCTCTTGGCAGAATACTTGTTGCTGCACGGATTCTTAAGGTGTGTTCAGAGAGTGGAGACATGCTATTTCCAACTGCTTCCAGTCTTGATGCTAAGCTAGGCAAATCACATCCTGACTCCAGCTCGTTACGTAGCACACTGACCGATTGACATTGATCATCTCATCAAAACTATTCCTTTAAAACTGAGGACACAGCTAGCTGCAGCTAGCCCCCCACCCCCCCAATGTGTCAGTATGGAGTCAGGCCACCACGAGCCTCCAGCTTCAGTGCTCCTTGCCATGTCTGTGGAACTCTGATGGAGGGATGAACACCATTCCTTCACAAGATATTCCCTCATTTATATATGCACTCTTTATTTAATCAGGTCATCTCATTGAGTACAGCAGACACAAAGAAAAACAAACATAGCCAGACATAACAAAAGGACATCGCTAAATAGAATGAAGATGAAAGTTTATATTATATCATTTGGTTGTATGGAGATGGTGGTGGAGAGCGTTGTCTTAAACATTGGTTCAAAATCTTCCATAGGTGTGAAACTGGGTTGGAGTCTGGTGACTGTAAAGGCCGTAGCATTTTATTCACGTCATTTTCAAACTCACCAAACCATTCAGTGAGCCCTGGTGCACGGAAGCGTCTGGATTTGATATGTTCCTCCACTCTTTAATTCCGGTTTTTCCTTTCATTTGGCCCCTGTCCGTGTGCTGGCTGAAACAGATTCACTTCCAGATACAATCACCTGATCATCCAACAGAACAGCAACCATCTCTTTCCCAAAATCCAACAGGAGGTAGAAAAACATGCTGGGCGCTTTTCTTTTGTTCACACAGATGAAAGAGAAATAAGATGACCAGATTTTATCAGCAAATTATACACACACATACACACACCAGGGTAAACAACAGCATCATCCCTTTAAGGCTGAAGCAGGGACAGCTGCTGTCCACACAGGAAAAACCTTGTCATCTCATTTCATAGCTGGACTAGCAGAGGCCTCGGGTGTAGAGGGAGGAAGGTGGCAGACAGAGGTTAAAGCTGAGTAATGTGTAAGTGATGAGACTCTGAGTCATGAAAACACCGCAGGGATTGCTGAGATATCTCCTTGCTGAACGACCAGCTCACGCCATTCACCTCCTCATTCGTCAGCTCAGCCTCTGATCAGCTCCTCTTTGTTGATTTGAAATGCAGCAACCTTGGGCCATCCTTGCTGTGCAGCTCCAATCAAAGACTCAGGCATGGATGTTTTATGTGTACGCCCTTCGAAAACCATATCAAGATCCAAAGCGCGTCCATCCGATTTGCTCAACTGTAAGTGACACTGACGCAGATAGGATGTTAGTGGGGGGTTGACAGCCTGTGTGAACGTCCTGGGGATTGTTGAAGAAGGGGGGGATAGGGAAGCAGAGGTGGCTCTAGGTGTACAGGCAGCCCTGCAGCAGGAGTCGACATATGCGTGGAGCTAATTAGCCACGCACCGCTTATGCAAAACCTTCAAGCACCTTGTGATTCCCTCTGACAGGCCCTCTGCTCTGCTTTGCATAAAGACGCCAGCGTGGGTGATTAAAATTTCATCCGCCTCCCTCAGCAGAGGCTTATCGCTGCCCGCGATCATTTCTCCATCAGGCTGTTGGCAACTAGCATAGCTCAGCAGGGCATACCTATCATCTGTGATTCATTAACCCTTTCCCAGATTGTTCAGATGGTCTACTACCTTTCTCTTGGGAGACTGGTCAATATCAATAATTAATATCAAGATTTGACTTAAGCATGTAAGGGTAATGATTTAATTCAAAATGAAAATTAGTGTCACAACTCTATCTGAATCCTCATACACTGGGAACAATCTTATATGTTGACCAGAGGAAGTGTGTTAGTCTCCATTGATCTCATGACCAACCAGCTATTTCCCCAGTTGGCTAATTGGCATACTGCTTGGTTCTCAGACAGCAATGAAATGTCTGACAATGGAGAGCTGAAGATGTATCCAACCATCCAACATAACGCCCAAATGGTCATGATGTTGTGGTGTAATGTAGGGCTGAAACAATCAATTAGTCAATAATCAATGAATCAATAAGTCGATCAACAGAAAATTAATTGCCAACTATTTTTTGATAATTCATCGTATAAGTTATTATAGCACAAAACGCATGAACATTCTATAGTTCCAGCTTTTCAAATATGAAGATTTGCTGATTGCTGATTTGCTGGGTTTTATTTTTGTATTTTTCATCATTCCTATTAATAATAATAACATTATGCTTACAAAGTTAATTGCAGAGATCTAGGAATGCCGCAACACTGCTAACAAGAAGTGCAAACTGGGCAGTCAGACAATCAGACAGAATTGAAACAAAACCCAGGTTAGGAGGAGAAAACAAAGGGGAGCAGTAAAATTATGACTGTCTATTGTAAACATTCAACGTAGTTTACAGAGAACTTTCTGGTTTGACTTTGACCTATCGTACATGTAACAGCATTATTTCAGACAGAGCGCTGAAGTCGTGCAGGCATTAGCTGATTGGCATCTGCTGTTCATTCATACTTCACCATCACTGGCTCATTGAATTATCCTTTAAGGTAAGCTGATGACCTTGTCTGTGCTGTTTGCTGCAATTTGTATTCTTTGGCTTTCATATCTGTTAACACCTAAGGATATAACTAAATATCAGCATCTGTTGTTTTCCCTTTGTTCATTTTGTTATGCTTGTCTTAGTATAAGTAAGTATAAGTAAATTCTGGCTATCAGGTGGCAATGTACCAAGAAGACCTTGAGGTTTAAGGTTGTTATCTGTGGTTGGTATAGATTACTCACAAGAATTATGGAGAATAAACTACTAAAGAGACCAATAAAACCATTCCAAACATGCTTGCTGTGAACACATCCCAATGAAGTCAAAATACTTTTATTCTGATCATGAGCTTTGTTCCAAGGATACTGATCATATTCAACACATCTCCCAGGTAGTTGTCATGTTAATATTCAATAATCAGTATCTGCCTGCTAGGAACACTACATCTGTATTGCAATAAATGATGTTGATACTGAGACTTACATTGGCTACATGAGTTTCCAGACCTGAGCTATTCCATCTTTATCATAATCTGTCAAGTCACATCATTTTCTCCTGTCAGTCACAGATTGCCTGGGCTGATCACCATTCCCATGATCTGCATTTACATTCAGATGAGACTGATCCAGAGAGACGTACAGGGAAGTGAACAGGAAGCAGTGCTGCGTCCTTCTCAAAGACACTGTGACAGCACCAGTGGTGTAATGTAACTAAGTACATTTACTCATGTACTATACTTAAGTACAATTTTGAGGTACTTGTACTTAACTTGATTATTTCCATTTTATTTTACTTCATCCATCTTTTCCACTGCATTTCAGAGCGAAATATTGTACTTTTTTACTCCACTACATGTATCTGACAGGTATAGTTTCAAGTTACTTTTCAGATTAAGATTTAACATAAAAAACACATGATATAAAATACAATGTGTCATGGCTCCGGCTGTGACTCCAGGTTTTCCTTGCGTTCCCCTGTGTTTTTCCCTGTCTCCTCCTCCCCTGTGTGTGTGTATGTGTGTGTGCTGTGGGTGCAGCTACCTCTCCTGGCACCTGGTTCAGCTCCACACCTGTTCAATCAACTCATCAACTCCCAGCTCAAGTACTTCAGCTCTGCAGCCATCTAGCCATCGCTAGATTGTTCTGTCCTCCCCCAGTGGTGGTGTGACTCTCGGCCATACCTCTCTTGTGAAGATTGTTCTAGTGTGCTTTTTGTGATTCTACTTGTTCTCTGGGATAACATATTTTTCTCCTGTGCCTCAGGATTCCAGTGCCTTCGCTCTGCCATCCATCTACACGCCGCCTCAGCTCACCTCAGGCCATTCTCCTGGAATCTTTCACTGTAGCAGTCTCCTGATCTACCAAAGCGCTGCGAAGGCCTATTAGATCTCTGAAACAAAGTTTAGTGCAAACGGCTGCCACACACAAAGCCTGCCAGCTAACTTCACATGCTAACAGGAGCGCGAAGCAAGTTAACACTGAGCAGTTAACACTGTAAGGACAACCACAGATGGAGCTTCTTCCGATCTCTACAAGCGGACACTGCACAGCAAAAGACGCTTCCACAGTGGAACCACAATTCTTCCCAACTTGGCTCGTCTACAACAGACTGACCGCCAGCTAACAGCAGCACCAAAGCCACCTCTCTTTCGCTCCCATGGACAGGTAACGTAACAACTGGGCATAGCATAGAGTAACCGGGGTTATATACCTACAGTGGCCTAGTCAAAGTCCTGACCTGAATCCTATTGAGATGCTGTGGCATGACCTTAAAAGGGCAGTTCATGCTCGAAAACCCTCCAATGTGGCTGAATTACAACAATTCTGCAAAGATGAGTGGGCCAAAATTCCTCCACAGCGCTGTAAAAGACTCATTGCAAGTTATCGCAAACGCTTGATTGCAGTTGTTGCTGCTAAGGGTGGCCCAAACAGTTATTAGGTTTTGGGGGCAATAACTATTTCACACAGGGCCATGTAGGTTTGGATTTTGTTTTCCCTTAATAATAACAACCTTCATTTAAAAACTGCATTTTGTGTTTACTTGTGTTATCTTTGACTAATATTTAAATTAGTTTGATGATCTGAAACATTTAAGTGTGACAAACATGCAAAAAAATAAGAAATAAGGAAGGGGACAAACACTTTTTCACACCACTGTATATATTAATCACTGTATTATTATCATATAAGAATTTGAGGATGTCTGTCTCAGCTTCCTACTATAGGAGTGTTCTTTTCAAATGGCACAGATGCAGAATAAAGTCTATTAGTGACCAAATGTTAGTGAGTAGCTTCTGATGCAGTGGTGTGTACAGGATCCTGTCTGGATGTGGACAGACACTGATTTGGGGATCAGCGTCTTTTTAACTGAGATCCTCCTCTCCATCCTCTGGGAAAACTGGAAGTAAGTTTCCGACACAGGGTGGAGCACATCTGGATGAGGACTTTTATAGGCAGAGGAAAGACACTCAAAGTCAGGATGTGTGTGTGTGCACTCTGTCAGTTCCCACTTTGAATCAGTAAGTAGAAAATGTATCACAGAGTGGCACTTGAATGGATAAATGACCGTAAATACACCACAAGGGTGTTATGGGCAAAAACACCAAGGGACAAAAACAGCTTTGTGTTGCCCAGAGGAAGCAGTTTATCTGTTCACAAAGCTTGTTAAAGATGCCCCTGAAAGATGAGGTGACTTTGAATATGCACTTTATATCTAAAAATGGTTTAAGTAGAAAAACAGAGGTTTTTCAAAGACAACAGGATCCCACTTCAGTGCTGTAAGAGTGGAGAAAGCAGCAATGAGATGCCCATCATGTGCTCAGGGAACTGTTGGTTCGGCAGATTCCTCTTCACATGTTCATTTCGCTGTGTCTCCCTTTCAAAACCTCAGCCTGGCATTACTGAAGTATGAACTGACAAGTCCAAAGAGATTTCAGTCCAGAGAAGAGGCAACACCAAAACCCAGGGCATTCTAGTTTGATAACATATGTTCAAAAGAAGACTAATTGAATAATGAAGAGAATTTGATATTTGTGAGGTTTAAAGCTGAACTATTTTTCATATAAACAATGGATCAAATGGCTATGTGTCATGTGAAAGGTGTTGCTCATAGTGACGAACACACAAAGAATTATAAACTCTGCAATTCCCCTCAGGACGAACATGCATGCACGTGGGTGTGCAGCGACACAATACACTTTTCCAATGCCAGTTTCAGGTTATTCCACTGATTCACAGTCAGTGGCAGCAACACAGCAATGTGTAAACAAAAGGCAGAGAAGAAGAAGACTGCTAACTAGCAAACATGGACATAAACAATGTAGGTTTAATATCCTTTAATGATGTTATATGTGAAATAAAATGCTCACAGTATCTTTGTTAGGCCTCAAGAACACTGAACATAAACGGAAATTGGTTTGTTTACAAAACTCCACAGCATACCTTTTAGTTCATGAGGTTGCCAGAAGCACAACTCCATATGAATGATAATGAATGCTAAATTTACACTCCAGTAAACCCAGCCAAACTTGTCACCCGAGATAGCATATTTTCCAAATTCAGTGATTGGTCCCTATCCTCAGTTTTCTCTCACAAAAGTGAAACATATTGCTTGAAAATTTGAACAGTGAAGCCAAATCTAACAGATGTGTTGCTTGCCCAAGTGTGTTATTCTATAGTAAGCACCCAAAATGTAGGGAAGGCAAGTTTATTTATATAGCACCATTCAGACACAAGGCAATCCAGAGTGCTTTACAGGGGCATAGAAATATGTTAAAAACAGGAATACATTAAAAATAATACATAAAGAAAACATTACAATTATGTTTAAAAGACAATAAAAACAAAAGCAACTAAATAGTTACAGACAAATGAAATTATGTATCTGAGTTATTGGAAAGCCGCAGTAAACAATAATGTTTTAAGCCCTGATTTAAATGAGCTGACAGTTTCAGCAGACCTCAGGTAGTCAGGAAGCTTGTTTTTCAAGTGTGGAGCACAGAAACTAAAAGCTGCTTCACCTTGCTTGGTTTTGATCCTGGGAACACAGAGTAAACCTGTCCCGGATGACCTGAGTGGTCTGGATGCTTCATAGTGAACAAGTAAATTGGAGATGTATTTAGGCCTGAGAACATTTAGTTCTTTATAAACAAGTAATAGGATTTTAAAATCTATCCTCTGACACGAAGGAAGCCAGTGCAGTGATTTAAGGACCGGTGTAGTGTGCTCCACTTTCTTGGTAGAAAAGGTTTCAGTCGTAGTCATCTGGACACTGTTTTCAGAATCAAGATGTTTCGGCTCCCATCCGGAAGTCATTTTCAATTGTGAAAATGGTCTGGGAACCCAGAAATTTAAGCTACTCTGTGTTACTTAAGGAAGGAGTCTTCCTGAGTTTCTTCACTTTCTTGGTGTTAGTGAGGACTCTGGCAGCAGCGTTCTGGACAAGCTGCAGCTGTCTGATTGTTTTTTAGAGACCTGTGAAGACACCATTACAATAGTCTAGTCTGCTAAAAATAAACACATGAACAAGTTTTTCTGTATCTTGTTTATCCAGAAATCCTTTAATTCTTGCTGTTTTTAAGGTGGTAGTAGGCTGATTTTGTAATTGTCTTTATGTGGCTGTTGAAATTTAAAGAAGCTTGCAGGCAGAGTGTGAAGGCAGCAGGTAGTAGGCCTCAGGTTTGTGTCAAATTAACTAGAGTAGTCTTAAAAGTAGGCTCAGGTGACATAGCCTTTTTGCCTGAGATGGAGTTACAGACTGTTTGTCTTATCTTAAGAATTTTATCTGTTTAAAAAAGGAGCAAAGTCATTGCATGACTTGGTGGATAGCAGTTCAGGAGGGGTTTGTCAAGTCAACGACAGTAAATAAGGTACGTGCACATGTAGTACAATGTACTGTACTACATTGCTATGGCTAACTAGCTTTACCCTGCAATTCAATAACAATACTGCTCCTTCAAAATAAGACGGTGTAGTCCCTCATTCGTCCAGGAGTGTTCTATCGTAGAAAAGGTTTCAGTCGTAGTCATCTGGACTTCAGAATCAAGACGGATGGGAGCCGAAACGTCTTGATTCTGAAAACAGTGTCCAGATGACTACGACTGAAACCTTTTCTACGATAATACTGCTCCTTCGTTTCTATGTCTTCTACATGGATCATCAACTGGTGAGGATGCTTACTTCTTACCTGGGTCATGCAACTTTAGCCTAAGTCTGTTTGCATGGTATCATGTAAGGTACTGTAGCCATCCAATGCATATCTAAGACGCTTTTCCAGGATTCTCGTTTTAAAACAAGCGAGGCAAAGAAAGTGTTTCTAATCAGCTCACAGAGTTAAAGTTAGCTGTCTAGCTACAGCTGATAGAATCTAATAGCAACAGTACTCATTAAAGCAGAAAAATGGATGACTTGTTAAAAATTAGATGCTTTATTAGCCTGCCTTTGTCTAGCTCTGTCTGAAATGAAGGACCCATTGTTTAAAAAATGATAACACATTTCAAGTGCTAAATCTGCCACTGTTATCATTGGAAACTGCATATGTGCTGACGGGCATAGCAGCAGTACATAAGGTGGGCAGAGCTTAGCGAAGGGTTTCTAACGCGTTTGCTGCAACAACCCAAAAGTGGTCATATGTCAGATGTGTTTGTGCTTTAAACTCCTTGTGGAGTTCCTCTGCCTCTAACTGGCCAAATAAAATATAATAAAAATGAATGCAGCTTTAAACAGTATTTATGTAAGAATTTAAAATAATTACAAATCTCATTGCTGATCACTTGTCAATCAAACAGTATGTCTTATCAAACAGTATGTACGTGATATCTTTTTCCCAGATGTTTTCTGAATGGATTCATGGTATCTACTCCTGCATATCATCTTCCAAATCATAAAAGTGTAAAAAGTCTAAGTGGATTATGAATGTAAAAATGTAAACCCATATGTCTTACATAATTCTTGAACAGCAAATTAAAAATGACATTCTGTATTCAACAAAAGCCTGGAGCATACAGTTTACTACATGATTCAAACCGATTCTCTATTAATATTGCATCCAAATATAGACACCTATGCTTTGCTGTTCTTGGAATGCCACTCAAGACAGAATAAAATATTTATTCATCCTGGCTGTTTGTGCAACTGCCAAGGGACTCAGGCTTACTCACTGTCTGTACTGTGTCTACCTGACCATTGAACAGCTTTTCATGTTTTTTTGAAAATAGTTGTACTTAGTATAAATCCATATTTACATTATATGAATGCTGTTTTTTGTATCTCTGTTAATAGGTTGTACTATCTTTAACTAAGAATTATATTAACTTCTGGAGACCTTAGCATATGAGAGCTCATTTAGTAAAAAAAGGTAATAAATCACAGACTTTGCGTCTGCTCTGCCTGTGTTCTGATCTCTAGTTAGCCGGGACATGAGGTGTAGGTCCCTCTCTTAATTATAATTTCTTATGAGAAAGCATTTATCTAAGTGACAATAAGGGGAAGAATCCATCTAAAAAAAAGCTTGCTTTATCTTCAGAGAATGACACCACAGATGATAATGCACCTTTTAGACATACAGACAATTGGAGTGGAGCCGAAATGGTTTCACATTAAAAGATCTAAAGAGGTTCACAAATTTGCAGTAGCTGAAGCTACACACACTGCCGCTTTATTTGGCACAAATAACCTTTGTGTCTTAAAAGCATTCTTGTTGCCCTTAAATAAACACTTCATAAGATTACAATGCAAGGGTTGGAGTGGAATCCATTAAAAGGCTCCAGATCCCACACAGCCAGACATTAGAAGCCTTATTCAAGTCAAAAGAGGTCTGGAGTCATGGAGGAAACAAAGCTCAGCTCTGTTATTAATGGGCTCAGTCTGTCTTGGACACATTTGCCATTTCTGTAATGTCACAGAGCCATGAAGGAGGACGCAATAAAACACAGAGCCTGGAAGTTCCACTTATTACAATTAATAATTCATTTGACTTCATTAGCTAGGCGAAATCCACAATTTCACATGGCAGGCATGGAGTGTGTGCGGGGGTACTACCGTCAGAGCAGGGGAGGACAGAATTGAAAAGCCTTGTTACAGCCAATGAAGACTGAAGCAAGTACACGAGCCATGAATAATAGATGATATATGTTGATGTTGAATGATGACGCCCCCCCGCGTTGTTTTGTTTATGAATACAGCACTCACAGGCTGTTTTTAATCTCCATTATCACTTCAAATTTGGAGACAATGGCAGATGCCTCACGCTGCAAAAAATACAGATCATAGCACATCATACCTTTTTGTGCTGAATACTAACTTCTCATCTTGAGTTCTTCTGCCAATGAAGTGATGTACAGACTATTTGTTCAGACTGCAGGCTGGTCAGTAGTTCACAACCTGAAGCTCAACCTCGACAAGACTGAGCTGCTCTTCCTTCCAGGGAATGCATCTCCTGTCCATGACCTCTAAATTACCAATTAGAACTCTGTGGTGTCCTTGTCTCGGACTGCAAGGAACTTGGGTGTGACACTGGACGACCAGCTGTCCTTCACTGCCAACATCGCTGCAACAACCCGCTCCTGCAGATTCATCCTCCACAACATCAGGAGTATATGTCCGTTCTTCACTGAGAAGGCGGCGCAGGTTGTGGTCCAGGCTACTGCAACTTGCTCCTGGCTGGTGTGCCTGCATGTGCCATCCGACCTCTGCAGCTCATCCAGAATGCATCAGCTCGGCTGGTCTTCAACCTACCAAAGTTCTCCCACACTACACCGCTTCTTTGCACCTTGCACTGGCTACCAGTGGCTGCTCGAATCCGATTCAAGACACAGGTAAATGGCTCAGGTCTATCCTATATCCAGGACATTGTCAAACCATAAACCACAGCCCGTGAAATTAGTGTGAGAACTTGCTGTTTTCATCTACACCTAGTCATGAGCAGGTTCAAGATGGCTAGCTCAACTTTGTTTGCTTTTTGAACTTTATTACTATAAATTCTCAAAGACACATGAAAATACTCCACTTGGAATAATAATTTGTGTCTGATATGGTTTTCCACAAAAAAGTTAAATCATTTTGTTAAAAAATGACATGTCCTCCTTTTCCCCTCATAGCAAAATCCAGAATCTATACACAATTATTATTCTTTGAATTGCTGGACACAAGATGTCTCCTACTTCACTGAAAAGTCCATTCTCACTGCACTGGTTCTCACTGGTACTAAATTCAGTATAATGTTTATTTCCACAGAACTATTTACATCAGTACAGTACAACAACAGAGTCATGTCATCCCTCACCACTCTGCTGCTGTCAGTTTCTCTTTTGAAGAGAGATACCGATTTAATGCACTATATAATTCAAAACGCTTCTTATTTGCCATTTTTGGGAGAGCTGTTGAGTTACCGTCAAATTTAAAGCATTAAAACATCAGGGTTTCTGACATGACATTACATTCAAAGCTTACACAGGTGGTCAATCAGCCATTCATTCATATACCCACCTATTACATCAATGCACATCAAAGAAGCATTTTACACATTCCTCAGTCATAATGAAAATACAAAGAATATTACAAATGTTTTGACCAGAAACAAACTGTTAATGTTTTTAAGTTTTAAAGCTTTAATGGTCTGCATCTCAAACAGTCAAGAGTGCATTTCTCTTGTCTTTTTCAAATTAAAAGCCATCCAGGATCTGTAAGGATAATGCCCCTTGAGCCAACTTTTAATGTGAAACCTCTGTGTATTAGGGTTGTACGCGGTATGTATATTCGTCCCGAACCGTTCAGTACAGGATGTTCGGTTCGATACGTGAGTTCCTCGAATTGGTACGCCCTGTGACCCAAACTATTACTGTCAAAATAGTAATATTAATTAATGTCTATTACTCGCACCCGTGGAACAGAAATTCTAGAGTGCGAGTTTTACCGAACGTTTTGGCAGAGTACCAGTTGCAGTCTATCAGCTGTGGCATGCTAGTCGGCTTAGCCCAGTTAGCCAGGTTAGTCAAGCTCATGTAATGTAGCTCCAAACGGCAAACCCAAATGAGAGACCAGACCAGAGTTGGAGGATCCTCCCGTGACATTTTGATCCACTGAATGAGAGCGCCCGTATGTATTCATTGGCCGAATGAGACAAAAAATGGACTGGAAGGCAAGTCCTTCTCCCCACTGCGTTCAGGCAGTCTCTCACTGCAGATTTAGACCATGCCAAATAAATAACTAATGCTATAGGAGTATTTATCGCTGCAGATGTGCGACCATACTCCATCTATATATACAGTGCATGGTTCGTACAGAATACAGAATTTAAGCACATGGTCAAAGTGCTTGAGCCCTGCTACAATGTGCCTTCACGTGTGCATTTTAGTCAGTCTTTTGTGCCTGCCTTGTATAAACCAGAGCAAGCTGTAGCTGAACAGGTCAGAGTCTTACGATGGAGCATTACTGACATTTGTGTTATTTATATGTTATTTATTTTTCTTATTGACAATATTACAGTATTTGAGTGTATTAACTGTTACAGTAAGAATCATGGCGAATGCACCACTGTTAAATGTTACATAACATTTTTCAAAATAAATGAATACATTTTTTTTGTCTTCCCTGCTGTACCGAAAACGTACCGAACTGTGACCCTAAAACCGAGGTACATACCGAACCATGAATTTTGTGTACAGTTACACCCTTACTGTGTATACTGAATTCATCAAGAGGACGAAGGAGGAAAATTCAAGCAAACAGGATCAATAGCAAATTAAAACAGAAGCAGATCAGAAAACAGGCAGACTTCTCAAGATATGATTAACTATAGTTAGATTGAATTTAAAACTAAAGAACTGTCTCTAATAGAAGCCTGTTTCAAATAAAAGGCCTGGTGTTCTCTGCAGTAGAAGCAAATAAAATGGCCCATACAGCATCAGTGAGTTTGATGATGCAGTGATGTCACGCCAAGCCACACATTGGACTTGATGTCAGTGTTAAGTGCTGCAAAGTGACAAAGCACAGCTGGAAATGTGATTCCAGTAGGTGGTCTGAGATATGCAGCATCTCTAAAATTTGGGTTTAATCACATTTCAAAACCACCTACAGTATAAATGTAGCTTTAATCTGATTTTCAAAAAGTGCTTTAAACTTTCCAATAAAGTTGTTTTAAGAATGTATCAAACAAGTTAAATTGGATTGAACTCTTTTACAGAAAAATAACTTATTTTATGCAAACACACTGGGAGTTGTACTGCCGGATGCCAGTGACATTAGTAGCCCACTATGACAGATTACAGTGAACTGCTCCACCTGTCTTACAGCACATGATCCTAGAAATAGACTGAGTCAGAGCACTAAGTGATGCAGTGCAAGTCAAGGAGTGCAAAGATATGTTCTCTTTGGCTCGGGAATGTGTGACTATTGGGATTACACTCAGCATAATACATCAGTAACTTATGTACAAAGACATCATAACATCTTATTGTTGTTGCACACCTGTTGTTTGGGATGAGTGTTTTCTTACTACATTGTTTTCTATTTTCTGTAGAAATCTGAGGCTGAAATCAGCATGGCAAAAAATTGATGCTGCTGAAAAATGATGGGTGAGGGATATAATGTGTCCCATGCCCAGCAGGTGTTTCATTAATGCAGCAGCTACCCTTCACATAACATGCAAAAAGCTCGAGGTGAGGTTGATGTCATTTCACATTTTAGTCTCTCCTTCAAGTTATTATCCTGTGAGTACATCTTAAGTGGTGACAATGCCATTATGCCAAAGCGCTGAAGTCAAGGGCTTGTGTGAAGGGCAGTGGTTTATGTATCTGTTTTGATCCCTGTGTAGCCTAGTGGCAGCAGTTTGTCAAGTATACAGGGAAGGTGACTGCAGTTACACCGGCATATCATTTGGCTGCAATGACCCCACTGTGTTCCTCTCATGACTTACGCATTGCTCCTGTCTTTTAATATCAACTTCGATTATGGTCCAATACCAGCAGCTTGTCTGAGTTGCCCAGCAGCGATATGCAACAATAAAAAGCCACTTTGCCTGAGGCAACAGCCCTGGATATTGCTTTTGTGTGGCTGTCATCACCGTATTTCTGCCATTTATTTCACAACTTTACAGAAGGTGAATCATCTCCCCAATAATAACCTGTTTATAAAAACCAATATAAATAAATAATTTGAAGGAATTAAAGAGAAATATTAGTCTACCTGGGTGAAAGTGGTGGATATGTATAATTTACCCCCTGTGTTGGTTAAAATTAACCTGTTTAAAGTTTGAAAATACATTTGAAATATATGTGTGTATGTGTCTTTCTCTGATATTTACAATTATTTCTCGTAGACCTTTTTCTAACTATTTCTAATGAAGTTTGTTAGATAGGAAAAGATGGTGGACTGGCAGTGAGTGGTCCTTTACAGTGTAAAAGTTGAACATGAATGATATCTGATAACTAACATAACTAACCAGCCAAAACAGAAATTGACTAGAATACCTCATCATTGTAGGGATCAGTCCTCTATGTTCAAATTTCATCATCCTGACACAAGGACTAGAGGTGAGTGTTTTGAGAAGGCCAAAATGGAGGAACTATTTATGGCCTTGCAAAATTCCTCTAGGATTTGTATAAAATCCTTCCTTGACTTTCCCTGGATTTATAAATGACTTATTACTCATCAACAAGTAAAAGTGTAACTCCGACACCTTCCAGACTGGTACAGAGACTCTCTGGCTCCCTTTGGAGTTATGGGTCTTGTCATGATAATGAGATTAACAGAAGAGGTGGGAATAGCCAAGACTTGGTCTTCTAATTCAACTGGTTACAACGACAAGAAAAAACAAAACCTACCAAATAATCAGTGAATTACCTTCCCCAAAGGAGTCTTACTAAACTTTAGATGGTTGCTGTTTTGTTTATTTTCACGCAGGGGAAGGAACATTTCCTAGGAATAATAATAATAATGATAACAACAACATTGGCATTTTTTTAAACTAATTTGTTTAACAAAAAAAAGTTAAAATAAAAATTGGCATCACACAAAAAAGCTTTTTTTTTTTTTTTTTTTTTTTTTAGAAAAATGTGTCTTAAAAAGTGAAATAAAACAGGAGACTGACTCTGCAAGCCTGATCTCAGATTGAACCACAGTGTAGGGGCCCTGACAGCTAAGGCCCTGTCTCCTTTGGTTTTCAGCCTAGACCTTGGAATGGCTAGCAACGCCCTACCAGAGGATCTCAGTCTGCTTCCTGGCTCATAGGGGGTTAAAAGGTCAGGGAGGGGCCAGCCCATGCCTGGCTTAAAAAATAATTTAAATAATTTTATAGGGAGTTACAGTAGTCGAGGCGGGAAGAAATAAAAGCATGGATGAGTTTCTCCATATCTGTGGGTAAAATAAATGTCTTAACCTTATAACCTTAACCCATATTTCTCAAATGATTAAAAACATGACTGAACAACTTTCGTTACATGGGGTTTGAAACACAAGTTCTGATCAAAAACTACATCAAGTGTTCTGCCTGACAGCTTTGCATAAGTTGCTAGTTCACCTAGGTTTGCCATAATTTGAAATATGTTTGCGGGAGAACCAAATACAATGACGGCAGATTTAGTTGGAAAAGGTTTGTGATATCCAGTGTTTTATTTCAGCAAGGCATTTGTCGTGGGTTGCTATGTTAGACTGGTTGCTGGGTCTGATTGGAATATAGAGCTGTGTGTCATCGGCATAACAGTGAAACTGGACATTATATTTGAGGGAGCATATAGATGAAGAATAGAATGGGACCCCGAATTGAACCCTGGGGGACACCATAGAGCATGTTCGTGGGGGATGAAACATAGTCACAGAAAAACATTTATTAGATAGGTAGGACCCGAACGAGTTTAAGGCCACATCAGTGATTCCTGCCCACCTTTCCAGTCTGTCGATGAGCATGTTATCATCAACTGTGTCAAAAGCAGTGTTGAGGTCCAAAAGAACTAGAATAGAGCACTCACCAGCACCAACAGAAGGCCATTACAGAATTTGAGAAGAGCAGTCTCTGTACTGTGGAGGGATCGAAAACCAGACTGGAACAATTAGAATAATTTTTTATCTGTCAAATGTGCTACTAATTGTTTGAATACAGCTTTTTCTAGGATCTTGGATAAAAATGAGAATTTTGAAGCAGATCTGTAGTTATTCAGAGTTGAGGGATCTAAATTGGGTTTTTTAAAGACGGGTTCGACCAGAGCCAGAGGGCAGGGAGCTATTTGCAATAGATAAGATGAAAGGGCCAACAGTAGGCATAATCTCCTTCAGTAGTCTGGTAGGGACCACAACCAAGGGGCAAGCAGATGACTTCATGTGCTTAACCATATCATTGAGTGCAGAAAGAGACACTGATGTAAAGGAACTGATGGATGAGACATCAAATGATCTATGGGTTAAAGACAGCTACATTTTGGGGCTGGCTGCTATCACTCTGCTCGTGCATCATTAACTGCAGCATTGTATTTCTTCATGAAGTCCTTCATGTAATCATAATATATGTGGAGTTTGCATGTCTTCCATTTGCATTCTGCTTTGTGTACTTCTCTCTTCAGGGAGTAGGTGTGATCGTTGAACCACAGGTGGACTTTTGAAATTGATTTGCATGGGAACTTGGGGTGTCAATAAAGGTTTATGGGTGTTATAGAATTTATGAGGGGTGCAATAGAATGTATGGTACTTGGTCTGACAAATGATTTTCACAAGAAAGACACTAAGGCCATATGTTTATGTGATTTTGGGTCAACAGGAGCCAGCTGTCTGAGGTTGTGGATAAGGTGGGCCTTGGCGTAATCTCCTGGACTCCAACTGTTCTGATTAGTTCCACACACTGAATCAGTCTCTGCTTCAGAGTTATCTTCTGATTTATGATCTGTATGTACCTCCCTCTTTCTCTATAAGAACTGAATGTATTTCCATGCAAGCTAAGTTCTGTGTAGGCTGTGCCCATATGTACACGCTGCCACATTGCTTCTCTGTCGACAGATTTGTTTGTAATTAGTACATATGTTCATGTAACGCCAACTGGGGCTCATCGAGTTATTCCTTTAATCAATTGAGGACATCTCTTCAGCAGAAGTTTTTCTTCAACAATTTGGTTCTGGTTCTGTTTGGGGAAACTTGGTCCAGTGTTATTCAATTCAATTCAATTTTATTTATATAGCGCCAATTCATAACAGAAGTTATCTCATTGCGCTTTTCCTATAGAGCAGGTCTAGACCTTAATCTTTATAATATTATTTATAGAGACCCAACAAATCCTACCATGTTATCAGGCAGAAGTCATTAAAGGAGTTTACCAGAAGGTCAGTGTCATGGAAGAGAGGCAGCTCAGAAGAGAGGGACGAGAATGCATTTGAAAATTTGTTGAGTTGATGATGCGAGAGCGGATGGGGGCCAGTGTAACTTTAGGCGGCAGAGAATAATACAGATTAAACATAATATGATGATCTGGTACACAGAAAATAATAAGTTCCATGTTATCGATCTTTAGGCCATATGATAGAACAAGATCCAGAACATGGCCCTTATCATGTGGGGGTGTAAAACAAAATAGATTCTAGGAGGTTAAGAAATTCCCCCACAAGTGCATGACTAGGACAACAATAATACAGACCTGGTCATAATTAGGTAGAAGCAGAGGGAGCAGGTCTGAGAATTCAGAGATAAAAATACCATTAGGTTTAAAGGGTGATGAGCTAAGAGAAATAAAATAGGCTGATGTTTGTTAACACAAAATATCAGGCTTTCGAAGGAAGGAAATTCCCCTTATAGAAAAAATTGTCTCTGTAGATAACAGTATTGGGACTCCACAGATTAATTCATTCATTTGGGGGGGTAACTGCATTCTCTTTTTGTCCCAAAATCCTGAGAGCCATTAAATGCAGCATTGGCCAGTCAGGTCAATAAAAAGGTCACTGATGCTTTGTTCTGTCGCTCTTTCTCCTGGAATCACTGTGGCGGACGGCCGTGGCCGGCCCCCTCTCAGTGCCTGTTCACCAGCAGGCACCCACCTGGACTCTCTCCTCCTGGCTTCGCTGTGTAATCTGCTTGGAGCAGAAACACGCAGCAGAACCAAAGTTTAGCACAAACGGCTATTGCACAAAGCCTGCCAGCTAACTTCACTTGCTAACAGGAGCATGAAGCAAGTTAACGCCAAACCGTTAACTCTGTAAGGACAAACACAGGCTCAAACACAACCACACACCCGGTGGAGAGAAACTTTGTTTATCTTTTAAATAAATGCTTGTGTGTAATTATGCTGGTTTCTTTAATGTTGCACAAGCGTGAGTAATTTGCCAACCTCTGCTATGTTGAACTCCAAATCCTTCAACCTACCTCATACAAAAAATATCAATATCATTAGATGTAATAAAATCGTCGCATAAAATGAATTTGTTGTTTAAACAACAACCTTACATTTAAAAGGCTGATTTTTACAGGTATGCTTGGGAGAGCAGAAGGGAGAGGGTTTAGAGGGATGTAGATTAACTTACCTACATTCACTGCCAGTAGGGGGTAGAGTAAAATGGTTTGGTCTACTATAGTAATTCTGACAGGAGGGACAAGTCCATCATATGAAGGAACAAAGCGGAAGACAGTCCTGGATTATCACAAGAATTATTTGGGCTGTAGGGGGAGCTGGTAGTACAGACTGAAGGTGACGAGGTCACTGGGGACGAAAAGGAGCAATTTGTGACCGGTGTGTAGTCCAGAGCTGTTGTGGAATGAGCAGCGGTTAGTCAGTGGTGTGAGGAGGAGGCTCATTCCCAAAAAAGGTTAAACTTGTTGATATAACACACATTCTCTCACATTGTGAGATAGACAGGCTGACTGCAGCCATGTGTGAAGAGAGAGCAGTCGGCTAAAATTACCGATGCCCCTGCCCAATGTGGGAATAGGTCTTCATCTATTGATGAAGACGGACTTTCCAGTTTTTGAGTTTGGTAAAAAGAGGGTTAAAATCCTGTTTTAAAACTTCAGACTGCTGCTTGGTGGTATTGTTAGTGCCAATATGGATGATAACATTGTGGTGTTTGCTGAGAAGACACAGGATCTGCTACATGGCGTCTACAATTTGCACACCTGGTAGGCAGTAAGTCACTGTAGTTTTTGATTTAATATATGTCTTACGACGGAATCACCGACAATCAGGGACGTAATGTGCAGTGGAGGCTTGCAGTGATGAGATGTGGATGGTGAAGGGTGGACAGAGTGGTGGGCAGGAGCCGCTCTGGCCCTAATTGATGGCCATAACATTCATCTGTAGCATTACTTATGAAATAAGACTGTGCTGCTCTGTTGAGGAACATCGAGGTTGTCATTAAAAGAAATTTTTCAAATGCCAATTTATAGAGTAAAAAATACTTCTAAAACCTCCCACTTTGCAGCACTATTATCCGTGGACTGGTGAGTGGTAAGGCCAGTTCGTGTCCATAGTGGACACTGAAAAGCACCAACATAAACACATTGCACTGCTGCAGTCATTTGCACAACATCAAGCATTTACACTGGGGCCAAAGTAGCAAACTACATGGAAATGTACTAATCCTCTATGCATTAAGACTAACAAGGTCAGAAGACCAGGCCAGAGTTACCCTAAGACAGATAAGGTTTGAAAAGACAAAAAATATACTATAATATACTTAACCTACATTTGGACAAACTCTGCAAAACAACTCTCCTGCTCTACAACCTTTAACCAGCTGGCCGTTATACATAGTGAAATACTTTTAATTACTGGAGTCTGGCCTCTGTTTGGGCTGTTCTCATTGCATTGCCCTGGGAGCAGCTATTGATTTCAGGTTGTCTTCTGCCTCATTAGACCGTGGCAGAGCTCTGCCCTGCAAGCTAAAAGGGAACAGCGTCAATCCATAAATAAGCCGACTACACAATATCTTCTATTGTGTTGGGGTGAAATATCTAGAGGCCTGGAAGTGTTCAGCCCTATATAGTGACTTGTCGAACATTTAAGCCACAACAGGATGGCCATCTTTGATGCCCTGGGGCAGATGGAGCGCCGTGGGTCTAAGGTGCAGCATTTGCATTGAATTAGACATAATTGTGTCATTATAGTTATTACCACTTTCTCATTGCCACTGGCCTACACAGGAGGCAGAGGCTTGAGTGAAAACAGACAGGAGTCAGAGTCACAACCAGGATCAAAATGATGATTCCTTTGAGGATGTGCACTATTGATTTGCTTTCAACTCCGGGGCTGCTGGGAGAAAGATGCTTCGCTCACCACATGGCCAAAGACCAATGGCCTGGCTGATCCTGTATGCTTGATCGGTTATTTAGAAATACTAATATTGCTGAGTGAAATGTAAAGGGATAAATCACTTCTATTTCTCGCAAACCCATTTCTGGCAAACCCTTCTTACAATTTTACTAAGAGCCATTGAATTTAAATACACTGTTAGCCTACCATGTTAATACTACATAAACATATGGATGAGACGTTTATAGACACCTGCAAATAGAAAGAGATGAACAAGTCACGCCAGAAAAGGGGCAAAAATTTGTGTGTCCAACTGGGTTTCATCACTGCCGATCGGAACCGGAGCCAATAAATACTCGATTGTACCCTTTCACACTAAAGACAAAAGCTAGATGTTAGCGGGTGTTAGCGGGTTTTTTGTCCAGTGTAAAAGGGGCTTTATTGTAATTTTATGGAATTCATTTGAATCGCATTCATTTGCATAAAGCATAGAGGTTGTTGGTTGAGGCAAGAAAGAGATAAGGTAGATAGAGAAATTATTAGCCAAATAATCACAAACTCACTACAGGGAAATTGTATATTTGAAGTATATCTGGAGAAGATCAAACAAACTATTTAAATATTTACAAGCTTCAACCAACTATTTACATATTTATAAGCTATAGGAACACTGTAATCCAGTGATCCAGAGAGAAAGAGTGAGAGAGAAGCTCAAACCTGCCGGCCCCACACGCCACACCTACTGACATGGCGCAAGAGGAGAGGGAGAGACGAGACCCCGGCGCTGTTGGCAGAAGAGCCGAGGACAGCGATTACTCTGAGCAGCATGCATGGGAATGAATTACAATCTAATATATTTTAATATATTTCTCACATTTATGATGGTCTGAATAGATTGCTAAATTTGTCACTAGTCGCTTTTTAGAAGTAAAGTCACTAAGAGGGTCTGAAAAGTAACTAAATCCAGCAAGAAAGTCGTCAAGTTGGTAACACTGTGTGTTTGTGTGTGTGTGTGCGTTAAGGAGCTGCCTGATCCCCGCCCATGGTAAAACTCCAAACAGAGAGCAGATGACAAGCAGAGGACAGAAGCTGCATAACCAGAAATGACATAAAAACGCATCTCAGTTTTTTCTTAAGCTTAAGCACTGCACCCCAAGTCTTATAATGGTAGGGAAAACCCTGCTGTTTATTCTGACATCATGTTGGCTAAAATATTGGTGACATTCTTCTGTAAACAAACACGCATGTAAACACAATGGGCAATATCGAGGTCAGCAAAAATGATCAAGGTCATGTCCATATATTGTAAGATAAGTCGATAACGTAATTATCATGACAAGCCTGTCATTGGTCTTTTCTGACTTGTCAAACTGGAAAAAACTTGGCAGCTAAATTACTACCCACTAAAATCAGTTTCTGATTAGATTTCAACAAAGAAATAAGACATACAGAATCACGATTCATTTTAGATCTACCAAACCTGATTTAAATAAATGTTAGAAAAAGTATTTTCTGTGCAGAGCTGCTTGAGTAAGACTGAACTAAATCCTGTGATCTTAAAAGGAAATGAGGAAAATTGATGGATGACAGCGGAAGGAGGGGTGGTAGGTGATTTCAATGGCAGATCTGAAAATTTAAATTCCAGCCCCTTCAGAAGCAGGCAAAAATTGTGCTGACAGGTGATAATTTAAACACAGTGGAACAGCTGGTTTCAGAGCTGCGTCCTACATTTGAGTAGATGTGTGTCTATGTGTGTGTACATGCGCAATATCTTCAGCCCATATGTGCGTGCTTGTACGATGAAGCTTGTCATATTTCCTTTCAATCAGTTGCATCCGCTCACAACGTTTGACCTCATGCATATGTAGGCGAGTCAGCCTCAGAAGCCAGGAGCCAGTTAAGGTTTTTCAGAGAGCTGTCTCGTCCCCAGCAGGCTGCACACACACATCTCCACAGCTCCAGAGATATTTTTCCCTCCCTCTCCTTTCCATTCAAGTGTCTCGCTTCTTCTATAAACCTGCAAAACTTCCTGTGACTTCAAACTAAGAAAGGTTTTTTGCAGTACTCCTGACAGAAACTAAATTAATATAAATGAATCATGTCTAGAAGATGTTGTTGTTAAAGTCGCACTAAAATTTTAATTCATTTTTGCTCAGAATACAGCATATCCTGGCTGTTTGTTTCGACTTGTGTACTTATTTGGTCAAATTAGCCAAAATAACCAGTGACTTTTTGGTCAGTACTGTAATTTAAAAATAATTAAGTTTAAGAGTGCAAATCACTTATGCATTTGTTAGGATTACATTACCTATGATCAAAAACTAAAGAGTCGACAGTTTTGCTAACATTAACATTTGCCAAACATCAAGCAAGTGCAACAGCACAAGACATAGTAAGCCAGCTAATATTACTTACTAGTCATATGCTTACAGCCATACCACTCTAAGCAGCTAAGAAGGGTTGGGCCTGGTTAGTACTTGGATGGGAGACTGCTTGGGAATACCAGGTGCTGTACGCTAAAGACAAAGGAGCTAGTCTCTGTACTTGTCTTATTAGACGTTAGTGCTGCATTCAGCACCATTGATCACCACATCCTATTACAGAGACTGGAACATTCAATTGGCATTAAAGGAACCACACTAATCTGGTTTAAATCCTATCTATCTGTTCAGTCTCAGTTTGTACATGTTAACGATGAATCCTCCATGCATGCCAAAGTTAGTCATGGAGTTCCACAAGGTTCTGTGCTTGGACTGATTCTGTTCACTTTATATATGCTTTCTTTAGGCAATATTATTAGGAAACACTGCATAAACTTTCATTGTTATGCGGAAGATACCCAATTATAACTATTGATCAAGCCAGATGAAACTAATCAGTTAGCTAAACTTCAAGCATACCTTAAAGACATAAAGACCTGGATGACCTGCAATTTTCTGATGTTAAACTCTGACAGAACTGCAGTTATTGTACTTGGCCCCAAACACCTCCGAGACACATTATCTAAAGATATAGTTGATCTAGATGGCATTGCCCTGGCCTCCAGCAGCACCGTAATCAACCACAGAGTTATCTTTGATCAGGATGTATCCTTTAACTCCCACATGAAACAAACTTCAAGGACTGCCTTCTTTCACCGACCTAACATTGCAAAAATCAGGCACATCCTGTCTCAAAATGACGATGAGGTGAGCCCTGAACCATCCCTTAGTTATGCTGCTATAGGCCTAGACTGCTGGGAGACTTCCCATGATGCACCTCTCTCCTCCTTTCCCTCTCCATCTGTATGCATTCTTATCCCATTAATGCATGTTACTAACTCGACATCTTCTCTCTCCCGTAATTTTATGCTTTCTCATCTCTCTCCTCTCTCCCTCTGTCGCTTTCAGCAGGTATTTCTGCCTCCGGAGCTGTAGAGTCTGGATCTATGATTGCGGGCCACCTGCTGCCCCCATGTTCCTGCTCAACACTGGTTATTACAATTATGATTATTAGTCTTATTAGTCGTATTATTATTATTATTATTACTTTATTAATAATACCACAACCATTACATTATTATTATTTTAAAATTGTATGTGGAATTTGCATTGTGCTACCCCCCATTATAAAGAGTACATTCAAGACCTGCTCTATAGGAAAAGTGCAACGAGCAATATCGCAATATGACTTGTTTTTACCATATCGTGCAGCCCTAGCGCTATAAAATTGAACTGAATTGAAATGAAATAGTCCAACAGCAAGAATGCCAGTTCGGCGTCGGTCAGCATAGCTGACTAAGCTGACTAGCTGAGGGCGGTTAGCAGCAGTTAACGGTTAACTTACTTTAGCAACAAGTAAAGCTTTCTGTCCATCAGGAAACTCTGTAAATCCCAATGAGTCGAGGCAAAGCAGCTGCAGGACATCAGAGGGAAAACCAGAAAACATTTTTGCAGGAGCTACTTAAAGAAGCTTCCCACTTTCCAAATTTACAAACTTAAAGCAAAATGGATCCTTCCAAATGTTTAATGTCATAAAGGGACAGATGTCTTAAATCGCTGCTGGTATGTAACCAACACTATGTGGGCTTGTTGAAAAAAGGGGTAAAGACACCATGTATCAACGTTTTTCAGTCAGTAGTGCACAACAGAAGTTGATAGCCGACTCCTAGCTACGCTGCCTCTCAGATGTCAGTCAACCTCTGCTTTGGGAAATGTCCACTCAGAGGCTTAAAATTTAAACACTGTTTCCACAAATATTTCAGAGAAATCTCCTTTTTTGAAAATGTTAACATTATAGTACACAAAAAGTGAAGAGAATTCAAATTTCAGTTTGACTTCATGCAAGGAAATATAAAGAAGCGACCCCATTTTTTTTAAATTGTGTATTTACTTTTTGTAATTCAATTGAATTTTCAACTGATATCTCTGTTCCATGGCTAATATTATTCTCCTGCACATAAATTCAGTCATATCAGTGGCCTGTTAAGATCTACCGTTTCCCAAATGCCCGTGTTTATTTGTGACCTACCCTACAATAAATCCATGTGTGATTTATGAATGCAATATTTCAAGAACTAATGCACACAACATCACAACTATCATCAATAATGAGTAGTCAGCTGAGAGAAGCTGAGAGATGACTATTATAGAATCAGCTAAAAAGGCTCAACCACACAAAACAACCTTTCAATATTACAGGGTCAACAAAGTTTTAAATGGGCGAGTTAGGCATCGCCCTCCATTTGATTTATGGTTTTTTATGTATATTTGCGTTGTTTACACATGCCAGCAGTCTTAATTTGGTGATATTTCAGAGCGGAATTGTCACTTCATTTCAGAATAAGCCTATAAAGCAGGGAAGGTGCTGACACATGAGAAGAGGTATGAGAGGTAGGATTAATCATGTGCCACAGAATGTGTTTAAGGAGGAACAAAGCTCAGCTAAGCTGGAGGGAAAGAGGCAGAGGGAGGCAGGGAGGGAGAGAGGAGCAACATGGGCACATTGATGGATGAGTATGGTGTGGGTTTACTGCTCTGCCTACCTACGCTCAACTCCACCACCATCCAACTGAGGTTGGTACTAAGCTAACAACACATGCCAGGCAAGGCAGCGGCAGGTCTCATCATCTAAGCAGGACAGGTAAACAGGGCAAAGTCAAAAGCCAAGGTCAGGGAGGGAAGTACAGTCACCCACTGTCTACCAGCCAGAGACTAGACCAAAATATTAATCCGAGTTGTCCACCTTCAAAATGATGTAACTTCTAGGACTGTTCTTGAATATTCCACAAAGTATAAATATTAAACTTTTACATAAATATTTATTATTTCCCAATTTGTTCATTTGTACTGGGAAGCCTATGAGGAAAACAAAGCTACAGGCAAGCTTGACAGTTCACTCATAACCTTGGAAACAGCAGTTAACATTACATTACTTTAGCCCCGTTTCACACTGGCACCTTTTAGCCCCGTGTTTAGTCGATTATCAGAGGATAACCCCGCAAACTCGGGGCTAACCCACTTTGGAATGTGCCAGGATTGTGCCAGTGTGAAAGCTTTCTTAGCCTGGGGCAAACAGCTTCCTTAGCCTGGAGCTAAGAAGGTTCTAAGAATGCGTTTAGCCCTGGGCTAAGTGCAGTGTGAAAATCATAACCTGTATGATGAGCAAACATACTCAAATGATGAGCAAACCTACGAAAATATGATCCAAGTTGGAATTCTAATCTATCTATAATTATCCTTTAAGACCAGACAAGAGTTATAAATTTAACTGTGGTTCTATGAATAGAGGGAATAGACGGGGATATCACCAAATGCGTAGTTTCCGCAGTCACTCCCAAAAAACATGAAAACAGAAGAGGTAAAGAGCTGCTGTCAACTGCAAAAAAAGAGATTCAGCGAGAATCCAGGCAAAATTGTTCATAGAGTGCTGAAGATTGAGGTAAAGAGAACCAATGTGAAGTGATACTGTCTTTGCTTACTTTAATCAGACTCACTAATCCTTCATTAAAACAGGACCAGGTATTATATCCTGTCGGAATTTCCTTCGGTGTTTATCAGGGGGCAACCACTTTTACACAAAGTTCTGTTTACTCGTCATGTGGAGTACTACTCAGCCTGCATAAACAGCTGTAAAATGTCTTCTGTGGCTCTGGAGGAGCTTTCTGTAGTCTGAAAAATAGGGTGATCTCGGCTTGGGTCTGGAGACTACACATTTATAACAGTAAGCCTGTGTTAGAAAGTGCAATACTAAATCACTGGATTACCCTTTCAAATTTAGCACAAAACCTGCATAAATTAGAGTATTTTGACATAAAAATTGTGAATTAACAATCACAGAGAAATGGTACATTGTCTGATTAAACACTGCATTGATTAATAATGCGTGGCCGCTGCAGTTAAATTATCGGTGTTATATTAGGCTATACTGTATATTGTCTGCAACTATTTTTTGATCGCTCAGTTAATTGCTGAATTTTTCAATTATTTAGTCTAAAAAATGTCAGAAGATTATGAAAAATGGCCATCACAAGAGCACAGTGTGCTGTAAACAACCCAAATATATTCAGTTTACAATGAACTAAAAACAGAGGAAAGCAGCAAATTCTCCACTTTTATCCTGAAAGGCTGAGGTGGTGGAATGCATCTAGACACTGTTTCTTCCCTGGCGTCAAGCTACATATACAGTAGCTATATGTCATGAAACTTAATGTCTGGCATTTCAGTGTCAACAGAGCACTGACTGTTGTGTAAATTAAACCATTATGGATTCTCATGGCCTTTACTTTTTTAAAGAAATTGGTTTGTTTATCTCTCTGCAATAGCACCACTGATATCAGCAAAAGTGAGTTTATTTAGCTTCTCAGCAGGAGTGATGGATGTGGTATCGTGTGAATAAGAGATGTCAATACATACCCTCTGTTCCTCATGACTGCCAGAGGTGGTGATTTGCACCTCGATACTTCTTTATGCACACACGCAGATCCAGTATCTATAATACAGAGAGTAATATTCAGACCAAAGCAAATGGATAATCACTATTTTTAGATCTATTCTGTAAATTTTAAATTACAAACCATCACACCATTGAAATGTCTGAACAAACCAACTGACTGATTCTCAGCTCCCAGCCCAGGGAAAGGCTCACCCACTTTCTAGTTTGCATGACAAATGATATGCAGCGCCTGGCATCCAGTTGGGAAACAGCTTTCTGAGTTAGAATATACCCACAGATGAGAATAAAGCACAACTCATTGGTGTAATGAAAAGGAGAAACCAAAAGGAGAAATTTATATTCAATATTTTCGGGTTTCATGATGGAGCCCCCAGTCACAATGCCATTAGTTCTCCGTCTTTATACATGAGGGACTTGTTTTCATACAACCCATCAAGTTGTTTAATTTTAAACCATATTTGTATAAAGCAGTAATGTAACCGATGGTCACACATCATACAGCCACAGGAATCACACACTTTGTCTACCCAGATTAGCTTTCCTGCTAATGTCTTTTTCTTATCTAAACTGGAACATGCTTCTCCAGGCAGAATATAGCTCAATGTAGACGGAGGCCATTCGGAGATGTTGGCATGGCTGTTTCTTTTGTACTTGTACGTACAACTTTTTTCTGGTCTGTTTTTAACTTGCTTGCTTGACTGAGGAGGTTTGTGTGTATCTTCAACTTACAAAAAAGGGCAAGTCTTGTCCTGCACCTTAGCTAATTGAACAAGTGAACAAACAAACATCCACTGGAAAGAAATGCACTGCTACAGTTTGCAGGCTAGTTAGCTAATTGGCTGGTCAGCTGCAGCATATTAAACAGCTCAAAAACATACTTGCAAATGTCATTTTGGTCAGTTTAGATGCCGGTGTGGTCCTTACTCTTCATTACCACTGCTAAGAACACATTTGGCTTGGCTCTTACTTGGCACAGGCTCACCCACCCAGAGGCTAAGAGAAAAAGAAACATTTGTGATATTTCTACAAAGATTCGTCATAATATTAAAAAAAATATTTACAATACATTTTAAAATGACTTATTATTGTTGACTTTAAAAAGTAAATCACTAATTGTGATTCAGTTGGCCTTTAAGAAAATCAAACCAAATTTAAAGGCTCAAAAATCCAGTGTTGGCTGGGCTCTAATCGGCATAGTGTTTGTGTATTAGAAAAGAAGAATATTGTAAGAATATATGCCTTTCTTACTAAGGGCAAAGAAAAAAAATGATATTACTGACACAAGAAATAATCTGCAGGCCACTTCTTTCTGATTTTCCGCTTCAAATCAGGCTATAAGTCATCCCATGCAGGGTTATTTAGAGCAGCAATACCCAATTATGAGAATATTACAACATCAACTTTGAAGTCAAAGCACTAGCAATCAAGAAGAATTATATTGTGCTTCAGTTCATTTCCTCTCGCTTCAAAAAGGGGGTCAGGAGCTGGAGATGGTGGCCAGTGTACGGTATGTTGTGATTACAGCACTGAAGGCTAACCCAGGAGGTCAGGCAGTGCAGGGTCAAATCCCACCGGCTGGGGTGCCCAGGAGGACTATGGAGCACTTTAATCACGTAAAAGAGTGCCTGCATTGGGAGGAAATCCAGTAAATCACACGGTAGGGTCGTACGTAAGGCAGTGAAGCTGTGCTGCTCCCTGGGATCACTGCTGCAGTGTGGAGATTACCGCTCCTGTAGGACAACAGACTCTGCCAATCATGACCATGCTTACACATTGCGGTGACGGGAATGTGTTTGCCAAGCCTTGCAGAACAAATATTAATTTAATTTATGCAAATATGCAAGAGAGTAGATTCATTTTAATTATTAAAATGAGACAGCCCTGTGTGCAACAGATTGTTCAGCTGGTGAATCAGCGGCATCTTACACCTCCTCTCTAATTATTAACAGCAACGTTGTACTTGGATGAGACAGAACAGAAATGGGAGAGAGCAGGATTCCTTGTGGCTGGCACACAATGCGAGTCAAAAGGAGATAACACATTATTTCACACTCTCTGATGAAGTGTTGATTTCTGGGTCTCTCTCTTTCTCCCCTCACACTGTCAGTCTCTCTCTTAAACTCCCCTTGGTGCACAGGCAAGCTAAAACTTTTTACAATTTGATTTTACTAGTTTTGGCCATCATTTCTATTGGTTATATCATTGTACACAGCGAGTTAGTTACTGAGACCTGGGAACGCAGTGACATTGCGAAGACAAGTTGTTAACAAACCTGGAGGTTAGTCAAACTCATTTTGAAGAGAAAACTAATTTGAACGGTAGAATTATTACCTAAACTGTCCGATGTAAACTTCTAAACAGTTTACAGACCCAATTTCTGGTGAGCTCACTTTTGGTTTTACTTCACAATTAGGTGGTAAAGATAATCAGACTAAACTGTTAGCTTGTTTGCAGCCTTCCTGATTGTCTGATTGCTCGTATACTGTGATGTGTATATTGTGTGATCAAAGAGCTACAATGCTGCCATGTTCACAGAGAGACCAACCAAAAAAAAAAAAGAAAAAAAAAGAAAATCAGAAGTTTGTTCAGATTCTTAATAGAACTATGTTTGAATTATGACAAGGAGCAAAGGTGGAAGTAGTGAGACATTGTTACAGAGCCACAAAACCATCTAAGGTGGCGGTTGGGCTGGTTGGATAGGTCGACAAACCGTGGGACTGTGAGTCCAGAGAATGTCCGCTTACTGTTTTCTACCAACAGTCAACGTTGGTTTCTGTTTACGATGACCGCGGTTGTCTTTAGTTATTCTTTAAACAATGAAAATGAAGGTCGCCTACAGCAAAGTAGTTATTTTAACCAAAATATTTGTGTATCAGCCAACTCGGAGCTTTAAGCGGTGCTTCAGCAGACAGGACAACAGACACAGGATCTGGGGAGATGAGGCCCGCAGCACGGGGTTATAGGTTAGAGCGTCTTAACAAGGTGTAGCAAACAACGTTTCGACTTTAATACACCAGAGCCACTGTTAATGTTATTAGTAACATCTGTGATTTTCCTGCTATGACAAGTAAAGGTGTCTGATGTGAAAGAAGGTCTGTAGGGGTACCAGATACTAATGCTAAAAATGCTAATATGGGTTGTTTTTAAAGGCAATGAGAAACTGCATATTTTGTTGTTTGGTTTTGAGGACTTGTCCGAGATCTCAGTAATTACTTGGTGAGTACACTACAAAAATAAGTTGTAATGAACTGGATTTATCCTTTAAGTGATTCATACTATATGTCAACCTCTGCACTTGCTCTCTTTAGCTTTTAATCTGAGTGTCCCGTTGTGTTCATTAGAATCTTTCTCCCATGGCTGAATTTTAGTATCACAGCGAAGCACCAAAGAGGGAATGGGGCAGAGAGACAGAGAATGAGAAAGGCAGAGAGAGAAGAATAGTTTTATCACTGCATTACGGATGAATGCTCAATAAGCTGAGAGACAACTCCTCCTTTCCCACTAATGCTTGTGAAACAACATGCATACAGTATAAAAATAAAAAATCCATGCCTGCTATTACTATAAGTAGCATTAGCAAGATTAATTTGACAAACATTTCCCAGCTGCACAATGGCACTTAATTTATTAGTCATTTAATGGAAGCTATTGTTGGATGTGCTGATAAGGATCTTGCATTATAAAAAAAATGGCTCCCTCTGATGAAAATGTAAGTTTTATTACATGTCATCATATTAAGTATTGGAGAAACTATCCGGAGAATGTGGTTTACACAACTACCTATTGCTTCACACTTAAAGAACTGAACTTTCTAGATGAATCACCACCCCAGTTTTAGCTGGTTAAGTTGAACAAAGAAGTGTTTTCATACTTTGTGCTCTGGTCAAACTACCCTTTCTGCCTTTTTTCATTGGATTACTGTAATCTTCTTGTTGAGAATGTGTCCCCACAGCATTTCCCAACAGCTTGTACATCTGGAACCAATGCACCTGCTGTACTGATAACTGGCAGAAAGTGCTCAAGCAGAGCTCAGTTGTCTTCCAGGTAGTTTATCAAGGCACAGATAACTAGTCCAGAAGCAGAAGGGTCCTTTGGCAAGACACAAAACCCAGAATTACTCAGTAAGCGTGTCTAGAAATGACCACACTGGGGATGTAGAATAAAAAGACTCACCCTGGCTGCCCTAAGTAACAGTACTAGCTAGTTTCGTAATCATGTCACATGATATGACATAGCATCTGTCTCCGTACATTTTATTTAAGGTACCCTGTGTAAAAAACACGGGGGGGGGGGGGTTCTATACTTCTACCACTAGAAGTTCTATGGAGTAATGTTTTTACAAGTAAGTCACTGTATTGTATTGTATTGTGCCAAGCACGCTGGCAAATTTGTTTGTTTGCAGGCAAGATGCGAACTTTTCTCTCAAGCTCTGTTTTCACCTTGTGTGTCTGTGTGCGTGTCATCATGGCAAAATGTGGTCCTGGAGACACCTACTGTAGCGGGAACTACCACAGAAGCGGTTTTGAGTACTTTGCCAGGTCTGTCTGTCTGTCTGTCTGTCTGTGGACAGATTCTGTCAACGCGATAGCGTCACAACCGTGCAAGATGCAGTCACGAAGAGTTTGAAGATGGATGTGGTCCGACCCACGAGTACTCAGTACTCATCAACATGGTGCGATCCATTCGGAGGATGGTCTCTAGTTTAATTCTTCACACAACTACTTCTGTCATTTTTTGTGTGTACAACTGAGTGCAATAGCATGAATGGTTTTGAGGAGAGACTATCTGAAAGTGTGTCACGTTATCATGTCTTACCCTGCTCTGTGACAGCAGAGATGTGTTCGGACGATATCTGTACGAAGTATTTGTGTGAAACACACTGAACCTTTAACCAACCCAACCACTTCAATCCAGATGTAACAACAAATGCTGGTGAGTCAACCTTTTGTCCTCTGTGTGTTGATGTTCGTTCTTGACCATTTGGGATAATATACTCATATATATACTCATTCTAAGTTCATAGGTCCACTCACAAAGCGAATGGAGCTGGTTCAGATTTCATATCACCTGACACATCAACAGTAATAACCCACACGTCAGTTTACCAGTGAACACAAACAGGGCAGTAAGCTGGCATTTCCAGAGATCAGCGTTCATAGGACGTGTAGAAAGACCACAGTTTACAACACAACATATCAGTTGTAAGGGCCCGCCTACATGTTATCAGTGAAGAGCAGGATAGAAAGAGGCCGGTGCTGCAGGTCTGAGGGCATGTCCAGCAGCCAATGGCAATACAGAATGGATGATTAAAATTCTCCCTTACGTATCTGGGCTTTCAGAACATATAGCAAGACGTTTCAAGTCACAAGGAGGAGAGAAACCATTTAGCACCTTAAGATCTCTGCTGGTACACCCTAAAGAACGAACCAACGCCCCCCCTCCTCGAGAGGAAGCCTGGAGTGGTGTATGACATCACATGTGATATAGGGCTATATAAATAAAATTGACTTTAATTGTACTGTCATATTGCAAACAGACACCTCCGATACAGAGAAAAAACTAATACATTTTGGGGTAAACAAAGACGTACAGTATATTTAGTCTCATAAAATTACTGTATTACAAGCAAAAAAATTGCTCTCTTGGGATTAAAATAACAGGATTTTAAGTAATCCTTTTCCCAAAGTACTTGAAAGTTCACTTTATAAAGTCATTCAGTTTTTTGGAGTCAAACTCTTTCCCAAGAACGCCCAAAACAATCCCCTGTGTTAATGCGTCCACAATGTCCCCTGCTGCTCTCCTAGTTGTGTTTGGTAATTAGTTTGGATGTCTTTTGTGGGGCTATAGCAGTCAAATAATTAACAATGACAAATAGCGTTCGTGTCCATGAGCGCTTATCCCACCTCTACAGCTGTGGGGATCTCGCTATTCTGCAACCTGTTTTTATCAGGCCACGGGAGCCAAACCTAAACTGCTAATGCGTTAATTTATAACATGACCTGGCATCAGGCTGAGACAGCGGCTCAGAGAGGGAGAGAGAGAGACAGAGAGAGAGAGAGGTTGGTTGGGTGAAAAACTGCAGTGTCACCACAAGTCCACTTTCAGCCCTCTTGCATCAGGTTACTGTGTATGAGCTGATACAGCCCCAGGAAACAGATGTCCTTGTGTCCCGGATTGTAATTATTAATGGGTGAAACTTGCTGGTTTCATCAAAGCCTGAGCCGTGTGGCGCCACGTGGCAGGAGGACTATACACAGCAACACAAGTCATTATAACTTACAACTTATTTAGCATGGTTGGCCTTACTGTGAGAACAGATAGAGGCTGGAAAGACTGGGTGAGAAAGAAAGAGACAGAGTGATGGCAGGATAAAAAAGGTCAAGTCAGGTCACGTTCAAACCGAATGTGTCAGTTAGCGCCCTATCTAACTGAGCCCCGAGAAAGAAGTAGAGCTTGACAATAAAAGGAATCTGTCCAATTACTGAAATTATAAATCTCTTTTTTCCCCCTAAATATATTTTCAAATCTGGGGTCTCATTTATAACCATCGTGTACGCACAAAACAGGGCCTGAAAGAGGCGTACGCCACTTCCCACGCAATAGTTGTGATCTATAAAAACAAACTTGATGGGAAAATGTGCACACCTGTAATTAAACTCTGACCCATGCGTACGAACATTTTGGAGACAGGGGAAATTGGCAACGCAGATGGTGAGGTGGTGAACTGAAGACACAACGTTTGATTTCACTTCGTATCAAACGTTAATTATAGATCCACGTTACCATAAACATTCAAACCAAACATCTTGCACGTAGTGAGCCATAACTATCTCAGCGTCAGTAGTTTTTAATAATATATCTTTGAATACTGTGCATATATCAAGTACGATTTTAGTTGTTATATAGTTTTTGTGTGTAAAATCGCTACAGTGAACACGACTGTGCTGCCAGGCACACAGAGCGCCCTGGAGACACACACACACACACACACACACACACACACACACACTTGCCTTCTCACCTGGACTCACCTGGCACATCTTCACCACCTGCACATATGGATTGTGTAAATTAGCAAAGTCTGGAAATAAAGTCATAAGCCAATGACAGTGAGCCATAAAGCCAGTCCAGACATCCAAAATCTTTAATGTTACACAAATAAATATTTTTATTAACAATGGGTCAAATGACTGTGTAATGTGAAAGACTGCAGTTCCCCTCAGCTCTACGGAGCGTTTTAGCGGATTTTAGCTGATTGTTTTGGTTTACGGCCCACTAGTGTTTTAATCACTCAACAACCCCGTTTGCAACCTCAGCAGAGAGTTGTTTTCAGCTTAAAAGAACTTATAAATCAACTACATGCTGCCTGCCCAGCACCAAATGGCAGACAGACAAATTTAGCAACTAGCTGAACATAGTAATAATAATAATAATAATAAAACTTTATTTATAGAGCACTTATCAAAACAAAGTACAAAGTGCTTCACAACAAGAAAAATAAAATACCACAGTGAATGACGAAATATAAAGAAATAAAACACATGAAATACAGAAAAGCAATAAAATAAACAGTAAAATAAACAGCCAGTTCACGTAAAATCAGGATATGCTTTCAGATAAAAATGTGTTTTGAGACGAGATTTAAACGAAGACACTGACTCAGACAACCTAATTTCTTCGGGCAAGTTGTTCCAGAGCCTCGGGGCCCTGATAGCAAAAGCTCTGTCCCCTTTAGTTTTCATCCTGGACTCAGGAACAGACAGGAGACCCTGCCCGAAGATCTCAAACTACGTGAAGGTTCATAAGGGATTACAAGGTCTAAAATATAATCTGGGGCCAGGCCATGAAGAGCCTTAAAAGTAATCAACAAGATCTTAAAATCAATCCTAAAACCAACAGGAGCCAGTGTAAAGAGGCTAAAACAGGTGTTATGTGGTCATACTTCTTGGTCCTGGTTAACAGCCTAGCAGCTGAGTTTTGTACAGTCTGCAGTCGTGTCAGAGCTTTTGATTAAGACAAGTGAACAGGCTGTTACAATAATCAAGGCGTGAGGAGATAAAAGCATGCACAACAGTTTCTGCATCACTAAGATTTAAAATAGATCGTATTTTTGCAATGTTTCTGAGGTGATAGAAACATGATTGGACAAGCTTAGTGATATGTTGCTCAAAACATAAATTGCTATCAAACAGGACACCAAGATTTCGTGCAACAGGCTTGATATGTTGTGACAGGTTACCAGTGGATGGCAGTATTTGTTTAGTGATGTGCTGGGGCCCAATAACAAGGATTTCAGTTTTATTTGAGTTGAGCTGAAGAAAATTTATCGACATCCAATTTTTTATGTCAGACAGGCAGTCCTGCAGAGAACTCAGCGTACTAAGGTCAGTGGGCTTGACAGGGAGGTACAACTGTGTGTCATCCGCATAACAATGAAAAGAAATACCATGTCTGCGGATTACATCACCCAAGGGAAGCATGTATAAGGAGAACAATATTGGTCCCAGAATTGAACCTTGAGGCACACCATACTTGATATGGGAAAAGGATGACTTGAAGTTATTAATGCTAACACAGAATTTCCTATTGGACAGATAAGATGCGAACCAGTCTAGTGCAGTTCCAGATATGCCCACCCAGTGCCTCAGTCTGTCTAAAAGAATGCCATGATCAATTGTATCAAAGGCAGCACTTATGTCCAACAGCACAAGAATTGAACACATGCCTGCGTCTGCATTCATTAAAAGGTCATTAGTGACTTTGAGAAGGGCTGTCTCAGTGCTGTGGTGTTGACGAAAGCCAGATTGGAACTTTTCAAAGGTATTATGAATCTATTGTTGCGGCTAAAGATACAGATCTTTTTCTCAGAAGTTGGTGGAGACCAAAACTAAAACGAGAGTGTATATTGGACTAATATTGTTCTGTGTCTGGTGCTAGGCCACTGTTTGCTAACATCTTTGCCATAACAGCATTACACTCAGTTGCCAGTTTATTAGGTCCACCTAGCTAAAACTAATGCAGTCTAATAAAACAGTCTCACAACAAATCCTCCCTTTATAAAGGTTCTAATGTTCATTTTTAGTTGAAACTGTTTTACACAGGTGGTGATTCAACTGTATGATCATTTTGGAGGCTGCAGTTAGTGGCGCTGTTGAATTGTATTGCGTTATACTGACAGATGTTTTGTCCACCCTATTTATATTAATAAGCGCAGGCTAAATAGTAGAAAAGGTTTCAGTCGTAGTCATCTGGACACTGTTTTCAGAATCAAGACGTTTCGGCTCCCACTCAAACTCAGAAATGTAATTAATTAATTGTTAATTAATTAATTAATTAACTTTTTTCTGAGTTCTCAGACCATTTTCACAATTGAGAATGACTTCCAGATGGGAGCCGAAACGTCTTGATTCTGAAAACAGTGTCCAGATGACTACGACTGAAACCTGTTCTACAATGGAACACTCCTGGACGAATGAGGGACTACACCGCCGTAGGCTAAATAACAAAAATACTTCTCGGGATAAGACTAAAACCAATAGTGCATTGATGCAAATTCTCTCTTCCCTACCCTGTCTGTTGCACTCACACCCATTGGTTCATAGTGAAGACGTGAATCTTTACAAACAGGTCGCAAATATACACTGTAGTTTCAGAAAACTGGACGATGTATGTGGGATTGAGTCAAAATAATCTTCAGTGTGTGCGTGTTCATGGTAATGAAGGAACATGTCACCCAGTGCAACAGTGTGGCTCATTGATGTGCTTTTAATAGTTTTTGGACAACAATGGAGCTCTATGGCACAGAGAAATATGATATATCAGGCTTTGATACACACACAATATCCTTTGGTCTTTTTCCTTAACTGATCATGCTGTAATTAATTATGTTAAACATATCAGGAGTGGGTTAACATGTGAAATAACACATCATATACCGATACATTGGAAAATTATTATCATTACACTGATCATTTTTCAGGTAAAGGGGGAAATTATTTAATTAGGATAATATTAAGATCATATAATGCAGCCTTACCCATAACCTTCACTTTGAAAATCCAAAAGGACATCCTGAAAGAGCATCCTACAAAAAAAGTCCTACCAAATGCAATATGCAACTCTTCTAAATTACAAAAACATGAATGTAAGTGGCCTTATAGTGATGTTTAGTCCGTTTTGGGGTGTATACCATTTTCTGTAGGCTGGCCAGCATTGAGCGTCACTGAGACTATCAGTAAGGACGTTATAGGAACAACAAGAATGATGGAAAACAGCAAGAAATGTCAGAAAAGCAAAGCTAAATGTGAAGCGGGCCAAACACAGGGGTTCTGCGTATATTTTTTAGTAAACACCTGTGGGGTCTTTACAGATGCCTCTTCCCTCAGCCTCAGGCTAGATGACATTTTTCGGTAGACAGCTCATCAAGATGAGTGACAAGTGTCAGGAGGGTAACTTGACAAAGTGAGGTTAAGCAGGGGCAAACAATGCATATCCTGCCTCTGGGTGAAAAGCTGCATCTGTATCTTTAAAAAGGGAAAGATTAAGCACCTCAACCTCCAACGAAAACTATGGAAACCTACAGTATATGTATATATGCCAGTTCAACTTAAGCAATGAAAAGGGGGATTTTGAGGAGTCTTGATGTACAGTGGATAATTATATATCAGAGCCCCCATACTCAACACGGTTTGTCATCCTTGGGGTCGGGGCCCAAATTGGGGTTGCTTAATATGCAGACAGGGTCACAGGTGTTCTCTCAAGTATAGGTTAAATATGTTTGAATTACATCAGCATTTCTTTGTAATCGATTTGGGGCTCTGCCAATTAAAAAATTCACATGACAATTTGACAGCTCTCTAATTTCTCTTGTTATAAAAATTCTGAGATCTAACACTGGGACCGAGCTCAGCCCCTGCGAAGGAAACTTATTTCAGTTTGCTTGTATTTGCAACATCATTCTTTGGACACTCCCCAAAGACCATAGCTATAGGTGATGGTTAGAACGTAGATCAAATTGAGAGCTTTGATTCAGGCTCAGCTCCCTCTTCAGCGCTACGATCTGGTACAACACCTACACGACTGATCAAAAAAGTAATTTCATTCCCAGCTAACTGCGAGGGAAACTAATTTCAGTTGTTTGTGCCTGTGATCTCACTCTTTTGGTCACTCCCCAAAAGCTCATGTCCATAGGTGAGCGTTGGAGTGCAGTTCAACTAGTAAATCAAGAGCATTGCCCTCAGGCTCAGCTGTCTCTCAGGACAACATTCTCGTCAAACAAAAAAAGATCAGAAAGTTATCAGAAAGGTGTTTGTCAGTGTATTTTAACAAACATCAGCAACAATAATAAACAGCTGAGCTCAGCTGAGACGTGATTGAAATACACTTCCTCCAGCTCCCCTTGTTGCCGGCAGTAAGACTCAGGTTGGAGAAAGATTTGAATATTCAGTAACTATTACATCAGTTAACTGCCAACCTGGTGCCACACAGAAAGTAGTGATGCCTCAAGTCAATCAGTTTTAATGTGCCTGTGAAACAGGTAGCATAAATTGCAATAACTGTGAAAAACTAGCAGCTTTTTAAAGTATTAATTCCCTCTTCACATAATTGGATAGGACACCAAGGTGGCTGGCAATATTTTTTTTTATGGGACTGCCCTGTCAGGAGTGCAGATTGTCTTTTGAGGCAGAGTGATGGTTGAGTGCAAAGTGTTAGTGAATCTTGGAAATGGGACTCCTTAGAAAATTATTTGCCATAAATTTCAGAGAGGATCTCTACTCAAGGTCAGCTGTAAAAGTGACAGCCTTCAATCAAAGCCCAGTCCAGCTCACCATCATCAGCCGAGGCTTCATCAAAAAAGCACCCTCCAACTTTATCAGCCTGTCCCAGTCTCTGTCCCGTCCTGCTGAGATGGGAGCATGACCCAGTCTTATATGAAGGTCTTTTAAAGTTGGGCCAATAAAACATGGTCAGTCTCCAAGCAGACTTGTAGGAGACTCATGACTGAGGATAGCCAATTACTTGGTAGCTTCCATAAACACTTAAATGGTTGAACTTTGGGATTGATTTGCTCTTGTGTGGCACCTGGTGAAAGGTGTTGCTGGGTTTACTGATCCCTGATGAGCTGTATGGATCTATCAAAGACAATCTATTTTAATTTGGATTTTGATTTGAAAGGATTTGTAGACCTTTGGTCATTCAGTATGTTTGATGCTGCTGAACTGCCCCGACTCAATGACGCTTAAACCCATGCATGCATGTGTACAAATGAGTATATCAATATTGTTCTAATTTAGTAGCTGAAATCACAGAGGCATTGATAAAAAGGCTGCCAGTTGTTGGGACTCACAGATGAATTCATTAATTTGGGTGATTGTTAACTGAACTTTTGTTAGGAGACTGCATTATCTTTCACCCCACAATCCTGAGAGCCATTGAACGCAGCATCGGCCCGTCTGACCTGTGACCCAGATGTCACCAGGTCAATAAAAAGGTCAGCGATCATTTCTTCTGTCTCTTTCTCTGGCAATCCTTCACTGCAGCAGACAGCCGTGGCTGTCTCCCTCTCAGTGTGACCTGCTCACCAGCAGACACCCAACTGAATTCTTCCCTCCTGGCTTTGCCTCCAGCACGCAACAGACGGTTGTCTGCTACCACCGCCGTGTAATCTGCTCAGAGCAGAAACACGCAGCAGAACCGAAGTCTTTGATCTTACTGCAGCGACACGAGATTCTGCTAGATCTCTGCAACAAAGTTTAGCACCAACGGCTGCCACACACAATGCCTGCCAGCTAACTTGACATGCTAACAGGAGCACGAAGCAAGTTAACGTCAAGCTGTTAACTCTGTAAGGACAACCACAGGGTGATTGACCGGCTTCCTCCGATCTCTACAAGCGGGAACTGCACAGCAAAAGACGCTTCCACAGGAACCACAATTCTTCCCAGCTTGGCTCGTGTATAACAGACTGACCGCCAGCTAACAGCAGCATCAAAGCCACCTCTCTTTCAATCCCATGGGCAGGTAACCTAACAACTGGGCATAGCATAGAGTAACAGTGTATATAGTTAAGGAAAGGACTGTTTAACTTTTGTAAATGTGATGTTACAGATTTTACTGTTTTTCTGAGGTTTTGTTGTTGTGATGTTAGTTTATGTTATGCTCCACACAGACAGAGTCTTTGCATACTAACTAACTCTTTTTAACTTTGCACCATTATCCTAAACAGATCATACACGTACACCTCCTAATTTGGCCCTTAAAGACTACCACACCTGGCGGAGAGAAACTTTAAAGCTCCCGCTCCACATGTTCCTTTGTTTCTGAGCACGTGGGTTGATGCTTGTGCACGCGAGACATACAGAGGCAGAACAAAGAAAAATACACACATTCCTTTTGGCGAGCACCCAGACCTGCATGCACACACACACACACACACACACACCCTTTGTTCTGTAGTTTAGTGTATTTAGATGTAGTCTTCACATTGTGTGTTTTTGCTTTTAATATCTTTTTAATAAATGCTTGTGCCAATTTGCCAACCTCTTCTATGTTGAACTCCAAATCCTTCAACCTACTAGCTATCGGTGGTTATTCTGGTTATAGTTATTGATTTAATTATTAATCTGAGTTCCAAATTGATAATTTAGTGTATTTTATGAGAATTGGCTATCATTTCTCTTCTGTAAGAAGAAAGGTGCCCCCGAGGACATTGAAGTTATTATTTATGATTATCTTTGATAATTACACTATTGATTGCACCTACTTAGTTTGGTGCTCCTTTAACCATTGTGAATCCCAACACAGTCCAATCAGCAAAGATCCACTGTATAAGTGCCCTGTAACTGAGGCAAATGGTTGGAATCCTTTTCACAAGCTGTTCCCATCAGGTATATGACCCCAGTGATCAGTGCGACTGGTCTTCAAGGGATTAGCCAACTTGGATCATCCAATCTAATTTATGGAGCAGAAAATACGAGCAGTTGTTAACCACAAAGCTGGGTGTTGTGCTCCTGAACAACACCGACACTGTACCATATAATGGTGCAAGATGTAATGTATGTATTCACATAACAATCACGTCTAGGAGCATGCTTGTTGAAGGTCAAGAGCCTTTGGTCGTTCAGTATGTTTGATGCTGCTAAACTGCCCCGACTTAATGATGCTTAAACCCATGCATCCATGTGTACAAATGAGGATTTTCTTTGAAAAAAAAAAAAGAAAGCTTATTTAAAAAAAATAATTGTATTTAAATACCTTCATGCAACGCAATGGTTATGCAACACAGTTTCCTACCTTCATGGTACTTACTGGTTTCAGTTCATTTCAGTACAGTATGGAAATTAACTTGAGATAGGTAATCCAGACGTTTTGTTGTCTTTACTTTTGTGTAATATTTGCAAAGCAAATGTGAGCAGGGACCTTTTTGAAACTGTCGGTGTATTTGAGGATGCTTTGACATCTGAGAGCAGCCTTTGCAAACCATCACCAAATTCACATTCATCTTTCCATGACCCGGTTTTTGCATAAGGTAAGTGTACCTAAATGCATCACAGCATCACTACACTGGTTACATATTTGTTTTAGGATTGATTTTAAAATCTTATTGAGCTCTTCATGGCCAGGCTCTGGATTATATTTCAGAGTTGCTCTCTGTACCAGCGCAGCCTAAAGGCCACAGACAAGAACCTGCTAACTGTTCTTCTGTCTGGGTTTAAGATCAGAGGGGACTGTGTCTTTCCTGTGAGGGCCCCCCAGCTGTGGAATGGCCTGGCTTGCCAAATCTTCCTTTAAATCATTCTTAAACAACAACTTCCCCAAAAAGTCAAGGCACACTGAATTTAACAAGCCTTTATTATAATGGCTACGTGATTAAAAACAAGATCACCACACATCTTTGTTTTTGCAGAGTCAACACTTTCAGAAGGAATACATCTCTACAATCTGACGCCATATTAGAACAGTGCAGGAGTCCACTCTGAGAAAATGAGTCTACTGTGAGCAATACCAAAGCTGTAATAGGCAAGAGGCCTAACATTTTATATAGTCATATAGTTTTGCCTTATTGGTCCAACTAAAATTTTAGTGAAGACCGTGTACACCATTGACAAATTACCAGTTATAGTTTACATAAAAAATTTAACATGATTATTCATTTCATTTTTAGACCATAACAGATTTGTTCCCCACAACACTAACAGGTGGCAGCTAAACAGAAATGGCAACAACAACAGCGCTTTCCTTCAAATGTAAATGAAGAAGGCTTATCAATTACATCTCTAGTCTCATATTGCAACACAGAACATCATTTTGTGTATATAAGTCAGTTTTTGCCAAATGAGTTTCAAAATAAGATGCTGTTAGGCCTCATGACATTAAATTACATCTTACATCATATACAATCCTAAAACAGTTTTAAAAATAAATACAATTCTTAAATGAACTGAAAGAAATAAACAAAACATATTGAAGACATGTAGGCCTGCATTTGCACTGCACCTGTACAACAATGCCCCCGCAGTGAACAATATTGAAACAAACTGTCTGACCTTTCACCTCTCTTGTCCTTTCGCTGTCTTTGGTGTAAATCTGGCTGTGTAAATGTGAGCATGCTGTGTGTAGTTTACTGACATCACATTACATGATGTGACCTCTTGTTGATGTGCAGAGCTGCTAACATTCCAGGCTGCCTGGTGCAGCTTTAATGAAAAATGTAATCCCTTGCTATCTTAGACGGCACCGTTACATTTGCCCAGACAGTCTGTCAGACTTGGGTGACATGCATATTCCTCCGCAAAGGGGACGGTGACATGTGATAGCACCAGGCTTATTCTGCTTTATTCCTCAGCCCCCACTGATAATTTCCACAGGCCGTGCAGTCAGTCATGCTGCGCTGCCCTGTCACCAGCAGCAGCCCCGGCCTTCAGTCGTACTGCACCGCCTTCATGGAGAATAAACACCACCTGCTCTCTGTCTCCTCGCCGTCTACACACTCCTCTGCTGACTGGCAACAACTTGTCTTGTGACAGCGTGGTGTGCAGCGAGCGGCGGAGTGTGTGTGCCAGAGATAGGCCCACTCTGAGATTCCATATAATCATCCTCTCTTCAGCCTTTCTGGCTCACCCTTTCATATTGCCGTGTTAGGTAGGCTTCCATATTGATTCATGTTAATGAGCTTAGCTGATGCAATATGTAAGGCACATAGATGCGACCAGTCAAAGCAGAGTTATATAAATGGGTTTTTTCTTTTCTCTCTGTTTGTTTGTTGAGTCTCTATTCTCAAGTGTCTTGTATGCTGATAGGGTTTGAGGTTTAAAGAGAAAATAAGCCTTGTTAGCGTATGCAAGGACAAGCATAATCAGGACGTGGTGGATGAATAAATGAACAAAGACATTGTTGTTAGAATCAATACCTCATCTACCATGCAACAGATAAGACTGGCAGCCTGATTATACTGTGAATATGTGTTAATTACAGGTTTGTTCTTTAAAGGGTCAGTTCACCCAAATAACAAGACACCATATTTTATCACTTATCTCTACTGCATAATGCTGCACTAATCAATATTTTCATAATAACAACGGGTAAATTGGCTATGTGTGATGTGTACAGTGATAACTCACAGAAAATGATTACCCATCTCTGCAGTTCACCTCTGCTCTACAGAGCACTGCTCTTAAGCTCATTTTTTTGGTTTTAGGGCCCACAACTTTTCTTTTGTTTTCAGTGAAAAAGCTCTGATAAACCCACTGTACACTACCTGCCCAGTACCAAACAGCAAACAAACAAAGTTAGAGACTAGTTAATGAACATAGTGGAGCATTAAGCAGCTAAAGAGTCAGATATTTTGATTAGTTTAACCCTAACCAATCAGTAGCAAGTCCACTTACAACAACCTGTATAGCTGCACTGATGTCATCCAGACTTGTTGCCATATTTGTGTAAATGACGTAGCTGAGTAACTGTACCTTGCTATGTACGAAAATGCTGTTCCTGCCTACAAAGCTTTGATTGGTTAATTTCTCCAATCGGAGCAAAACAGCCATCAATTAGCTCAAACCCAGAGCTACTTAACAAATCGGAGATGTGGGTGGTGATTCAGAGGTAGAACCAAGCTTTCAATGTCTGGGATGACCCAGCAAAAGACTTCCACCAGCTCTATTCAGAATGCCTGGCCAGACAAATACTAGCCTGGGAACCAGACAAATCTGCAGAGCTCATGTTTCATTTGCTCTGGCATATACGTCTGGCCCCTCTCCCATTCAGAGAGATTTCCACCCGTCCTGGATTCAGTCGGGCCAATCACAGCCGTTTATCTAATATGGGGCATGTTTGATATGATGACTGACAGAGTAGCGTTACTGGTCCAGATCTAAAGTCAGACGTCACATATTTCGCTGCTCTGATTGGTTGATACCTAAAATTGAATTTTGCGGTACACCACAGGTAATGTAATTTGTTGCCTTATATCCTTGACTCAATAAATTTTTTTTAAAACTTATCACGCATCTCTTCGGAGGCATCGATAAAATGACAGGGATGATGATTGAGTCTATTACCTTGAATAAAATTATGGATTTAGAGTGATTTGCTAAAATTAAATGAGAAAAAGAAGAATGCTCTTGCTTCTTTAATTGCCTTTTGATAATTCTTCATTGAGCCTTTCCATATATCATAAAATACATGTAAACCAGTATGTTTCCATTTTCGTTCCTTTCACCAACAGTCTTTAATTCCTGGGTGGATTCATTTAGCCAGGGCTGCGGTGTTCTATTTTACTTTTTGTCTTTGCAGGGGGCAACAGTCTGACAGGTGTGATTACCAGCTCCTCTGTGTTAAAATGTGGATTAAAGGCAGTTAAAGAAGCAGCAGTAAAAAGCTCAGAAAACGTGTTAAAAGTTAAAAACCTGGCAGCGGACAGATATACTGTGATTAATGTGTGGTTTCTTGTATTGCCAGAGTGAGGTTAAAAGATTCCGTGGGGGGCGCTGTTGAGCATGTTCACAAAGTAGATGCGTCTACCACAGCTCCTGCAAAATTCTAATAAATTCATATATTGTGAACCTTGGAATTACTTGAACTTTGATATAAAGCATATTAAGTGAATGCCACATAAGTCTTATAAGGAGCAAAGAGGTTGTCGCGAAACACCACCTCAAACTCCACGGCTAACTAGGAAGCAGATGCTAATGCTAAAAACATGGAAGCACTAGCAAAATTGGTGCTATACAAGCCTCAGTTGACTTGTTTCGTGAGGAAAACCTGGCGTCTATTGCTTCTCTACACTCGACACTGAGTATATATGGCCAAAGAATTACAGATGTAGAGGATGGAATGAACGAGTTTGATAAAAGACAGCAGTGGGGAATTATCACAAGCATTGCTGGCTAAAGAGAATGGTGTGCTGAGAGAGAAGAAGAATTACACCACAAGGCAGAATATTCGCATTGTGGGGATAAACGAAAACACAGATAGACCACGGCCTACGGAGTTTATCACCAAACTACTTCTCAAGGAGTTTGGTGTTGGGACTCCACAGATGAATTCATTCATTTGAGTGATTGTTAACTGAACTTTGGTTAGGAGACTGCATTCCCCCAATCCTGAGAGCCATTGAACGCGGCATTGGCCAGTCTGAACTGTGACCCGGATCACCAGGTCAATAAAAAGGTCAGCAATCATTTGTTCTCTCTCTTTTCTCCTGTAATCCTTCATTGTGGTGGACAGCCGTGGCTGTCTCCCTCTCAGTGTGGCCTGCTCACCAGCAGACACCCACCTGAACTCTGTCCTCCTAGCTTCGCCGTGTAATCTGCTCGGAATAGGAACAACCACACACCCGGTGGAGAGAAACTTTCGAACTCCCGCTTCACTTTTTCCTTTCTTTATGACCACGTGGGTTCATGCTTGTGCACGTGAGACATACGGAGGTAGAACAAAGAAACATACACACATTCCTTCTGGCGCGCACCCAGACCTGCGCGTGCACACACACACCCTTTGTTCTGTAGTTTAGTGTATTTAGAGCTAGTCTTCATTGTTTGTTTATGCTTTGTTTATCTTTTAAATAAATGCTTGTGTATAATTATGCTTGCTTCTTTAATGTTGCACAAGATCGAGTAATTTGCTAACCTCTTCTATGTTGAACTCCAAATTCTCCAATCCTTCAACCTACTAGCTATTGGTGGTAATTTTGGTTATTGTTATTAATTTAATTATTAATCCGAGTTCCAAATTGATAGTTTAGTGTATTTTATGAGCCTGAATTAATTAATTGGCTATCATTTCTCTACTTTAAGAAGAGTGGTGCCCCCGAGGTCTTTATTTATTAAAGTTATTTATGATTATCTTTGATAATTAATTGATCGCACCTAAACAAGTGGGTGCCCCCCTTTAACCACCGTAAATCCCAATACTGGGGAAGAAAGTTTTGAGAGAACGCTGTGTGTGGACAGAGCCCTTAGAAGTTCAGCCCCAAAACCAGGAGAAGATGACAATAAATCACAGCCATTCATAGTAAAGATACATCACTTTCAAACTCAAGAGCTGGACCTGTGCCGAGAGGGAGAGAGAGACCCTCTTACCTACGATGGATCAAGAATCCACATTTTCCCTGACTTCAGCCCGGATATCAACAAACGATGTGCCGCTTTCTCTGAATCCAAACAGAAGCTTCACGCTGTGAAGATCAGGTTCAGTCTGTACTATCCGGCCACACTGCAGTTCAAACACTGGCAGGCCAGACACCATGTTGTGATAGAGGTTCATCACTGTTTGAAAACCATTTGTTACTGCAGGAAGGGCAAAAATTAGGGTTTTCCAACATTTTAAGTGTTTAAGGGGTGGTTGCCATCTTAAGGCACTGGGATATATGTCTTGTTCATTACTTGTTAAATGTAGTTGTACTTGTATTATGTATGTTTTTTATTTAGCTTGTGCACTCATTTGTGTTATTTATCATTCAGATTGAACAGACACATATATTTGAACCGACTAGTTCCAATGACAGTAGAAAAGAAAGAGGGTTCATCTTGGAGTAGGTATAGCATTCTTACAGGAACCTCACCTTCGAAATAATGACCATTTTAGGATTCATACAGATTGGGTAGGGCAGCTGTTTCATTAAAAATATAATTCTAAAAAGCAGAGGAGCAGCTATACTCATTCATAAAAATGTTCCTTTCATTGCATCAAACATTATCTCTGATCCAAATGGTAAATATGTAATGGTTGTGGGAAAGCTGTTTCAACTCAGTTTAGTACTAGTTAATATTTATGCCCCTAACTTTGATGACAAACATTTTTTTTAAAAGATGTTAAGCTCTATCCCTAATCTGAATAGTCATCACTTGATTCTATCTGGTGATTACAACCTTGTGATGGACTCGGTTTTGGATCGTTCCTCTCATTCCATGTCAAAGTCATCTAAATCAGTACATACAATCCAGCCATTCATGGACACACATAAATGCATAGACCCATGGAGGTTAAAAAAATCCCACTAAAAAGGTACTAATTTTTTTTCTGTAATGTCCACAAGTCATTTTCTAGGATGTATTTTTTTCTGGTTGACCCTTACTAAGTGCAATCACAAACTGAGGTTGATCTCTTAATCACCACCCAAGCAGAGAATCTAATCTTTAAGTCCCTTAGTAGATTTTACAAAGAGGGTGATAAACCTGATAAACCAATTGACAGTTTTTTCTCTGATTTGAACATTCCTACAATTGACTCTGACTCTAAAGCAGTATTAGAACAGAATCTCACACTGGAGGAAATTGTCACTGTCCAAATGGCTTCCCCACAAAAGTTTTCAAAAAAAAATAAAAAATTAAAGATAAACTAGCCCTGCTTCTTCTTTCAGTTTATACAGATACACTAGAAAATAACATTCTCCCATCCACACTCTGCCAGGCATCTATTATACTGTTATTAAAGACAAATAAGGACCCACTTGACTGCTCATCCTACAGATCAATCAGTTTGACAAAGTGTCCTATTTCAATTTGAGACGACTGTTCAACATAATCTATACTAAATCTGACACTTCATCCCCAGAAGCCGTAATATCACTTCATGCAGATGATCTATTATTATATGTCACCAACCCCATCATAACCATATCTTAAGTCCTTAAGAGTTATGGAAGAATTTGAAAAAATCTTCAGAATATTTCTATTCACTCACCTATAGTAAACAATCACCTTTTTCAACCATCTTTATTTGACAAAGGCTTCCAAATCTGGAAAGGTATACGTAGCATCGGGGACCTATATATTGATAACACTTCTGCCAGCTTTAAACAATTATCCAGAAAATTCAGACCGACTAGTATTAATTTTTTCTGTTCTTTACAAATCGGGGACTGTACACAAAAAGTTAGCTAATTTTCCAACTATCCCACCATTAACTTGTCAGGACTCTTTGTTACGGGTCAATATGCTAAATAAGGGTAGAGTCTCAATGATTTATGCTCAGATCATGGATAGCTATAATCCCTGTATATCTCATATTTGAGAACAATGGGAAAATGATCTAGGGGTCCCACTGTCAAATGAGGAATGGGGCATGTCTCATAGGGTTCATTCCTCTTCTATATGCTCATGACATGCCTTAATACAGTTCAAAGTGCTACATCGACTACACTTCTCTAAATCTAAACTTGCAAGAATATTTCCCAAACCTAAGCCCTATATGTATCAGGTGCAAAGAGACCCCAGCGATCATCTACCGTATGTTGTGGTCTTGCCCAAAACCTGCCCCTTTCTGGTCATCCTTTTTTGACACTATTTCCAAGACTTATGGCTGTAGTATTATGCCTTTTCCTACAATTGCTATTTTTGGTGAATTCTCAGTTCCAGATTATTCCAATCTCCTTGCTCACTTACAGAAACTCATTGCCTTTTCCTCTCTATTTGCTAGACGCTCAATTCTATTTAAGTGGAAGGATGTAACCCCTCCATCACATAACCAATGGATCAAAGATGTAGATGGAGAACATCAAGCTGGAAAAAATCAGATGCATCCTCAATGGCTCAATTAAGAGATTTTACAAAACCTGGGACCCATTAATAAACTATGAATATCAGGTGGTCTGTCCTATATATGCTTAAATACACTATGATGCACGTGTGTGTGTGAGTGTTCTTGTTCTGTCTGTATTGGATGATGTTGTTGGTTTTGTTTTTTGTTTCTTTCCAGTATTCCTTATCTTTCCGTACATATTTGTACCTTGAAACAATAGCTTATGTTAAAGTCTTGTCTGATAAATGAAAAAAATCTCTATAAATAAAGATTCCAAAGTATCCATAAAATCGGTGACAAAAGTCTGAGAAGGGCAGCAGACGTGTATGTTAAAATTAATAAAGAATTTTGTCATACTTTGACATAAAATGGGATAACAGCTCAGCAAACTCTTGGATAAAAGCATTGTTTGGCCTGGGCGGTCTGTATGTTATTACAATTATCACTGGATCTTTAGAGTTTACCATAAAACCAAGATGCTCATGTAAAACTACTATGTTAAATGGGAGTGCATCTAAAATCTTTTCTGTAAAGAACAGCAATCCCCCCTCCCCTGCCTGACAGCCGGGGTTGATTGAGGTGTGTAAAATCAGGGGGGGTTGCCTCAATAACAGGACTACAGTCTCACTGGGATAACCATGTCTCTGTGATAGCAAAATAGTCTATATTATTAAAAATAATGAAGTCATGACATAAAAAAGATTTATTATTTAGGGATCTTATATTTAAAAGACCAAAATATGGGGGGGCGGTGGGAAGTGTGGGACTGGCAGGGCGAGACAATGAGGACTGAGAGCACCGGTTCTCATCTAAGGCCAGTGCTACAAACCAGTTTGACAGCTGGAGGGAGGGGTGGTGTGAAGAAGGCTGTCCTTGTGACCTTCTTCCCTGGCGCCAAGGTACCATCTTCCAGGAGAGAAGCCAGGGGGTAGAGTTGGAGGGACAACCATGGGGAGGTGAGCAGGGGGAGATGTAGGGGAGTAACTGTGGTGGCAGGGAGGGGTCCTGGAGAGCTGCGTGCATGGTGGTGATGGCAAGAGGGTCCTGGAGTGCTGTTAAAAGTGTCCTGCATTCTGGACTGCTCCTTTAAAATGACATTTCGCTCAGTTAGCAGATTCATTTGTCCTTTTAGTTCAATAAGGAGGTCTTGTAAATGGTTAATTCTGGAGCATATACAAGCACTATCAGTAAAATCCTCTTCAGGTACTATGACAAACATGTTGCACAGTTCACATTTCATTACTTTTGGGTTATTGGTGTCCGGACCAGCCGGAGAGCTGTGCGGCATCATGGTTAAAAATGATCGGACTTGTGTACTGGATAAATCTGATAAAAACAAAAGCTAAAACAAGTGTGGTGCAGCCGACAGGACACACCCCGCCCCTGCTCACTTACCCGGCCAGAGCGGCTATCCCCCCAGTACTGCACAGCCTGCTGGGGAATTACAGTAAAGCTAGGTTTCAAAAGGAGGCAGCAGGAAGGGGTAACCGATTACTCAGGCGGTGGACAAGAGATGAGGAGCCCCCCGACCGCATACACACCGCAAAAAGCTGCGCTCTTCCAACGTAGCCAGTAATGCCACTGGTAAGTAATCAAAATCAGAACATTTAAATATACAAACAAGACATGTTGGAAGTAAAATGGTGTACTTGCAACTTTTTTTTTTTTTTTTTTTTAAATACATTTTGAGAATGTCACTGATTCTGCAAGTCTCAAATCTTCCGGCAGGGAAGTAGGGGCCAGACTGCAAAAGCTCAGTCATCTTAAGTTATGAGCTGGGGTTGGGCTATAAAACAGCACCTTTAAACAATCCAAGATTATTTGACTGAAAGCCCATACGTTAGAGAACAGCATGACAACTAAACTTTTCCACCTTTCAAAACCCTCTGCAGTAACGACCAACTGTTTGCCCACATTCTCTGAAAAAGACACAAATTGCTGAAGCAATTTCGAGGAGACTGCATGATAGTAAGAGACAACTAGCACCCCCCCCACTCTCCCTGCCAGGACAGATGTGAACGCTTTTAAAGCGTCTGCAAGTGTTCATTAGAGATAAGGGAGTTTGTCTGCCCACGTAATTGCCCAGCTCTTGTGGCAGACTGTATGTGCCAGTCAACTATTACCAGTATGACAGCGACCTGCCTGGCTACGGCAGGTGTTCTTGTTCCCTGACATTTAGACCCATTTAGGCTCATTAGTACGAAGAAGCCAGCAGGGCCTTTTGTATTTTGCCGTTTCCTGTTTTGCTCACACAGACAGACCTAAGTACTTTTTCAAACTTGTGCTTAACTGTGGCTCAACAATTCTGGAGGCGGCAGGAGAGGCACTTGCCGTATCTGAATCCGACTGTATGAATGCATTTCACTGCTCATACCGGTAATTCCACAAGACAAGAAAAATGTGAGCAGTAACCAGAAATTCTTCATCACATCAGTAGGTTGCAAGTTTGTGATTGATGAATATCAGGGCAAAATAAGGCAACATTATTTGTAGAGGGCATTTCATGCACAAGATAATACAAACTGCTTTAGACACTGAGATAAATGAATGAAATGACACTGTTAAATGATGAACACTAGATCACAGTCTGATATTAGAACAGTTACTATCTATAATGACAGGGACTCTCAGCACATCTGCTGTTGTCTTTGTGTTTAGCAATGCAAAGCTCATTGAATCTCTTGTTATCAAAGCAACAACAGAGGCGATGAGGCGCAGTGTCTAAAGTTGGTGAGTCAATTTTTCTCTTGCATGTTGCCTTTAGGGGACAGTTTGTGTTTTGCTCATAAAAAAGACCCCGTCTGTGGTTCTGCTTTTTTTAGCCCATTAACTACAAATTACACCCACTTACATTATTGCTGAACATTTTTCCAAGCTCACCATACCATTTTAGAATGATTTAGATAATGGAATGTGCCTTTATTGTTCTTGTCACATGGTTCTGTAAACTCAAAATCCTAAATTTGTCTCAGAGAGCTTAACAATGTGTACAACATATGACACCCTCTATCCTTATCCAAAACTCAAGAGGTCAATGTCTTTCCGTTCAGTCCACACCAACACAGCATCACTGTCGTCAGAACCAGCTGTTCTGTCAGAGCAGATAGGACAGTGGACTAACAAGCAGTCTTCCCCTGGTTGACTATTACAAATTCAATGGACAAAATTAGTTTTCAAGTAGGCTCCATGAGAAGTACAGAGGAGGAAAACTGCATTTTTTATTTTATTTTATTGATTCATTTATTTATATCCCCTGCCCACTGTAGCTATACATGCCCACAGTGAAACCTGAAAGCGGTTAGTGAAACTGGAGACCTTGATCTATTAGTATAGGTATAGTTAATATTTTTTTACAACATACAGTGGTGTGAAAAAGTTTTTGCCCCCTTCCTGATTTCTTTTTTTTTTTTGCATGTTTGTCAAATGTTTCAGATCATCAAACAAATTTAAATATTAGTCAAAGATAACACAAGTAAACACAAAATGCAGTTTTTAAATTAAGGCTGTTATTATTAAGGGAAAACAAAATCCAAACCTACATGGCCCTGTGTGAAAAACTGATTGCCCCACCTGTTATAACATAACACCTGAGTTCAATTTCTCTAGCCACACCCAGGCCTGATTACTGCCACACCTGTTCTCAATCAAGAAATCACTTAAATAGGGCCTGCCTGACAAAGTGAAGTAGACCAAAAGATCTTCAAAAGCTAGACATCATGCCGAGATCCAAAGAAATTCAGGAACAAATGAGAGAGAAAGTAATTCAGATCTATCTGTTTGGAAAAGGTTATAAAGCCATTTCTAAAGCTTTGGAACTCCAGTGAACCACAGTGGCGAAAACATGGAACAGTGGTGAACCTTCCCAGGAGTGGCCGGCGACCAAAATTACCCCAAGAGCGCAGCGATGACTCATCCAAGAGGTCACAAAAAACCCCACAACAACATCCAAAGAACTGCGGGCCTCACTTGCCTCAGTTAAGGTGATGACTCCATGACTCCACCATAAGAAAGAGACTGGGCAAAAATGGCCTGCATGGCAGAGTTCCAAGACGAAAACGACTTGACTGAGCAAAAAGAACATTAAGGCTCGTCTCATTTTTGCCAGAAAACATCTTGATTCCCAAGGTTTTTGGGAAAATACTCTGTGGACTGACGAGACAAAAGTTGAACCTTTTGGAAGGTGTGTGTCCCATTACATCTGGCGTAAAAGTAACACTGCATTTCAGAAAAATCAGAAATACTTTATTGATCCCCGTAGGGGTAAGAACGTCATACCAACAGTAAAATATGGTGGTGGTAGTGTGATGGTCTGGGGCTGTTTTGCTGCTTCAGGACCTGGAAGACTTGTTGTGATAAATGGAACCATGAATTCTGCTGTCTACCAAAAACTCCTGAAGGAGAATGTCTGGCCCTCTGTTCATGACCTCAAGCTGAAGCGAACTTGGGTTCTGCAGCAGAACACACCAGCAAGTCCACCTCTGAATGGCTGAAGAAGAACAAAATGAAGACTTTGGAGTGGCCTAGTCAAAGTCCTGACCTGAATCCTATTGAGATGCTGTGGCATGACCTTAAAAAGGCAGTCCATGCTCAAAAACCCTCCAATGTGGCTGAATTACAACAATTCTGCAAAGATGAGTGGGCCAAAATTCCTCCACAGCGCTGTAAAAGACTCATTGCAAGTTATCGCAAACGCTTGATTGCAGTTGTTGCTGCTAAGGGTGGCCCAACCATTTATTAGGTTTAGGGGGCAATCACTATTTCACACAGGGCCATGTAGGTTTGGATTTTGTTTTCCCTTAATAATAACAGCCTTCATTTAAAAACTGCATTTTGTGTTTACTTGTGTTATCTTTGACTAATATTTAAATTTGTTTGATGATCTGAAACATTTAAGTGTGACAAACACTTTTTCACACCACTGTACAGACAGCTGGAGATTCATGTGATTCGAACAGCTACCTGTGGAGATTAAGCTTCAATACAAAATTACACTGACCGTAAAAAAAACGTGATGTTTGATGTGTGTCTCTGAGTCAATGTGGATTGTTACAAGTAATGTGATGGAGTGATAGACATAAAAAACACACCATAAACACTGCCTGTGTAGATTGCCCATTAGATGCTTGAATAGATGAAGGAAAAACACAATAAAGGGTCACAGACACTTCAATTTTCAAGATTCGAGAGTTGTCTGCAAAAAAAAAGCATTGGGCACTGTGAAAAAGGGTCATGTGAATTTGTCCATGTCTTACTGTGAAAAGTTTATTGTTCGGCAGTATTTTTCAAAGATTCTCTACTCACAACAGTTAATACGCAAACATAAAGTCGTTTTGCCGGAAAAAAAAAAAGACAACTAAATGTTCACTGTGATGGATGACAAAGGCTGGGTTTTCAACCAGGAAAAGTAGGCACCTGTCCCGGTCCCCTAGATCTCCAGGGCCTGCAAAATCCTCAGTTTTATTGTGTAGTATTTTGTAGCGATTTGGTTTGGGAATATGGGAATAAGCACTACTAAAGCACACTATCACTGACATGACAAGGGCCTTCAGATGGGCACTGCTTTATTAGATGGTCTTGGTCGTCAAAATCTAGTTTTAGGACTCTCATTATTCCAGATGATATTATGTTTAATTTGGGAAGATGCACCATGTAATTTGTGTTTAGTCAAATTACACAGCAAAACTTGGACCATGTAATATTCCACAGCAATATTCGATAGCTCATTTTTGCCACGGGGGTCCCTTAGTGGGATAATATGGCCATGTGTATGACTTCAAATCAAGTAAGTGACAAGTCAGTGTGCAATGTAGTGAAATGACAGGACACAGGAAGGCGCTTTAGACTGCCACGAGCCACCAAAAATGTCTACAAGAAATCATTTGTCCCAAGCACAACTAAATTATTAAATACATAGTCAATAGGACAGGGCCATTCCCTTACCTCACCCCTCGCTGAATTTGTACATTTGTCTTATGTTTGTAGAATTTGCACTTTGTCCTTTTGGTAATAGGCCTATTGAACTGTATTTGATTGCTTATGAAATAACTCGAAGCTCTCCCAATGTTTTTACTATTTTTTTTTTTACTATTGTGATTATTATTTATAATCCATGTTGATTGTGGTGAAGCCAAAGACAATTTTCCACATCATGGACAATAAAGTTTCTAACCTAACCTAACCAAGCAAAACAGTAGTCTGGACAATATTCAGCACCACTGTAAAGTTTATAATGTATAGTTAGAGGGAAAGCATGCAGAGGGACCAGTATGGTCCTGTTAGTTTTGAGTCAGAAGTTCCTGTGGGCTGATGAGATGTCTATATCAGACACAAACGTTTCATTTGGGCACACACAGAAAGAATCTATGGGAGGTGGGACATTCTTCCCTATCGCAGCCTCACTTTGTGATTTCAGCTAACAAGACAGCTGTATTTTTATGTACAGAAATCTTGCTGAGTGCAACTTTAATTCTGTAATGCTGGCATTTTTTGCAAGTTCAGTAAAAACTTAGAGGGAGTTAACAGAGTATGTTAGAATCCTCTGTCTGGTTTCATTTTTAAATTGCCTGTTTAAATGACATACTGTGCAGCATTGCAAACTTTAGCATTGCATAATTTCAAAGAGAATATTTTTACTGTTCTGAGACAGGCTGGATCTATCCTCCAGCTCCGAGTCTCCAGGGAGTGCCAATTAGCTTGTTTTTCTTGTCTTTGATCATCCGAGCTGAGATGGTGCAACATCATGCCACACTCAGGTGATGATGCGATTATCTCCTTTGTCTGCGTGTAAAAGCAGACATTAAGAACAGATCACATCTATTCTGTCGTTATACTGTCCAGGTGATACATCGTGGCACAGCAGATGAAGAAGATTCCAGCAGTAAAAATAACAAACACATGCTTTTGAGGATATATTTATCAACCCACCGTGCTTTGAAGTGGATTAAATAGAGGGGTGAGTGTATTAGAAAAGTCTCAAAAGACAGAGTGACTGCAGAGCTGGCATAAAGTCACGACGGGCTGCTTAGGAGGGGTCTCAGATAATGTGACCCTGGCACTGAGCCCCTTCAGAGAACTTCCAGGCCAAAGCGAGCATGACTGCGTCCTCCTGCAGTGAGTGACATCCTTAAAGATGACGGCAGCCCTGCCGGAGACACTGGAGGGGACACAGGAGGAGAGGCCTGCCCTAAAATAACCAAGCTGGTTAATCGGGGTTGACGGCAGTGCCTACCGATAAGAAGTGGCAGGGGTAGCTGTGGTCCTGTTGGCAGGCACTGGGCCCATTTGGCATAACTGCACTCGCTAGTGAGGTGGTGATAACTTTAGATTGCTGAAATCATCAGGCATGAAGCACTGTAAATGGACATCAACAGGAAAGATAAATGGTGATGAGTAAGCGAGCCAAAGCCGACGCCCTGCCTGCCTGACAGATCCAAACACACCTCTTAAGCAACACAGTCTCCTCTAAGATGGACAGCACACATCAGGCAGGCTGTTGGCAAGCAGCTCCATTCCTTGAAGTTTGATCTAACTTCCTCCAGGCTCTGTAAACGGTGGGATGTCACATCCTGTGAGCAAAATGGAGTAAATATGAGAAATAAACAGCTTTAGGTTTCAGCTTAAAAGAGTTATTTTTCACCAGTGGGAGGAGGCCATGTGAACTCCACGGTCCCCAATGAGGTGTTATGACAGTAAGTTTAATAAAGCATGAAGAACTCATTAATAAGTAATGCTCTGCTGTGTTGACAAATAATGTGGAGAGCATCAGCTGGGGGCCTGGAGTAAATCCTGTCAACATGAGCAGCCAAACATCAAGTCACTGAAGCCAAATGAGGAGTTATTTCAGTGAAGAAAGCTCTGCCTGTCTTGTGTACTGTGATGCATCACTAGCAGTAGAAAACTCACAAGATCCTCCTGCTGGTTGCAGTGCAGACTATTTCACTTCCTATTGTGAAAACTGTAAGTATATATGAAGTTTTTAGAAATAGGAATGGCACAACATTCTGAGAAACATGCTTATTTGCTTTATTTCCAAAAGTGAGATGAGAAGAGCAATATCAATCTTCTGTTTGTGGGTGAAATACAGAGCTGGAGTCAAGGTGCAGTTAGCCTGGCTTAGCATAAAGACTGGAAGCAGGGGGAAACAGCCAGCCTGGCTCTGTCTACAGTGAAATACTATGCCTAGCAACATCTCTAAAGCTCACTAATCACATTGTGTGTTATTTAATCCATACGCAAACAGAAATGTAAAAACTATAATTTGTGGTTTTAGGGGGACTTATGTGATGGAACCTCTTGACAAACCACTGTGTATTTATTCAACCAGTACTTCTATGAAGCATGTCCAACTGTTGAAGTCCTGCAGTTGACATTACAGCATCTAACAGCCACCATACTGTTGGGCAGAAAACACTCCATTCCCAGTCCAGATATCATGTAAATGCATTAATACTGACTGCTGAGATAGCTTATTTCAGATCAGTCTTATCGCAGTAAATTTTCACTATGCGTGGAACTAGGTGTAAAAAAAAACTGCACAAATAGATGAAGTAACAAACCCCAAGTTTAATTTCATTATATTCCTTTCAATAAATATCATTGAGATTTTTGGATATCTGAAAATAAAAGCAATGTGGTGATGGAGAAAACTGCAGAAGAAGAAGAGCCTTAGAGCCTGCAGAGGTCACAAGGCGTTGCAGTGATCATGTTCTAAATGGTGACATTCATATTATTAAAAGTCAACTATTAATATTTGAGCTAAAGAAGAATCAGTTAGGTTTTTTCACACACCAATCTTTATTCAACTGCGACTATGCTGAACAATGCGTTTGACCAGTGTTTTTGTCCAATTAGCCATAAGCCAGGCTTCAAATGACCATAGCATGCATGTTACAGTCATATGAAGCCTGCAGCAGGATGTGTGTTTGCCCAACATTACTCGTGTTAGCTAATTAAGAACAGATGGGGCTCATTGCGTGGGATAAACTTGAACTCATATCGATATGGATGAGAGGTGGACACGTCAGTAGCTGCTCGTTATAGCTGTGATTTAGTTTTAATTTCCTTATTGCATTACCTCGGCAGTGCATTGCAGGGGGATTGTTCACCAGGTTGTTATTTCTAGCTGGTGCCAAAATGTAGCTGAGGTTGCATGTACTATTTTTAGGAATGTAAACATCTGATGAGGGGCAGTACATACGTGTATTTACCTACATGTTCTTTGTAGACCTCTGTGTGCAGGCATGTTGGTAACCTCAATGTGACAAAAAAAAAAGACTCTGGGAAGCGGCGCGCAGTCACCACCACGTAACAATGACATTTCTGTCTGTGTACAGATTAAAACTTCAGAATACAGTAGGTGTTAATTAGTGAGCTTTAGAGGTGCTGGTAGGCGTACTTTTTCCCCTTTTGACAGAGCCAGGGAACCTGTTTCCCTCTGCTTCCAGTTTAAGCTAAGCTAACCACATCCTGACTCCAGCTCCATACTTAACACACACACACACATTAGTTAGATATCAATCCTTTCACGTCACTGTCAAAAAAGAAAGTGAATAAGCATATTTTCCTAAAATGTTGAACTATTCCTTTAAGGCTCAACACAGAGCCATCACTCATGGTCTGTGATATGACAGAAAGGAAGCAGAAGCCACATGATAAAAGAAGCTGACAACTGATAGAGGACAGCAGAGCAGCGTACATGTCTGGGCAGCCGGTGATCTATGCTTTGTTATTGTACAGGCCTGTGCAACACACATTATAATGGGATCCTGCTGCGCCTTCATCCCAATGCTAAGCTATGGACCATGAAAACAATAATGAGTCATGTTGGTTTCATAAAACATGGCCACTTTTGTAAAAAAAAAAAAAATTAAAAAAATGCTATTCTGTTATTTTACAGAAACTCATCTGCCCATGGCCACTCTCAGCACCAGTTTATTTACAGCGGAGTATAAAAATGCATCCCAGTGATCACAGAGCTCATATAAACTCTGCCTCATAACCCGGACCTTGATCGTCATCTATTTGCTTTGTGCCACACATACAACAATATTACAGCCACACGCTTTATGTGCAGCCCATGTCACATCCTAACAGATTTATTTACAACTTCCTCTTGCTTAGTGCTGAATGGACTGAAAGGATGCAATATGCAGTACAGAACCGCAGACATGTATCTTGGCCACGGTATCCTGGTCTCCCAGGGTTAGAAATGGGTTTATACTCTACCCATCACAAAGTACATCTCTTTACCAATTACACAGGCAGTAAATGTACCACTGACATGCTAGTTCATTATTACTTACCTTTAAACAACAAAAAAAGGATGCAGCTGTAGCCTGCTAAATTGTCAACACAGTAACAGCTTATTAGCCCAGACTACGAGCCATGCTACTGAGCTACAGCGTTTGGTTAAGAATATTTTCCCTTCAATATATAAATACCTTTCTGTCAACGGAATCATTACATGAATTCTCCTAAACGATAAAACCCATTATTGTGCCACAAAGCTGATGAGCATATGCCCTCAGCTCCCCCCTCTCATTGTGTGTCAGCAGGCAGTATAATCCTGTGGGAGAGGCTAATTCAGCACCATGGACAGCAGCTGAGGCCTAACATGACTCTTCTTTTACTTCGACCAAAACCATTATCCTCGGCCACTGGTGTGAGCTGAAGCCAAGTCTGGACTTCTGCAGGGTTTACGCCAAGTTCTCTCTCCATGTCTGATTCTGGCCAGTTTAGATTTCTCAGATTTATTTGACAGATTTTAAGATTCATAAAGAATCTTTTAAAAAAGGTGGATGTTCTATTAAAAGAGAAAAAAAAAACAACTAAAGACTCGTTGAGAAATTAATATTAAAAGGATAATTTCGGTTTATTACAACCTGGACTTTATGTTGTAATTTTGGCCATCATTTCTATCCATTATGATAACATTGTACTTGTTGAACAAAGTCACTGCTGAGATCTGGGAACATGCTGACATTGCTACAACAAAGTCAGAGGGTGAGCAAGGGTGTGGGGTTGGTTTCACAAGAGGGGAAGACAAAATGCAGTCAGAGGTTGTTGAGAAAAAGAAACCAAAACATATGTATATTATTTCCAGCATTTATACAAATCTATCAAATAACAACTTATGAAGAGATTGGTTATTGTGCCTTGCATAATAGTGGTAGTATAAAAATGGAAATACTATGTAAATATATATAAATCTATGTGAATCTGTATGAAAAACTGTTAATAGACTAACCCTACTTAAAATCATGTTTCATTTCTGATACTGATACTGACCTGACTTCATGATAATGTTGTATTTGCATCTTTACAACAAAGAGCACTGTCCGTTACTGAATGTCTGATTTTATGTTAAATTCTAGTGTCTTTGTTTTGGAGAATAATAACTGTAAATAAAAATACAGTTAAGTTGCTGTGCGTGCACAGTAATCGAATGTGGCTCAGATGAGCATATGAACATTTCTATCGACTTCCCTGACTTCCCTCATCTGGATTTCAGCAGTGGGATTGAAAAAGGACAATGTTCAGAGATTTCAGTAAGAAAATCAAACTGAAACTGTAAACCATGAAAATAAGACCCAATTTGTAATAAACCAGAACTATCCCAGCCTGGGAACCAGACGAATCTGCCGCGCTCATGTTTCATTTGCTCTGGCAGATCGGTCTGGCCCCCCTCCCATTCAGACAGATTCCCACAAGTCCTGGATCTTGTCGGGCTGATCACAATCGTTTATCTAAGATAGGGGAAGGTTTGATACGATGACTGACAGAGGAGTGTCACCGGTCCAGATTTGAAAAGTCACACCTTTCGCTGCTCTGACTGGTTGTAGGTCTGAACCTGCGTCCAGTCTGCAGGTCCATGCAGCGCAACACACCAGGCTCACGAAACTCGGATCAAACTGTCAAACTAGGCAGTGCCGATCAAATATGAATCGAGATTCTGTTACTGCATTGCCTATTTCCTGCATTAAAGGGACAGTTCACCCCAAAATCAAAAATACACATTTTGCCTCTTACCTGTAGTGCTATTCATCCATCTACATTGTTTTGGTGTGAGTTGCCGAGTTTTGGAGACTTCGGCCGTAGAGATGTCTGCATTTCTGGAATATAATGGGACTATACGGCACTCGGCTTGTGCTGCTCAAAGCGCCAAAAAAAATACATTTGAAAAACTCAACAGCAATGTCTCTTTCCAGAAATCACGACCCGGTTACTCAAGATGATCCACAGATTTGTTGTGAGCAATTTCAGTAGGTAGAAAGAAAATAGTTCCTAAATTGAACTGCTCATTACAAATCTCCAAAACCAAAACAATCTAGATGAATAGCACTACAGGTAAGAGGAAAAAATATGTTTTTGATTTTGGGGTGAACTGTCTCTTTAAATGGTTTTCAGAAACACATTTTAGTGGACTGTTTAGCTGTAATTTGAGAAAGTGTGTGACCAGGACGCCATTTTTTTCCTGCTTGAAAGAGGACCAAGCACCGCCCCAACTTGCATCACACGTTTCTTTGCTTTGATTGTTTGTAAGTCTATCCATTTGCTTCCAGAGGCATTTTGGTCTGCGCCGTTGAGTGGTTCTAGACTAATACGCATTTGCAAATTAGTCTGGCAATGCCACGCTAGAATTATCCCTTAAGAATCATGATTGGAACTACTAAAGGTAAGATTTTGAGTGAAAGACCAAGACGATAAACAGCAAAGACATTTCTTCACAGCCTGTTTTGCTCATATTCACTAAGGGTGCAAATAATTCTGGAGGGCACTGTATACATACATTCTAAACAGAGGATTTAGTGAAAGAAAGTCAGACAGAGTCTTCAGGATTTATCCCTTTGAAGCTAAACATCTCTCCTCCGTTGGCTGTTGAAAATGTGAAAGTTGAAATTACATCCTCAAATGCATAGCAAGCATGGTGCAATCGATGTAAATAATGCAACGCAGCAGCACATATTTCCCACCTATATCTAAAGACTGAGACTGCCTAAGTTAGCAAAGTCACAGGTGGGTTCATTATGAATGCCAACCCACCTGTGGGGAGTATGAATGTATCAGCCTCATTAAACAGAAGTCAGATCAGTGGAAAATGATCATCCCACTGGGACGGTAAGCATTCACTGTGCAACATATCTATCGTGGTGCCAAAAAAACAAAAACAAAGATGCTCAGCTTTAGAGAAAACCAAAATGTGCGCTAATATGTGGAGGCTAATGCTAGGAATATAAACAAGAATACAATACATGATCCATAAAGACTGGTGACCTGCCTTGCACATGTCTCACACTGAAATACAAGGTTAAAATACAAGTATGAATTAATTTATTGACTGTGATTGTCTGTTGTCTCAGTAATACATATTATCATACATGGGCAATATAGTGTATATATTGATTCAGATGTATGTGTTAACATATCCTTGCACAATATGATGAAAGAATATGATTACTGAATTACAGATTTTTGACATTTGAACCCCCTTGTCATTCAGTTTGTCTGTTATTCCAACACTTTGGTCCACAGCAAAATATCACTGCTGCCATGGATTGTATTATGGAGATTCATGATCCACACCTTTTTTTGAATGACACCTTTTCCTCTCGCACCACCGTTGTTCTAAAATTTCCAACAGTCCTCATACCTCCCTGACAAAACAGGCTGCTTGCCATTGCCTAAAACAACCACAATCACAAACAACAAACCACCAAATCATGGTTAAAACCAGACTAAAGATGCTAGCGGCTCTGTGAGGATAACTAAAAAATTCATCTTGTGGAAAAACAAATGTCTGCACCAAATTTCTTGGCAAATATATTCAATAGTTTCCCTCCAAGCAAAACATGTCAAAGTCATGGTGCCGCTAGAGGAAAAATCTGAGCATCATCAAAGTGAGTAGGATGAGTTCTCTGGGGACCATGTCCATCCATCAAGTGGTCTAGACGGAAATATCTCAAAAACTAAAGTGATGGTTTCTATTTTATATTTATGATTCTTGACTTACTTTGTCTTATTGTTATGCACCAAAAAAACCAAACAAAGCAAATTCATTATATGTGAAAACCTCCTTGGCAATAAACTGATTTCTGATTCGGAGGTTGACAAATGAACAAATGACTGACATGATGTTTAGCGTGTTCATTAAAGTGAAAATCTCATTAAAATCTCAACTTCACTATCCAAGAGTCATGCCGCACACCATCAGTAATGCTTTATATCAGATCATGCTGGTGAATGCAGATTTCTCTCTAGACAAACCACCCACTCACTTCTGTTTAGGATATAGCCATACAGTTCCTGTGGGTGGAAAGTTTTCCCGTGACTGATAACGCCCACGACCAGAATTTAATTTGGGAAATTAGGGCAAATATAGAGCACTTCTATTGGAGGGAATCAGATCTCTACGGCAGCCCTATTTTGTGATTTAACTTGGTAGAATGGGTCTATTTTTACTTGCCTAGTGCAGCTTCAAGCAAATCTTATTAAAGAAAGCGACGTGCGGGTCAGCGGTCTCTGCTGAAGATAACCACTGAAGGTCGAGACATTCATCCACGTCTTAGATGTACTGATCCAGGCATTCGCTGCCGTTTCAGAATGCGTGGCCCGGCCGCACTCATCTCCAATCCAATCCCTGCTCGACACTCTCCTCCTCTGCCTCCCCCCTTTCATCTTCCACCGCCGCCCTCATTTCCATTGTGCTTGTGAGGCAGAAGCAGCACCTAATCATGCAAAATGCCGGTGTGTCCTCAGCTTGATGGAGGGAGCAGCGGAGACGGAGGACGCTCATGACCTGTGAATGCATTTGTTGACCCTTAGGTCAGTCGCTTCAAGCGAACTGTTATTTTAAAGAGCTGGACCTCTGTGTTGTCCTTGCTTTCATTTCTTATTCCACCAACCAAACGTCATTCCCGCTTTTTACAGTTTGCATATGTATTATATTTTTTTCATTCTCCTAATTATTCTGTTTTGGTTTATCCTTCATTCATCTAGCCAGGCTGACCGAGATAACGCAGCACCGGCCGGTTTACTACTAGCAGGTCAAAAAATGTTAAATGGTATTGCAGAAACCTTTACTGCCATTGTTTCCGACAACAACATTAAAGCGAACTGTAGTAAACAAGTAAACTAGAATTGCAAAAATTAAGCATATAACAAATACATTTAAAAAACAGCACATTTTCAGTCATTCATGACCATGACAGTCATAATCATGAAAGGTCACAGGCCGAAAGGGTACTTTTAAAATCGTATCAAGTCATTTTTCAATAACATTTACTTACCGTAAATAGCACTGCGTTTCTGGTTTCCAAGAAAAGGCCTACCACTGCATTCACATTAAAATGCATTTATTGTGAAAACATGCATAAAGTGATGAGTTAGCAGCTGTAGCTTAATGCATCAACATAAGCTCACTCATATCTGACCAGTTTTATAACAGAACGTGCAGCGTGGAGGACTGAAGGACTTCTTCCACAGCAGTCTGACAAACATCGACAGCTATTTACAATACGGCGCTAATTGGATCAGTGAGACTGGCACATGAATAATGACTTTAATATATGTGTATTAATATATCTTAGATATAATTCCCAGTAAATTAAAACAAGGTGAGCGAGTGTGTGCTGAGGGAGGGAAAGGCTCATCGCTGTTCTTTGTGCAGGTGAGAGGAAAGTGAAAGAGGCGACTCAGCAGAACAGCACTGAAGAATGAGAACTCTGGCCCTGCTGTGGTTCCTTCAGCACTTATAACTGCAGCCTCAGAGATTTTATACTACCTAGCATACAACTACAGCTTCCCCAAGAGGAGCATCGGCCAGGCAGACAGTCTCCAGATGCTTGTGTAAATGTTCTCCCCACGTGTGAACAAATACAACCTAAAACAAACTGGCTCATACACATGCAGTGTATCCATCTTCCTCTGTTCCCCCTCCCCCCCCCAGGTCAGCAGAGCAACAATATTGAGTCAGAGATATGGCAAGGCATGGTAGCAGATCTGTGCAGATAAAACATCTAGGTTACATCCCAGCGGATGTTCTGTACCCTGACTTGAAACACATTTCCACTTCATTCTATTCTGTGAAAAAAAAAAAAACCTCTTGATGTTATTGTATGTGATTCTGAGGAGAAAGTCTTGTCCTGAGGGGACACAGAAGCATTTCGCACCTGTTTCTCTATTGTAACAGGTTGCATATTGCTGAATCTTTTTTCACTACTGAAGTTTTATGATGAGGTGGAAACTGACAGCTGACATTATAGTATCATAGTGGGGTTTTTGGCTGTGGATTATCCATATTTCAGAAAACTGGAATCCAGCTAGAGTTGGTTGTATTTTTTTGAAAAGAGGATTATTTCAATGTTGCTGACTTTTTTTTCCCAAATAACAAAGAAGAAATACTGAATGTTTATTTGAAAATGCACTACTTTACAACTTTAACAACCAGGGCTCGTATTTAATCTTTAAAAAAAGGGGTCCATCCCTATGTTCCCAGGGTCTTATGTGAACGGGCTTTAAGTAGGGGAGAGATTGTGGTGCGAATTCTATACCACAGCTCCAGTTATTTCTTTAATCTGAAAACCTCCCAAAATGATGCCAATGGGCCTCATATGCTTGCATATAAATCTCGCTATCTTATTGGTGATGGCCTTTTCACCAGCTTCTGGCGAGGATCCGGAGTGTGAGTGTGTCTTGAGTAGGCCTCCAGACGCGGTTGTACAGCTGACGTTGCTCAACTCATTTCTGGTGCCTCCGCTGCCTGACTTGGGCGGCTAGCTAGCATGGGAGTCAGCTGCTTTTTACAAAATGGGCAAACAGGCTTGTCTGTAATTTTGCCGTCTATGGCGTAGAACCCGAAATGCTTCCACGCACTGCTTCTCAGACGCTTCGGTGTGGCGATTATTTGATCAGCACGGCTTTGCTCGCTAGTCTCCATTTTTATTTATTAGGTTAGGTTACTGATAGGTCAATAGGGCGTGCAATAAGTCAAGCTGGTGGTGAATTTTAAGAACGCCCTCTGCTGGACCACAAGGTAAACTACTTCAAAACGGTCTGTACTGTAGTGCTTATTGACTGTAAATTTTGAAATCGAACATAATTACAGTATGAATAAAATTTTTTTTTTTTCATGTTTGAACATTCAAATTTCGAATAAAAAGTGACAGCCCTAGCTGTTTGTTGATTAGGTCAAAAAGCCAACCTTTAAGTCAAGTTTTCTATAAAACATGAATCTGTTTGGCAACAGCTTTATATTAAGTAGTATACTTAAAATTACTCAATAATGATGAGATATAATCATTAAATTAAAATGTGGCGTTATATTTACTGATAACAGCTACACAGTTAGCCATAGTAATAATTACCAACTGCTGGTTTTAAACAAGTGTGGTGACTGTTTTATGAAAAAAGAAAACTGAACTACCTGTATGTTGCGTCTGACGTTTGATGACCGACAGGACCGACAGCTTCACAGCTTTGCATCCAGAAAGTTCTGTTTCGAAGCTTTTAAAGGTGATAAGCTTCAAGCACTGATACGGTTTGACAGTTAAAAGGTTTAACAGGAGATTCTGACAACTCTGTCCACCAGCTGTCTGTTTTTTACACTTCACAATAACCAAAACACCGGCTAGCTACCTGTCAGACGGTAATGTGAAGTGATTATAATCCACCACTATGTTGGTGTTTTTGAACGACGAAAAGACAACGTCCATTCTCTCTCTTTTTTTTTTTTACTCCAAAATTATACAAAGTGCTGTCTCCATCTTTGGCCAAGTGTAAATAGTAAAGACCCCAGCATGCAGTGAACATACACGAGGTTTTTCTGTTTGTTTTTTTCTGTTAATGTTTGACCAACAAATGAACGTTAATTAGCTGACAGTTATCATTATAGCTGGTGAAGTCAACGGGTGCCAACTAAAACCTTCACCTCCTGCAGCTTGGTATGGCACTGTTAATGACGTAAGTTTTTCTATTGAAAACTGTGATTTTGATTTGAAAATGGTTCATCTTTGAGCCCTATTTCAGATCGTCATGACCAATAACATATTGTACAGTCATCCCCAAACCTGTCTCAAAAGGTGTGCCTCTGTGTCCATACTTCAGCCATCTAAACCCTGAACCTCAGAGATGTCCAGAGCTCTATTAAAAAAAGAAAACAGAAATATGATAAATAGCTTTTGTTTCTGATTACCTTCATTTTTATCTTTCACTTCAAGTCTTTTCACATCCAAAACTTCAGTTCATTCAGTAACTCAGCTGTTTCTAAGTTCTAAACCAGGGTTATGTTGTTTTTCCCCCCAGGTAGATCTAGTTCAGCAGGTTTACAGTCTACAGCACAACGAATCAGGAAACACTGATGTGCTGATGTCTTTCCCCTACTGTACATGTAGCAAAACTCTATGTCCTATGTCTATGTCCTTCATCTGGTTAACATCTCTGAAAACCCAAGAGCAGTCGGGACACTGCCGTGGCTTCTGAAAGCTGCTGTCCTCCTGCCACAGCGGGTAGGTCTGGCTCGTGATTACAGCTGATACAATTACTAATTGACAAAAAAAAGAAGAAAAAAAAAGGAAAAACTGTCTCAGCCCAGCTCTGTCACAGTGGAACACATTAAATATTAATAGGATTTTCCTATTTTGACTGCAGAATATTTCCAGTTTTCCAGCCTTTAAGGCCTTTGACACGTCCTTTATTAAATCCCTTTGAGCATTTAAAGCTGACCTGAATGCAGAGCGGACTGACCTGAGACTGCAATAAACCTGTGAGGACGACTGCCTTCTTTTGGAAAGTCTGCAAGCTTGGATATTAATCCACAAGCAAAGGCAAGTCATGATTATTTCTTTTTCTCACTGTATATCAGTGGTATGTAAAATATAGTTTGTAGTTATTAGGATTCCTTACTGTACAATATATGCGTTCAACTAAAAACACAATAAAGAACTAATGTTACTAGACAAAATCATATATTTTAGGAATGCAAACTTTCACGGGCAAGAAAATGATCTCTGGTTACACCAACAGCCTCAAACTGAAGATGACAGTGGTGTTCTGTGGGCGGGCACTTTGTTTCCTTTCGGTACAACTTGAAAATTTCATGGATTTCTTAACGACCAAAACAGCACGCTATGAACATTTGAGCATAGTGTGTACTTTATAGTGTTAGGATATAATATGGAACTTGAACAAAGCTTGTATCCTATAAAATCTAGTGGGTTTTTTTTACCTTCCTCCTACTCACAGAATTCATTTCCTCTCCTCTGGATTTTACAGTTGAATGAACTGTAAGCATACTGAGGAGGGAGCAGATAAAGAATCTGGGCGTAACGTGTTCTCGTGGCCTAGTGGTTAAGACGAATGCCCTGTAACTGTAGTGTCGCCAGTTCGATTCTGGCCTCTCTCTCTCTTCCCATGTCTGTATGTACTGTCAGCAATCCAACACAAGCAAAAGTGCAAAGATTTCTTTAAAAAAAAAATAACGCAACGGTGTAATTTCCACTAGAGATGGAATTTTAAAAAATCCTATTTTTTCAAAATAAGAGGCAGTTCCTGGTTCTAAACAGTCTGTCCAGCGGCCATTTTCCAGAGTTTACTAAGATTTTGGTACACTCATCTAAACTGCCACCTAGAGGCTCCCCCAGCCTGCTGATTAGTGCATATTTTTGGGAGAAAGTCGTTATATTTACATTTTGATTTAAAGGAGACAATGTGTAATCTTATTATTGTAGTACAGAGACACTTTGAAGGAAACTGATTAGGACAGTTTTCCTGATGCCTGATTGAAGAATAATTGAAAAATTGATTTTTAGTGACTAAAACTATATTCTGCTCCTAATATTTTATTGTGGTTTGTGGTTAGAGATGTGATTACAGCATTGGCTCAGCCTCAGCTCTCTAATAAAACTAAACAGGAGTTTATTGCATTAATGATACAGGCCACATCTCAAATTCTATTGTTAGACTTAAGGAAAACAAAAGATTGTATTATACTATGTCACTGGCTGTAAATGTATGTCAATAAATAGCATTCACATAGTTTTCTTGTTTTCTGTCTGGATGAAGAACCCCAGACTTTTGAAACTTTCTTTCTCCGCTGTAACACAATAAAAAAAGCCATATCAAAGTAATCCTTAAAACACATGTAGGTTTTCAAAGGGGGGGGGGTATCAACTGTTTACATCAAAAGAGAACACGAACTGATAACAGCCAGACATCACTAATTCTAATTAAAGTGTTTGATTCGCTCTTATCATGTGTAATAATTCAGCTTGGCATTAAATGAAAGTCGCTCAGGCCCCATCTGAGACGACCCACATACGAGCAGAGGAAACGACTCCGTCCTGTGGGTTTATTATCCCCTGTGGCAGCAACTCTAAAGGGATTCACTGACCTTTGACATCATGCTGATAAAAAAGATCACTCATCAACTCCATCGCATTTTTTTTTTTTTTTTTTTTTTTTTACTTGACAGTTTAAAAACAGGCCGCCAATAGCACAGTGAGCCGCCTGTTTATTACGTAACACTGTCACATCCTGCTTTGTCACATTATATCATTAATGAGGATAACAACCTCTCTGCCTGAATACAGGCTTGCACCACACACTCCCAACGGACGCCATAGAAAAATGAAAACGGTATGAATTAAAAAGGCCGGTACTAGCCGTTAATTTCAGTAAATGATTATCCTGCCACTCGTACAGCAGCATTTTATCTCAGCATCAGTATAAAGAAAACATTAATCTTCCCGGGCGACAGAAACCAATAAAGCATTAAAACTTTTAAACTGCACTCAACATTTCTTCTTCTGTGGCATGCGTGCGAAGACTATTTTTAATTGAGTGTTGGCTCCAACCTGCTTCCCCTGCTGCATCTACTTGAACCTGAATTACAGGGGTCTGCCTGTGCAAGAAAGCATGGTAATAGAATATGGCCGCAGGTCATCACATTTAATAGTATGACTCATCATTAACACTTGGCAACAGCGATCGATCAGGCGTAAGTGAAAAGAATACTTGAAAACAAGGCTGGGCTAGAGACTAAGTGCTCCATCAGATAAAGGAGAGCCATAAGTCACAGTCGGGATAGAAGGAGGCTGCTGGTGTTTTCCTCACTCTAATGAAGGTTCAGATTACTGCTCATCAGTGTCACTCTCCACAGACAGGCAGCCACAGACTCTAAATGCTTCCTTCTTCAACCAGGATGGCTGAGGTTGGCCACTCTTTATCTGCTGATCCTTGACAGAGCCGTAGCCTGCCACCAAAAGAATTCAAATTTTATATTCCTATTATATTTTCTGAAAATGTTATCTCCCTACATGAAGATCTAAATGCTGTTCCAAAGCTTCTCCCCACTGCCGGTGTAGATTTCCGGCGGAGATATGCTAAATCCCTTCATTGTATTTTACTTGATGTAGTGGTTTTTGCCTAAAAACAGTCACATTTAAAGATATTTAGTTTAAAAAGTGTCAAAATCAGCTGTCAAAGCCACACATCAGGGATTTTAGAAATACTCAGGTCATGAATCAAGTTCCTCCAATGCAACACAAGCCCCTCTCAGAATTTTTTGATGACACAAAGAAATAATAACTTTATAAATATATTTTCTGCTTTTTTACCCCTCATGTCTAAATTAATCCGGGGGAAGACACTGTATGGATTTAGCCCGATTTTCACCCCGAAGTAAGGCCAAATTTCTGCCAGATCTGTTGTCATTTGAAGTTCAGTTTGAGGGCAGTCCCGACGCCGGGTTAATTACGTGAATGATCAACGTCGGACGATCGGAGGGGATTTCTGGAAGGCCAGAGATTTTGGTCGACTGTATGCAGTTTGAGCAGTTCGATTTGCCACATGGCTGCTTTCAAACGATCCGTTATAAACCGCAGTGAGCCTGCGCAGCGTTAACGTAAAATATGCCAGTAGCACCACAATCATTCGACAAGGTGACGTGTGCGCTGACAGTTAAGTTGTCAACAAGAGCGCGTCACCCCAAGATGAGTAGCGTTAGGGTTAGCAGCTAATGGTACTTGCAAAGTAGCCTACTCACCCGGCTGAAGGCAACAACTGAGCTGAGCTGTTTTATTTACAACAACAACATATAATTGGAGTGTATTATATTGTTACAAATTTACCTGTAATCATTTTCTATCAGATCATGCACCATGTACAGTATCTGCTGCACATACTGGACATACAGTCTCAGAGGGAGAGGTACACTCCCCTGGTCAAAATTATGCTGTCTCTTCACTGAGAGGAATACAATTCTGGTGGGAAAATCCTGAACCCTTTATTTTTTGTTGGCCTAAAAATAATCTAATTCCTATACTTGAAAGATACAGGGACCATCCTGTAAAATACCCACCATGTACAAGTTTTAATTGTAGAATATAAACTCCCTCTAGGTCCCTAAAACCCCTAAATTCTGAGACCAAATACAGAGGACATGACCTCTGCTTTTTCAAATGGCAGCTCTGGCTCTGATCCCTGAGTCACAATCTCTTGACATTTCAATTTAACACTCATGTAAAACTCACCACTAAATCCAAATATTTTAAGAAATCTGGGCTTGACTGGTCATAAAGTGTGTTATAGATAGTATAGTATAGTTATAGTAAGTTGTTAAGTCAGACATTTTCATTTGACAGAATCCTAAAGCATCTTGTAAAAGTGTGTAAGCAGGTAATTCGCAAGTATATGCTGTATAACTCCGGGCTTGCTTCCAGTAAATTACTGCTTCTGCCTGCTAGACACTTTTGCAACTTCCTCAAATTGTCAAAGCTATCCGTTAACATTCAAACAGCCTCAGCAACTCATACAAAGCCAAGAAGCTGAGGAGAAGCTGCGTCCACGAACAGCACAAGTCTGCCAACACTGCTAAGTATTTCATGCTTATCGTTTCTGTCCCCAGGCGCTGAAGATTTTGAATCTTTAAAATGTACTGTGCAGTAATACTTGCAAGCGCTCCATCCACGGCCCTGCAGGGGATGCAACGCACTGCCAAAGACATTGGTTGCCATGGTAACGCTGACAGCACCTCCCCATAAGAGCTCTAATTGATAGCAGCAGATAGCTGCAGAGAATTAAGCATCGCGCCCGGATCACTGGCACTACGTGCACACAAAGGCAGTGACAGCCAGACAAAACCCACATGCAGACCCATGTGTGGCCAATCCAGGCTTCAGATGTAAGGGTGCTCTGCTGGGACAAATCGGCACCCAAAATCCTGTGACAAACCTTAAATAACCCCCCTTTTAAAGTCATGTTCACTCCTAAAGAAAAACCCTACTTTTTAAAGCTAAAATTGCTTCTTTTTTTCATTTGTGTGATACATTAATGTCAGAAACCGTCATTTCTAATGATCTCGTCCTTTAGCTTGTATTTTTTTTAGCAGAGAAAAAACCTTTCAGGTTGAAAAAAGAAATTTGCCATTCTGTGTTTTTTCTACCAATTCTGAATTGCCCACAGGAAAAGCACTTCCCACAAAATTTGATGAACCTGCTTCTCATTTAGTTAGAGATGCCATTACTTTGCTGAAATGACTCGGAGTAAATCGCCTCGCTGCTAGAAGTATAATTATGAATGATTTTTGTATTTAGTATGGCAGCGTTATGTCCACGAATGTCAATAAAGCTTGAGTGGTAAGTCTTTTTTATGGCTGTGTTTCAGGAGCAGCAGCAGGGCTAATGCTGAGAGAGAAAGTATTGAGCCATGAATCGACAGAAGCCAAAGTCGGGAGAAAAAATGAACTAACGGTGCCTCTGCCTCTCTGTATGTCTGTCTGCAGACAGCTGGAGCAGACAGACATCAGCTTTTTGGCAACACAGTGAGCTGAATGAAAAAGCTCACACAGACAGAGAGGACTGCAGGGTTTGAGTTTTTCTCTGCCGTTTCTTTGCTCTGGTTGCTTGTGTTCAAATTAGACATCTTTACTGGGCTTAAAGCTGACACGACACACTGGCAAAAATGAACGAGATGAAACGCGAGTTGGACGTATATTGGTTATGAAATAGATCAGAATACAATGAAGTTCAGGCATGTCAACTTGAATCCGCTGGACTTGATGCAACACTGAGCACCGAGTGAACAGAAATCCAGAATGAAGCCTGTCACTACGTACTGATTAGAGCTCTGTATTAATGACTTTAGCTTATCACAGATACATCATATCGGAGTATACAAAGCTGGATTACCAACTGACCAAAATGCCCCGACGCCCCAGAATGTCTTCCTCACAGGAGGCGTTTCAGCCACGTTTTTCAGTTGCTCGTCTTCCGGATGTCTGACGTAACAGATACGTTCCTATTTTAAGGCTAGTATTTGAATTTATATAGTGCTCACATGGTGTAGATCCCTACCACTAATTAAATGGCAAACAGCAAACCTGGGGCCAGCACAAACGTGCCGGTTTGTGAAGGGTCTCCTGTGTGCACTGTACTCATAATCTCATGAAAAGACTTCGACCAACAACGAACGAACACTACTAACAAGTATTGTGTGTGTGTAAACAAAGCCTGATCTTATTCCTGTGCCACACAGTTTAATCCGTTGACATAAATAAGTTTGGGGAAAGCTTTCAAGTTGTATCACATAGACAAAGAAGAGACAAAAGAACAGTAAATGCAGGATAAATTAATACAAAAGGATGTCTTTAGTGTCACTAATTGATGGTTATTATAGTTCTCTTTACTTTATTATACTTTTACAGGCTGCGATTTCATATATTTGAGTCTTTCATAAGTATATTTTAAGTTTTTATTGTTACTAATTTTATTGTTTCAAAATTTTAGTGTTAGTGTTGGAGCAAACTCCATCTGCTGTGGAAGACCATGAGATGTGGTTGAAAGCTCGGGAGAAACTCTGGGCCTTATGTACGATTTATTTTCTAAGGTACAGAATGAACTTTCATGCTCAACATTACATGTCCTGCTGAGTACATATAATGGCCAAGACTTTAATAACCACATTTAAAGGGATATTATCACATTTTTGGTATATGTTATGTGTTTATCATAACAGTCAGGCTCTATTATCCTCGATCCACTGAGCAACACAGGCCCTAAACAATCTTTACCGCTAAATGTAAAATCGTGTTTTATTTCCAGACACCTCATCCACCTGGACAACGGCTTTGTTTGCTCTGTGTTTCCAACTTATTGCTCGTTGTAGGGCTGTGGTTGATGTGGCTGATAGGAGCTGGAAGTGAGACGGAGAAGAGAACGGACAGTCAGAGAGAGCCAGCAGGCAGGGGGTGAAGGGAAGCCATAACAGCTGTCATTATTTATGTGTTCAGAAGCACACAGCACACACAGCAACGGTAATAAATATGGAATCATGCAAAACACCAGCGCAACGTCAATCAAAGGCTTTAAAATGTGAGCGAGGGAGAGCTATTGCATGTCATTGTTCGCACTGAAGCAAAAATAAAACACAAAACACACTATCAACTTTCCATCCAGGCGATGTACCCGGGGCTTTAAAATGGCTACAAAGTTAAACACAAAGTCTGGTGATGACCATGATACATGTACAAACAAAGGTTCACTCTCTATATTTCTCTGTTTTTTTAAAAGGTTCTTGAGAAATTGGTTTACTCAAGAATTTGTCATCCTTTAACTAAAAATAAAATTCTGTATACAGATCAGAAAAAAAGTATCTCGTAGAAAACTTGCCATTGCAACTTGTTCAAAGTATCTTCTCTGCCCTGCTTAACATGAAATGTTCCCTTGTTGTATTTTTAGCAATTTGATACACTTGATTATATGTTATCTTTAAAAAGGTAGAATGAGTAGGATTTTGCTAAAAAACAACGTACAGACTCATACAAAAATAATCTCTCTCAATCATCATGACCCACTGTGTGTGTGGCGGTGTCTGTATCTGCAGAGACGCTGCCCTCTGCCTGTATTTTTTTTTTTAGTTTCTTCTTATTTTGCTGTGTTTGGGACGTTTCTGGGCGTCAACCTTTGGGCAGTGGTAGCCCCCAGCCAACAGCGCGCAGGCTGTGATGTCAGGACTCTGTAAAAACAACGGGACCAGGTTACATCGCTGTCTCTGTCTCTCTCCTCTGCTCAACATCTTTCCCGCAGGGTTGTGCGGAGGTGTGGGCATGTTTATTTGTGCTTTAGAACATAACCGCTGTGAAACAATCAGAAAATAATGTTTTATTTATCTGTTTCAGTGCTTTGTTCTCACTAACGCCGCTCCCTCTCCTCATTCACTCTCTTGCTCCCTCGACCACCGCTGCAAGGATCTACTCTTGGCCCATTTAAAAAAAAAAAAAAAGAATGTTAATAACCTGCCTTTGGTTTGTAAAGATCTTTTCCCACTATTATTTGTTGATGATACAAATCTAACAGCTTCAGATAAAGATTTTACAACACTATGACAAAATGTAAATACATTTTTTTTTAAATGGTGTCAGCTATGTTCAATTTTAAGAAGACAAACTTTATATTATTTTCCAATAAAAACAAGAATTACCCTCAAGTCACAGCACAGATATATATAACTAATCTTGCGAGTGTCTTTTACAAATTTCATTAGTCTTATAAGATGAAAATCTTACTTGAAAAATCCACATTGAAAGTATCTGTAAAACGTTAAAAAGGTACCCTGTGGAGTTTTTGACCACTAGTAGGTGCAATGTAGGAATGGGTCCATGCGCACGAGGATGCACACGCAAGCACATCGGCACTGTGGTTCACATTCCTGCTGATGATTTCATGCTGTTCCACTGGAACCGCTGTTCCAGCGGTGTAACACGCAAAGAAACGTTGCAATGCACCAACAAAGGCAGGAAGGAAGAAGACAGCTACCATAGTTAACATGGAGCTAAACAGTGAAGGTTTCAAATTCTTTCACAAACTGGCTTTGCAAAATGTTTTATAAAGAAGGAAATGCATGACATGTTTGTTACACCTGAAGGACGAACACAATGAGTTTTAGTGAGTAACAATGAATATAAACATAACTTGTTTGTTTACGAGAAAAATCCACAGGGTAGCTTTAAAAAGGACCTGTGTTTAAGATTTAGGAGGATATTGGCAGAAATACTGGCAGAAATGGAATATAATATTCAGTATGTTTTCATTAGTGTATAATCACCTGAAAATAAGAGTGATGTCTAGCGCCCACCTTAGGTTCTCCTACACGCTTGGAACAGGAGGGTGAGGGTATTCAGTTGGTTGCAATCTGCAACCTCACCTCTAGATGCCACTAAATCCTACACACTGGTCCTTTAAGACATGGTTTATATTTTTTATAGCGATACTAACTAGTGTTGAAACGATTTGTTAATTGACTAAAAAATTCCATCCAATAAACAGATTTTTGCCAGAGCTTTCAGTTTCAGAATTAAACTTCAAGCTCAATTAGACGATTAATCAACGAATGGATCGCCAGAAAATTGACAACTTTGATAATCAAATAATCGTTTAAATCAAGCAACATTTCCAAACATTCTCTGCTACCAGCTTCTACAATGTGAATACTGTACTGTTTTGGACCAGAAAAAACTAATAGTTTTGGGAAACTGATATGGGACTTTTGTCTGATATTTTACTGACTAAATGAGCAATCGAAAAAATTATCGTCAGAATGATCAGTAATGTAAATAATTCTCAACTTTTATTCTAACCACAAGATAAATATTAAATGGAAACAGGTGTAGAAACCAGAAGAACAAACAATCTTCTAATTAAATGAATCCCAGGCTTGCACTGCGACTCCGCTGATGGAGGACACCGAGATTGCATCAAACAAATCTGGGGAATGGAACCCATATGGCTAATGGATGTGGGTTATGATATTGTTTTGGAAGGCTCCGCAACACGCCGTCCTTCAGATGCAACAGTGCCACAGACCTCCACAAATCATTACTGCGGGATAATAGAACACGCTTGATCAAACCCAGGAGGAAGGCCTGCCAGGGGAAAGAAGACGACCAGTCTGTGAATAATGATTACAGTCACCTTAGTCATATATCATATCCTGAGAGAAGATGACTTGGATAAGGGTGTCAGCATGGAGGGCTGACAAATTTCTGCACCATCCTTAGATTTCATTCCCACAGAGCAACCCTCCTCTCTGTGTCTGCCACCTCCTGCCTCCATAATTGCTTGCTAAGGCAGAAATTAATCCCTGTTGTAGCTACCCAAACACATCTTTGTAAATTGGACGTAGCAGGTTAACCATCATGAATCTGGAGTGATGACACAGCACGCTTCAGGGCCTTCAGGGTCTTGCTCGCTATAGTTATCAGGAACCGGTAACCAAGGTCATGTTGGTACAGTAGGTAGGTCTTTGCCTGAATATTGGATGTATTCAATTAGTGCTTCTGCAAAGGCGAACGTGAGTGAAATGTAATAACTGGTTTGGGCGTAAGGGAGCGGCCGTTTTGACGCACTGGAAAGGCTGCTGTAAAATCAGACTGATAGACTAACTCTTTCCTGCTCTCTTTCCTTTTCACAGATTTCCTGCAGTTGGAAGCCTCCTGGGCCGGCCGGGCTCGGTCGTTTCGTCTGCGCTCCATTTGTTACTCCCAGAAGGTCATCGGAGAGCATTTTCAGGCTCTTCCTCACTGCCCGCTGCCGCCCTGCCCACAGGAGTCATTAAGATGAATAGGACAATATGCTGTCCTGGCTGCTGCTAACTGTGTGCCGTCATGACCTCCGATAGCTCAAATTAGACCTTCAGGAACACATCTAGTCTCATCCTTTGATGAAATCCATGCTCAGGGACTGTGATGCATTGTGGGTGATGTGGAAGTTGCCTTTAGGTTGAGGTGAAAGATGACTAAACTGGGACTAAATATGGATTGTGCAATTCCTCTGACCTAAACAACAAAAACAGGCGATACTACTATTGTGGACAGAGAGGTCTTGACCTCTGTATTTTGCCTGTGAACTTTTAGCAACCTGGTGGGAGTGGGATATTAGGCTGATACAGTATTTTTAGACTTAATATATTCAAATTTGACTACTTTTAGGGACAACATAAATAAATACAATCAATACATCAGTTTTCGTTCGTGTATATTGTTGTGTATGTAAATGTAGAACTTGATAGTAAAACACTGATAGATGTATAGTCACATTTTCTAACCTTTAATCTGAAATAGGGGTGTAAAAGAATATATTACTGATATATGCACATATGCGTTTTGAACACATTATAGGTTATAGGCTAAAAACACAGGCGTAAATAGTTTGGATTTCAGTACTCAGACGCTCAGTCACGGTCATCCTCAGTAACTTTGCAGCAGTTTTCACCAGATTAATTGTGCTGTGGGTATAAACTGATGTTCCACAGGTTTAATTTTTACCTCATGATCCAATATTGAAGCCTGGTACTGTGCACGACTTGACAGAAGACAGAAGTTAGGGACTGTCTCAAAAGTGCAAATGGGCCAAGGGAGCTTTTCAGATTTTTGTCAAAAGCTCTCTCATTTTTTTTCTTTTTAAACAGACATTCCAAACGTTTTTTTGTTGAAACTGATTTCTACCCAGACCATTAACAGTTACACAGCTTTTATTTAGACTCAGTTTAGACTTACATTTTCCTTTTTTTCAAATACAAATCATGTTTTATTATTTTATTCATTCAGGTACACAGTTAAAATATTATATTGTTCTGTTCTGAGTTAAACTTAAAGATATATGCATGAGGAGCGTTTTCTGATCTGCTATCCCTATGTTTAAGGTTTGGTTAAGTTTAGGAAACTAAAACTACTTGGTTAAGGTTAGGGAAAGATCATGGCCATTTAAAGAAAGATTACAAAGTGACTGTAGGTGCAAGGAAAATGATTGCACTGATAGAAACTGATGCTACTTCCTGTATCCAAGCCTTTATTCCCCAGTGATTTTTACTCAGAGCACTCTCAGAGCTGTTGGGTGGTGTGGAGTCCAGTGGTGCAAGCAGTGCATGTTCAAGTCTGAAACACAGTAGATACAGTGCAGAACTGGGATAACCAAGTATCTTGAGGAGCTTACATAAGCTGCAGTATCATGCTGTTGCTATTAAACCAAAGCACTGCAATATCCAACACACCTAATATCGTCTTTTTTATCCTCATTCTCACAGGCTGCCACAGAGCTTTAGGCACTTAACTAATAGCAAAAGCCTATTAGAGAGTTAATGCAGAGTAATGATGACAAGCAGCAAGCACTGAAAATACCACCTGTACCTGAGACAATAATAAATCGCCTGAAACAAGACCAATTGTGCACTGACACAAACACAAGGGAGAAAGTAAGAAAAACACTGAGGCACTGAACTGTTAACTGGAACATTCAGTTTGAACTAATCCTCTCCACCTTCTGAAGGGAGTCTGAGAGTAACTGTGCCTGTGAAAAGTGGAAAAAAAAAAAAAAAAAACAGGAAAAGACTAAATGAAGCTCTGGATGTGGAGGCAAGTTCATGATCTAGCGGTTTGAGCTGCTCTGTGCACAGACATGCACATGATGTTTGATCCCCGAGCTGCTGCACCAGGAGAGAAGTTTGTTGTAGCTGCAACTTGATCATTCATGCGAAAGAATACGAATTTAAAAGACTTGTTCCATCCTGATGAGGCTTGGAAACTACAGAAATAACACAGCAGAATTTCGAGTATCTGCAAGAATGCTGTAGCCTGCTAATTTTACAGTCAAAACACACACCATAAAGTGCCATAAGGTCACTATAAACTCATTATGGGGACACTATGTGGATATGAAAGAAATCTTTTGAATATGTTTACTCCTGCCTTCTGCATGCAGGCCTATTTTGCAAATGCCTGCACGAAACAAAAGTCTACGGAGAGATGAGTGGGGTTCTGACCTGCTCGGCATCCTCCTCGGGAAACGGCGGCTACCCTTCCAGCCAGACGCTCAGGAGGCACAGCCGCGATGTGGCGGAGGTCAGAAAACCTCTCCACATCTCCCTCGACGGCGCGTGGGTTCAGGTTAAACCGGACAAGTAGCGTGGAAGTAAAGAGGGCTCCAATTCGGACGCGCTGCTCAGCGTGCGGCGTGCGCGCTAGGACGGCTGGGTGCGCAAAGAACATGCAGGAGCGCTCAGTGACAGGCGTCCTGTGGCGACGGGGTTGTTACCTTTTCTCTCGTTTGACGGGACCGTTAAAGTACACAGGAAGCCCTTCTGATGTCCGCTTCTGCCGGAGCGCACTCCTGCAGCATCCCGGGGACTGGCGTGGCGGTGGAGACGCGCGGAGCTCGCCGTGGCACTGCTGCCTGGAGGAGGCTGCGCGGGACTCCAGAAAAACTTGGTATTTCACCCGGATGGGCGTGGTTTCGCGGGACGTGCACGCTTCGGCGAGCTCCCGTATGCTCTGGGTGCACGGTGATGCATGTCAAGCATGAAGGCATACAGAATATAGCCTACCATGCACGTTTTCCTATAATTTGTATATTTGGTCTCACACCTATGTAGCCCACATGGAAACTGATAGTCTGCCTTGTAAACCTGGACATCTATTGCTGCAAGATACTGGCCTACATTGATATCAGAATACAGACCCCACCTCTGAGCAGATTTGTGCTGTTGGACGTAACTTAGTCCATCTAAATGTCAATATATTTTAGCACTATTTAGTTGTACATGTTTTCCGGTACAACGTTATGATGGTCAGTTTGAGAATTTATCAGCAGTCAGGGAAAAGTCATTTGAAAATTTGAAAAAAGTCCAGTCGTGGTTGTAGCCGTGCAGTACAAGGAGCATCTAGGTGTCCACAGGGGCAACTTTTGGACAGGGGTCGCACCCATGGATGTATAAAGAGAACTGGATACAGTGTCGGAGGCGGGGATCGGGGCTGTGCTAGCTGGCTAACTTTCGGTTTAGCCCTCTGCTAACTTGAATGGGGAGAAAATGATTTAATCGTGCGGCTCTTCTAGACTTTCCAAATGTTATCGGATCGAATGGATAGTGGAATGAGGCATTTCGCAGGGGTTGTGACAAATGTAGCCACCGTTTTACAGCCACTTCTTTCACAATGTAAGTCTTTGGGGAAAGTCTTGGGGGGCCAGTGTGCATCACGTGACGGACCTGGAAGTTGTAATTCCACGGTTTGGCTGCTATGTCACATTGACTTCAAAGCCCGGCGCACTTCCTGTGGGCTTGGTCACGCCGCTTCCCAGCATTGGACGCCTGATAGGCGTGCCACTAGATGTCACAATAGATGATTGACAGGTGCTCTCCTCCCCTGAAACACAACAGGGAAACATTTCCTGGCTGCACCTGATTGGACGAACGCTTTCACTCGTGGACTGTCTGCTCCCGGGTTTCAAACCGGACCAACATGGCGGCTCATAGTGCTCCTTAAGACAAGGGTTGGCTAAATCGATCATACAAAATGATTTCTTGTTAATGTCGCCGCAGTGAGACACAAAGTTGTTGTTTTTTTCCACCGTGTTTTCCAGATGAAACGGACAGGTAAAGTGAACCGCCGGCTGCAGATCAGTGCGTTTCCTCCTGCGACCACCAGCAGCCCTCGTCCCATGTCTCCTGCTGAAGCACACAAAGGCTGATGCATTTTGCACATTTATATTTCTGCAGATTAATAGATTAAACAAGTATATATGTAAAAAGACACGTAACGTTTATGCTCGTGTTACCATATTCTAATATTACAACACTCTGAGGAAGCAGTGGCTGTCAATTTCACGATTATACACTGGTGAGCTCGGTATTTAAAACAGGTGAGAGTGCACAGGATGAAATAGTTTTGCAGCTGTGTGACGGGTGTAACCTAATGAGTGTACTTTGCCTAATCTTCCCAGGTCTTTAGTCCGCGGTGGGAACGCACACAACAACGGGCTGAAGAGCTTTTCAGTTCCTTGAAAAGTAGTTCCTTGGGATAAAAGTTCCTGGTACTTTTGGTGGAAAGGCAGCTTTATATTACGACAATAGTTCTCCAAAATGTGTTTGTAAAAACATTTTCGGCGAGAAATAAGCCATGCAGCTGCTGAATCTGTCTTCATTTTAGATCGCCACCAGTTAGTTTAACAGTTTTTCGGCGAGTTGGCTCGTTATTATGAGGGAGCCCTTGCACAGTCCACATAGTCATTTGATCCATTGCTAATATAAACATATTGATTAGAGCAGCTTTAAGTCGCTCTTTATGAAATGGGAGAAGTATATGCTGGATATTGTAGCAGCTTAAGTACATTGTAGCTGAATACTGAATACTTAAATGTGCCTAAATGAGACAGATAAGACCTCAGCTCCCTTATTCTGTTTGCTTCTTTCTTTCATCAACAAATGCTAAAGCTTGTATGTATGCAGGTGCAGGTGCACGTAGTCATGCAGATACAGTGCTTCACAAAAACCTGCATTAAAACTACGCACATATACAGTACACACAAACTCCCGGAATCTACACAGTTTCATCCACAGAATCTGCCGAAGATGAGAAGATATGCATGAAAGTTGTTGAGGATGCATGCATAAGCTTGACCGTGTGTGCATGTTCTCATACATACATAAGTTAATATTCAAACATATATCTGTAGCTGCAGAGCTTTTGTATTCTTCCTCATTTCCATATCGATTCTCCTTATTTCTAAGTTAAATGTGGTGGGATGGGGATTGGGGGAGGTGAATGATTAATATTTGATAAATTATGTATTCACCAACACAGTATGTATTAATAAATTGCTGTGCAGCTGCATGGCACATATTTATAGTTTTTTTTTTTTTTGCTATAAAAAATGAATAAAGAATGAATCTAAAAAAGAAAGAAAGAAGGAAAGACTGAAGCCGTTTTTTGATGTGGAGACTATCATGTCAACAACCAAAGAGTCAGAGTTCAAATGACATCTTTGTTACTGTTAGTCTGCAAACTCCTGACCACACCTGTGTGTGTGTGTGTGTGTGTGTGTGTGTGTGTGTGTGTGTGTGTGAGTAAGAGACTGGAGGAGATTTGGCATTCGAGCTGATATACAGCCTGAGTGTGGAGTGAAATGGACTTTATGTCATATCAACAATATTTGAGCTCCCTCTCTGATTGCCTATATCCTCCCAAATAAGCCATCAGTCTGACACAGCACATTTCAGTGTGCTGGTAAGCAGCTCAATCTGCCTGTGCAGGGGTCCTGCTGCTTCATCCCACACTCGCTTTACAAAAGCTATTTGAGGAAGGCTGGTGTCTCGCGCACCGGCTTTGGGCTGCCAGATGGTCCTGTGTAAGAACTTTGAATTATTCAGCCATCCCACAGCAGATTGAAGCTGTCATGTGTAAGACAAGTTGGCTGGCCTCTTCCTGTGCCGGGGAACACCGGCGGATGAGCGTGAACAGCTTCTGCAGAGACGCTACCCAGGTTATGCAACTCCACATTCAAATTTCACCGATGCACAATTTAGGCCTGGCTCACAATTTACTGCAGCGACAGACACCGAATGATTTTTTTTTTTCTTTTTCGCATCAGACTCAAAGTGTGTTATACTTTCACAGAGAGGGATGAGAATCATAAATTATTCACCTGGTCCGGCTTTTATGTGCGAATGCTGAGCTTACAGCGGCGCTGGCACATCCAGAAACAAGCAGTTAAGCTTTTTAATAGATACACTGTATCTGTTTGTGCCATTCTCTAATGCAACACATTAAGTCAGAGTGTGTCAGACACAATTATGGGAATGACTAAAGTTGGACAAGAACGCGTGAAAAGCCATAAACCAAAACATTGTCATAAATTTTCTGAAAGACATCATGTGGGTCCTTAGACATTTAATGTGCTACAATTACCATACTGGCCATTAGTGATATTAGAGTGAAGCTTTACTGATGGCAGGGATCATGATTAGAGTCATAATTTAGCAGGATAACTCCTGTCACTTTAACAGAGCCATTGACACTATGAACACATGCCATTACCAAATACTGCTGTACAATATATCAACACATTCGGGATGATATGTGTTCCATATTTCTTTTTATCCTCATACCTTCCTCATTTGCCTTCAGCTAAAGCCGGCCACACTTTGTCAAGGTTGAGATGATCTGAACTGAACGACACGTATGTGGTCTCGTCCCTATTTTTAGTTAGCCGTCAAAAGTGTGGGTGGGGGGCTAATCCTTTCCAAACAAGATGAAGAAATCCAATTCACATGGAGGGCGCTGTGTGTATACCTGAGTGTGTGTGGTGTAATCACCCTGAGAGCGGCCCATTAATCCAGTTGGGGGTTGGTGCTTTGATCTCTGGCCGAGTGGCTCTACAGCGAAGCGCTCGTGCTCACCTCCTCTGCTAAGAATCACTTAAAATTAGAAAGGAGACTTCTTGTGTGAAATGGATTAATAGCGCATCTTCAGTCAAGAGGGCTGTCCTGCTCGTACACACTGCTTAGACGTGAAGCTCATTTCGAATAAGTGGTCCAATTTCAGATGAGGGCCTCTTTGCAAGAGAGAAGCAAGGTAGTTATGTACTCTACAAAACAACCTGTGTGAAAGAAAATGAAACCATTTCAGATCCTTACACTGTAATTGCAAAAGGTCTTTACTGCAAGTGTCTGCTAATTGCATCCGACCAATGTCTATGTGCACATACAGTGTGTGTTTATTCCAAACAGTCTAACAATACTGCTCTATGTTAGTAGAGAATTAAAAAATCATTTAAAGCAACATACCACATTTTCTTCTGGAAAGTGGAAACTAAGTCTAAAGTTTTGATAACATTACAATTCATTTGTAGTTTTGCTTAATTAAGTTTAAACAGCATTAATGAATTTTTAGGCTCTTGTTTAGGCACGTGTGCAAAGCTGTAAACACAACACTGAGATATTATCACCTTAAAGGGGAACCACCAATTTTACACATCAAAGTCTGTTTACAGGCGATGCAGAGTGCTACTGCACAGTTGTATAAAGCCTGTTGTGGCTTCAGGGGGAGCTGTGCGAAACCAAATAAATTGCCTTAGGTGATGTCACTTGAGTCCGCGTCAGTTGGGGCTGAAGTTTGAAAATTAAAAAAAAATCTGGGGGTGTGGAGTCGGAAAGATGTGAGATTACCAGACCTCTGTAGCCCGCTCCCCATCTCGGCTTGAGGCTACATTAGCCACTACTAGCAAAACACACCCGAATCTCAGACTGAACTGTCGGCGGTTGAGTTGCATTGTGGGTAATGTATAGGCTGCATCGATTTTGATCCTTTTTTGTGTGAGTGCGATGCTAAATCGGTGGAGAATTCTTCTAAAATTTCATGTGGTGAACTTGTTAGCAAACAGTTGCCTATTTACACATCCAGCGGACACAGAGCGACTTTAGCATTCATTTGGTGTCCAGTTTCTGTCCACCTGACAAATGTAAGTCTAGTATTACTTTCATTTTAGCTTTGTTTTTGTTTTCACCAGTTGACTTCACCACTTTATTCACCAGCTAATTATTAACTTTGTCTGTCTGTTATGGTGCTGGGTAGGTAGCACCTTTCTGCTGAAAACACAGTGGCTGACAAGGGCAAACGCACTGCAACTTAAGAAAACACGTGCAAAAAGACAAAACACTGACAAATTAAGAAAACATCTTCATTCATTTTACAACACATGCGCAGCATTTAGAAAACATGCTGCTAATACACACAACGCTCCCAGTGTTTCCAGAGGACACTAAAAGGACTCACAAAGTCGGGTCCGTATCCAGAACACCTCGGTCGCATCCACACATTCATCATTCAGCGCTGATCATATTAAGAACATGACCAACGTAAATACAGACATAAACTGACTTTGGAAGAATAAAACACCATAACATATAACAGTAAATTAAAATAAGAGTAAATAGAAAATAAAAAATTACACAAAGGCAAGTCTCAACTGTAGAAGCAAAAAATTCTGATTTTGTTTTTTGGCTTTTATGGTTTTGTTCATGGCTGATATTTATAAAATTTACCAAAATATATATACTAGTCTGTTGTTTAAACCTGCTCGTTAAACACACACATTCTGGCACCTGCACACATAAGAGGCTGCATGCGTCAAACTCAAAGAGAAGAGGGTGTGCCGGGCTGCCGCAGACGCAGAGAAAGGCAAGGCTGTAAATATTCATGCCGGAGCTGTCAGCACGCCGTGCCTCTCTGCTGGCTCCTGTCACTCCATTGATCTCTCAAACATGACATTCACGTCCAATGACCGCCCTGCCTCACCTCAATCATGTGGGAAGAGGTGCCCTTTCTCCTTCCTGCTTGATGTCAGTTCCTCCAGGGGACGGGACCATGCTGATCATCCCCTCCATCCTGGGCTCTCACATCCCACTCATCATTATATGCACAATGGAGGATGGAAAGATCCTTGCTTCACACCTTACAAGTGTTTGCTTATACCTGCCCTGATTATGCCTTTTAACAAAGCCCAGAGAACCACTTTGTCTGTTCAAAAATGCACGTTTTGCATGGATGCAAAAATCAGCCATTATGATGGATGCCAGAATTGTGGGTGATTGCAGCTACACCACTTTCTCAAAATGCTACAGTAACTGAGGCTGCAATGCATTATGGTCCACTGAGGTTACACTTTTGGTGAAGTTTTCCATCATATCACATTGTTTGCTCTTTGGTTCTGAGGAATTGACACCAAAATTGAAACCCATATGAAATCCTGCGGCTTTGACCAAAATAATGTCACCTGAACTCTGCGTGAACAGAGGTGAAATCAGCAAACTGTGCGACTTACGCTCACTTAAACCTTGTTAACACTTTCAAACAAGAAAATCAACTGAAAAAATTAAGCAGGGCTAAACAGTAAAAAAAAAAAGGTTTCCCAGGCAAACAATGGAGCATAGTGATTGGTCGTTGCCTTCACAGCGCATTTATTTCTGATTGGCTGCTGTGAGGTCCACTGAACATGTTACTGCTCTCTCCCACTCACTAAACACAGGAAGCCACAGACACAGGCTGTGTGTGTATCGCATACTAACGTACTATTCATACTAAGTATGACGTCAAATTGAGTGTGTAGTGCGTTCTAACTGTATAGTGTGTGGATTTTGTGTATGCGAGAAATGCCTGGACGTGTACTAGATTAGCAAGAATTTCTTTTTCAAATTACAGCTAAACAGTCCACTAAAATGTGTTTCTGAAAACATATGAGGTGGGAAATAGGCAATGTATTAACAATCTTTAGTCATATTTGATCAGCACTGCCTAGTTTGACAATTTGATCTGAGTTTCGTGAGCCTGGTGCCTTTCGCTGTATCAACCAATCACAGCAGCGTTACGTGTGACGTGGGACTTCAAATCTGGACCGGCAACGCTTCTCTGTCAGTCATTGTATCAACTCGGCCCCATATAAGATAAACGGCTGTGATTGACCTGACCGAATCCAGAACGGGTGGAAATCCGTTTGAATGGGAGGGGGGCCAGACGCATCTGCCAGAGCAAATGAAACATGAGCTCTGCAGATTGGTCTGGTTCCCAGGCTGGAGAACCACTGCTTATTTGAAAAAAGTGGGGAACAGGTTCCACCTGTGTCTCGATGTCTCCCCTACCTGAGTGTATTTAGTCAGTGTGTTTGCTTTGCTCAGTGTCAGATTGTAGTTGCATCGTGTGCCTGTGGTTGTCCCCACCAGTTCAGCGTGTGAGCTTCAGTCCTGTATTTTTCCTGTACCTCTGTGTGGATTTACCTTTGTTGGGCTCCTGTTATTTTTTTGTGTTGGTCTTTTGTTGGCTTACTTACCCGGACTTCTCAGCTGCTCTGAGTTGTGTTGTGTTGCCGTTTAAGTAAGGAATAAACTCATCTTTTGTTCTTCAACCAACCTGCCTGCCTGAGTGCTGCATTTGGGTCCTCTGAACGTGACAAAACCAAAGGTGAATAATAAAATGATTACCCAAACTATCTGTTGTAATCACAGTTTACAGACCGACTGCCTGCAACAACTTTGGCCAGTGGTGTACTGGCCACCTGGCACACTGGGACAAGTCCCCGCGGGCCATCAGAAAACCCATAAGGTTTTACCGGCCGTCCGCCGCTGTCGGCCAACAAGAAGGGTCGACAAGACAAATGTCAAAGTAAAGGAGGGGTGAAAAAAATTGAGGAAAAAAGGAAGCAGGCATTAGAGGCACAGGCTTCCAAATGTAAAAACACTGACATACGGTTTGGGCATCCTCAGGAGGCCAGCAGCACTGAGATGGATATTAAATTGTTTATCAAATTTTGTCATGTTTTTTTTCAAGGTAAATAACATTCTGGAAATTGTTAGTTATTTTATTATCATTCAGAGAAAATAAAACAGCACAAATCTTACGTTCTTACTAATCCTTACTTACTGACAACAAATGAAAAGATGTGCTAAATCATATACATATACATATGTACAACTGTAACTGACTGTCATATATACTGTACATATGTAATCAACCCTCACCGACCCATGCTTATTATCATAACTGATGTTTCAAAAATAAAATCCAAGTTGCAATAAACCATAATTTTCCTTTAAATGGCATACATAAAAAAAAATCACCTGTGGCAATGAAATCCCCTGTTATGTCTAATTCCAGTTTTTCACGCAGTTATCTGTTCAATCTTGTACTGTAAACAGAGAGACAAACGTGTTGTTCCTGAGGGGAAAACCGAGGAATCTGATGAAGATTTATGTCTCTTTATACAGACCCTCAAGGTACTTCTGAACATTTCTACTCTTCAGGGTTGTAGAGGAGCAGATCCATAGTGATTGCTATGAGTCACGTTGTACTATACTATACTAATAAGACACAGCATAGACTATAATATCTATACTGTATGTAACTACATTTGAGTGCTTATGATTATTGATTTCCTGTGGACAGTGGTGCTTTTCTCAGGTAATAATTACCCATCCACACTGAACGGCACCCGCCTTGTAATTGCTTTCATAAGACCTTTATACACTCTCTTTCAATGTGTCTTCAATAGAACAATCAATACATTGATAGAAGAGAACCTGTTTTTACTGTTGCCCGGCAAAGATATTAAGATATACACATCGCTGTACTTTTTTGCATTCAGCGTGCAGCAGCAGAGCCTGAGACACTTTGTACATCCTGATGTTCCTCCTCTGGCCCCTGTTCTGGTCATGCTTCATGAACCCTGGCTGATGTACCGGTGGATCTCAGAGAAGGGGGGCCGATAGGGGGGCAGATAGGGGCCATGGCCTGTTTTCCCTCATCCTCTCAGAAATCTGTCATTATCCCCTGCAAGCCATTCCTCTCACACTGCCTAGGACCTGCCTGTTAATTGCCCCCGAGAACTGGTCCAAACAGAGACACCGAGAAGAAACATCTCTGATGGAGCTGTGAATCAATCAGCTTTCATGAGGCTTAGAAAGAATCTTCTTTTCTTTATGAAACAAATGTTAAAACATGATTTCCCGCTTGACAGAGTCTTTTTAGGCGATTAGACTCCGCGGGGAGATTTTGTTAATGGAGGCGTCTGCCCTGAGCTGCAGCAGAATGAATCCCCCCGTGGAGTCCGGACACTGGTGGCGGTGGCGGCTGATGGCTGAACAGGTTGATGGAATGATGAGCCGATGGATTTGCGAAGACTGGGCCAAGATGGGGAGGTGGAGGGGCACGCAACCGGTGCATCAATGTACTGAAGGCAGAGAGAGAATCATATGTTAACTGATGGTAGTAAGATGAGGTTAATGATGAAGGTGTGTCACTGTGCTGTTGGATAGATGAGACCAGCTGATGGAACAGCTGATAATGACAGCAGGAAATGTGAGTGAGCATGTGTGAGTGGAGTGAATGGCAGGATGGTATGAGAATTAACTACAACCTAGCATGCAGAAGTCTAGTCTTCCTGACTGAACGTTCGCTAGAGCTTCGTTTGTATTGGTTAACAAACAGCGTATGACTCCATTTTAATTTGCAGAATTGACTGAATTTAAAATGGATTTTTAGATGTAACTTCCAGTGATGGTGGCTTTGCAGCAATTTTGTCAACAGTTCGTTGACACTTTAATAGTTCTTTTCGGTTTTTGTATGAAGCTAAGGAGGACAGTTTTCCCCACTCTGGTAATAATTACGGTCTGAACACTATGAAGTGAATGTGGCATAAGCACAAAAAAATGTTTTATATTATAATATAAGTTTTAAAGTATAGGTCTTGAAATTTTCTACATTTTTGTTTTTGTCAACAAATACCATGAAAAGACCAAACCCAACTCTTCGCAACTCTACGTCTCTCAGTAATGACTTCCTGTCTGTGTCTCTCTGAGTCCATTGGTTCTTACTGAAGAGGAAAATCATTAAAAAATATTTACAAATATATAATAAAAAAAAAAGGGCTCAGTAAATTCCTAAAACAGCTGCTCACTGTAGTTTTTAACAAACGTAACTCAAACAGGAAGAAATAGTGCATTTGTTGGGGACTATTTTCAGCGGTGGATTAATCCACATTTGGTGCCTCAGTGAGTGTTTGGGGCAGCAGGACGGTGTATGTGGGATTGAGTCAGAATAAACTACAGTGTGTGTGTTCATGGTAATGAAGGAGCATGTCATCCTTAATGAGGTTTTTTATAATAGTTTTTGGACAACAATGGAGCTCTATGGCACAGAAGAAGAAGATATATCAGGCTTTGGCTACACACAAAATACTTGTTAGTAGGATAGTTGGTTTGGGTCTGCACATGAGATTTGTTAAATATAAAGTATCGCCAGACTTATCCTTTAAATTTGACAAAATAAAATACGATATCTACTATTACATGTAGTGCTAACTTTCAAAACAGATTTTTATTCATATACAAATCTTTCAGCACAAAGTCAGCACACAGAATTAAGGTTGTTTTAGAGCAGGTGCAACAAAGTCAGGAGGGCTCAGAACTGAGCACAAAGAAACTTAATGGAGTAGGGCAGCAAATCCATCAGCAGGAGGAACCAGTAAGGAGCACCAAGGCTGTCTCTGAGTCCAACCAGGTCAGAGGATGAAGAGAGTAAATAAGTAAAACTATTTACATAGCACATTTTTTTAACACAGGTTCCAAAGTGCTTTACATCAACATCAAGCACAAACGCAAAGCGCATACGAGAGAAAAACATTCAAAAATACAGATAAACGCAACGCACTATGACCACGACGCTACCAGACACCACCCAGAGCACACCCTTGGAATCATAGAAAAAGCCAACCTGAAGAAGTGAGTTTTTTAGCAGGAGGAAGAAACTTGGCTGGAGGGAATTTGTGGTGGAGTTTTTAGGGGGTTTTACTAATTCTTTATAGTTTGAGGGTCTAAGCTTAAGGTGATCATTTTCATATATTATTCTATAATGTGGCAAGCCTGTGATTGTAACTGTGCTTCATGGATATACAAATAAACTTTATACTGGTGTAGATGCAAACTGGCCACTGTATGTATCCATCTCCATAAACTCAGCAGACAGATAAGGTGACACCGTTTGCCCCAAACACATACTGGAGGCAGTGACTCCTCCTACTGCATGTTTAGTCAGCATGTAGACTGGGTCTGTCGCAAGGAAAACCCACCAATACACCTGGCAACATTACCAGGCGCTGAAGTAGCTACTTTACAACGGTCAGAAATCAATTTGTCAATGACACAAACTAAAAGCCGTCAGCAGGTTTGTCCCTGCAGGAGAAAAGATTAAGAGAACCATTTTAAGGCATAGTTTTGGAGCAGTGAAGGCTAAGCAGAGACTGGCTGTAGATTTGAGAACACATCTGATAATGCTGCAGGATACTGTAGCACTAAGGCCACCTGTAACTCTGTGGATTGTGTAGCTACTTTGTTGAGCTTATAGACATACAGTATAGACAGACACTAAGGAAGGAAATGCTGAGGTATCCCAAGCTGACAGCAGAGGTGGAGCTTTTTGATTGGTTTTCACAAGGCAAACAATCATCATTAATTATCTTAACAAATTCTACATTAGAGGATGGCATGGTGGCTCAGTGGATCGAACTGTTCCTTTGCAGCGAGAATCCACCAGCAAATTGGGGCCTTGCTGTGTGGAGTTTGCATGTTCCCCCGTTAGTTTGGTCTGGGTGCTCCAGGTTCCTCCCACAGTCCAAAGACCACAGTCTGTCTGTATGTGTCATCCCAGTGACAGACTGGAAACCAGTCCAGGATGAATTCTGACTCTCTCCCCAGTAGGAGCTGGGATAGGCTCTAGCCCCCCATGATTCTGCAATAGGATAAGCTGGTATTGTCTAGATAATGAATGAATTGCAGCTCAACATTATTTCTTTTTCCCATCATCTCAGTGTTGTAAATTATGTTATTAAATTCTTTTATTGTTTAATTTCTGCTTAACATATTCTAATGTTGAATCCCTCAGTTATGCATGCTAAAGGTGTACTTCAGTAATTTGATATTGTACTTCTGTAAAGTTTGGGGATTCACAAGAGACATAATCCATGGACCAGAATCCATGCACCAGAGGGTTGGATAGTCTTACTTTTAGTCCCTAGTGTGAGCCAAGCTCCAAAAATGCTGGATCCTACATTTGCCATAATGCATCTCAACAGCGTCTTTTGTTAGACTCACTGTGCCTGGTATATGCCCGTTCATACTCCACACTCCAAGTTTGTAACACAGGCATTCTGTTATGACATCATCGCCTTGCAGAGCTGTTTTTACAGATAGTTAATATTAACCATGACTAGTAAACATGCTTCATTTTGGTGCTGTAAACCCCACTGTCCTTATTAAGGATAATTAATGTTTCATCTTATTACATCCTGTGAATATGTAAATGTGGACTTAATGGATACAACAGAAAACTTAAATGACTAAAATGATTGTGAGGCAATTACCTAGTGAGGAAAACAAGGACTTTTGGCTCATAATGAAATAACGGATAAATGGAGAAGCCCAGCGTGTGACTGGAGGGATATTTGCTTTGGATCACAATTTTAGCAGGGTGTCATTTTGATTTATGGATGTCAAATACACATTAATAAGTTATGGCTTTGGTGATTCGGGTTGCCAAGATCCCATCTTCCATATCTTGTGTCTTTCAACTGAGGATTTCAGCTCAATGGCTTTAATAACATGCATGAATGGATAGGCATTTTTTTAAAGATAGATTTGTTGCAGCAATTTTTTTCTTACCCTCCTCTTTCTGCTATTAGCAAGCAATCAATGGTCAATTGCCTTTTTAATGCCTTCTCCAGGAACTTGGTGAAAGTCAGACACACTTCAAGGTATCCATCCACCTTAACTTCCTCCATGGCTGCCCCTTCATTTCTGCTCAGAAGTGGGTACAAATAATAAAGATAATGTTCGCTGAGTAATGATTTCCCATTTTCTCCTTACTTGTACCCCGTTATTATTTAGATCAGTATGGCAGTGAAAATTAATTTTCTTTTCACTTAGGGGGGACATTACCATGATTAATTTCAGCATTGAGTGGAGCAAACTGGAGGATTGCTGCAATAAGAGGAGTGAAATCAATTTACTCTGATGTGAGAACAGCCGGAGAATGTGGGGCTTAAACAAGTATGAAATTACCCTCTCTGTCTTCTCCTCTTATAGGAAGAGAGCATCATTTGGCAAGGCCCTTTTGTGCCGGAAATGTGACCCGTTTTGGCCTTCATTGGGATGAAAGGAACTTGGAAATGAAATTCTCTCTATCTATCGGCCATTATTTCAATATCACACACACCGCTTGTGTAGCTGGCAACTGGAAAATCAATTTAGAGGCATAGATAAAGATGCTGTTTCTGTTTGGTTTTACACTGTTCTATGCATTTGCTGGCAATGAAGAAGCTGCATTTTTTTAATGATTCACCTGCTACTGGCCTCGTGAATTCATTACAACCACCAGGTTTTACCGCAAGCTGATACATGACATGGCCAAAAGACACCCCAACATTACACCCATATGTGATAGTTGAACGTGTTATAAAAATTGTTATTCTGATTCTGATTCTGAAAAACCATGGACATCAATCTGCTGATATAACAGCCTCCACTCCTCTGGTTTCAGGCTTTCTGTCAAGATGTTGGAATCTGGCTGCTGGGATGTGCTCCCATTCAGCCACAAGAGCATTAGTGAAGTCCAACACTGATGTTGGGTGATAAGGTCTGGCTCATAGTCTGTGTTCCAGTTCATTCCAAAGGTGTTGGATGGGGTGGAGGCAACTATATCGCCTGAACAGAACACTCATATTCTGCAAAACCCCTGATTATGATTAATGACCAAAAAAAAAAAAAAAAAAAAAGATGGGCAAGGTATGATTATGGTTAGGCAACTAAAACACTAAGATTGCCATAAGATTTCTCTTCATTGGAGGTAAGGGACCAAAACCATGAAATAGTCCCATACCAAAACTACACTTGTATGTGGGCATACTTTTAGCTTTTTAGTGGTACAGAGTACAGAGTTTACTTCACAAAAGTAAAGAGTGCAGAGTAACATCCTTTACAAGAGAATTATATTATTGATGTAATAGGAGTCATGAAGCTAGCTTCATTGGGAATGACATTGAGTGACATCATGAGACGCATCAAAGACACGCAAGATATACACAAACCATCCCAACCGGTGAAGAGAGAAAGATAGAGTGACGAGGTCAGAGCAGGAGGTTCAACAGCTCTAAGTGCAGCAGGTGGAAGTGAGATGGTGAGATGATTACAATTATTTGAACATCAAGTTCAAATTCAAGTATATTTAAGTTTTATGTCTGATGTGATTGATATTCCTGTAGATTAAAAGTGAATTCACTTTACATTCATTCAGTTTCTTTTCAACCACAGCCTTCCTTGTGGCTCGTGTTTATCCATTCTGTGCTATTTTTACACCTGCTCTTTTGTTTGATACGTACACCACATGTCTAGGGAGGAATGCATCACATTTGCTGAAACACAGCCACAATCTAAGGGGCTGCCCTCCTCAAGCCACAAAAAAATCCCAATAATAGTAATAATAATTTCAACAAATTCTAAATATTTGAGTGTTTGAAATATGGAATTCACCCAGTAACATGTGTGAAATATGATAGAAAATCATCTGCGCAACATACATGTGTTTCCTACATGTCCCCTCCTACTGTCTGCATGTCTCAACAGCTCTGGGGCAATGGAGAAATCGCCCACAGGAGGCGGGTCTGAATATCAGTTTAGCCAAAGATATTAACATATGACATAAAATTTAACCAATCAGTGGCCTCAAATCTAATCCGAAAAGGGTGATTATTTTATCGCCCCAAGGTGTTACTTACTGCTTTATTTTATGTTGGAATAAATAAATAAATAACTAATAAATATTTAACTTCAAAGTAGTAATTCCTTTTTGATTAACTTTCTGCATTAAATCACACTGGGATGTTTGCTGAAATTGATTGAATGTGGCACAGCCCTAACTAGAAAATTTTCCACCAGCTGCAGCTGCTAGCAAAGTCTGATTTAGTACAACAGCAGCTTTAATTTAACATAAAAAGTCAATAACCACACCTAATATCTGTTTATGTACCAAATAAGTAGTCCTAAAACCAAATAGTCTTTGTACATTTCTGCTAAATCCTGTCTCATCACAAACCTTTGACCTGATTAAGACAAATGAAGATTGTTAATCCCCATGGCCAAGACTGGACATCACGGCTGATCTGAGAGACTGAACTGAGCCCGGTGGCGTCATCCCTCACACTTACTCTGAGAGGCATGAAGGCCAGAGGAGGCTCTGTCCTTGGTCACCAGCTGTTACAGCCGGACACTGGAAGTCATCTCACTTGACAGATCAGGATGGATATCTGAAATCTTTGTCTTATCTTGGCATGCTGAGGATCTCTACAGCGAGTCCAATGAAGACAGATGAGGACTAACGCGGGCTGATTTTGGGGATGCCCTGTGGCCATCCCTCAAGTGGAAGGAGGCCAGAGAACCACCAGGGTGGACAGGCTGACGTCCTTGGCCGCTGGGGCGACTTGAGCTCTGCGTCTTCAGGGATGAGGGAGAAGGATGAGATGGGCTGCCAGAGTTTTTCATCAGCTGTACTGAGGCGGAGCATTGATGTATGACGGAAGCTTTCCTCTAACACTTGGTCCGGTGGATCAATAGTGTGAGAGCTGGCAGAGCTGGGGAGGGATCTTATAAACGATAAGCTGCTCACACAGAATGATGGTGGGTCTTCCTCCCAGGTCCACAGAGGCCGGGGAGCAACTGAGGATGAGATTACATATGGAACACTACACAGCAGCCTCTGAAACTCATCACTCCTCAGTGGGCTGAGCTACTTTCTGCAGAATGTGAAAACTTGAGAGCAGTCCTGAAGTCTCCCTTGTTGTTGTCAACTCATTCAGTCTGTTGTTCTTTTCTTTGAAATTTTAGTTTTTGTTTGACATCAAACCGCTGGGTGAATTCTGTAACACAGATAAGACTGATCATACAGGAAGAAGAATACCGCTGTAACCAGAACCAGTGAAAAGAAGTGGTAAGACTGTAAACAGCACTGCGTTAAAACAACACAAGTGTCTGTGGTGGTGTGGCATGTTGTTTTAGGTACAGGTAAGAAAATGAAATAGGATCCAGGAAAGCAGGCCATTTCTGGACTTTTTGGATCCCCACATTATCTGCATTATAATATATAATATTTTGATATTTTACTCTCTTAAATTCTACTTTATTCAACTTCTCTAAACTTCTGGTCTGTGTCATGTCATCAGCATCATCTGTCAATTAGTAATTTTACATGAACTCTAGTCCCTTTTACTGTGTGTCCTGGTTTTAATCATGTTTAGATATGATAAGGAACCTAGTTATTATTATCTGTGTATGATTCCAATATGATCATCTGTGCAGGAATGTCTGACTCTTCACAATCACAGTCAGTCTGTAATTTTTGTACTTAGCTGTTGGTATTATGTGATTATTGTTGGGAATCCAGTAGGGCAGGTTTGGTTATTAGTAAATAGCAAAGATAATTATTAATATTAATACAATTATGAATATCAATAATATGATATATAATAATAAGTATTAATAATAACGGGGCACCACCCTGGGATCACAAATACAATCTCAAAAAGGCGTTGTCCACTTAGAAATGCCAATATTTAAAGCTATGGTAGGTAATGATGGAGAAACTAGCAAGAGACAGCTAGATTTCGAAAGTTTCCAACTGAAAAAATCCCAACCCCTCCTTTCAGGCCCCTCTCCAAAGCCACTCCCCCAAAACACATTTTCATGCACAATGAGTGCACAGGTAGAGCAGGTATGCTCCATGCAGGTAGGCAGATTTTTTATTTTTTTCCCAAAGCGTTTCATTTATTGATTGCTGTCGGGATGTAAAGAGAATTTCAACAAATGTAACAAAAATGCTTCTGAATTACATTACCTACTTACATTAATAAGGTGGACAGTGAAGGATGAATCTGAGCACTGACCGTCACAATCAGCTGTTATAACACATTAACACATACACAAATAACCACAGACAACTAATCTTTAAAAAAGGTACAAAAGTTTATTTGACTTTAGCACTGATCGATAATCAATAAACATCAGCCACTAAAATTCTATAACTCTAAACTAGAGCCCGATCAATTTATCGGTTGACTGATATTATCGGACGATATTGGATATATCGGTATCGGCGTTTATGTTATCCGATATGAGTCGATATAAAACTCTCCATAAACCACCACGCTTTGAACAGACACATTACAAACACTAACAAAAAGTAACATTTGCATTTTGGAACATAATGTTTTTTCACTGAATACAATGAACGTTTCAGTGGTGGAATGGAACTAAGTACATTTAGTACTGTACTCTAGTACAATTTTGAGGTACTTGTACTGCTTAAGTATTTCCATGGCATTTTCTGACTGATACTGAACAGTACTGATTTTTATTTAGCTATTTATTTTATTTTATTTATTCTTTATTTTCTCAGTGTTCATTACTAGAATTGGTTGACAATGTATATATTAAATTATTTAACGTGTTAAAGGATATTTAAGTTAAATATTCTTTAATAAAGTGATTTGACTTCTGAGTTCCTTTGCATAGTCGTATTGGTGTAAAATCGGTGCACAATCCACATAGAAAAAGTTTATTTCCATTCCAGCTCAAACATTTACTATATCGGCTGCCATATCTGTAATCGGTGAATGTTTCCCCTGGTTGGTTGCGTCTAACAAAAGCATTCAACAATCAGCATGTGATGCAGGTACACCCTCTCCCTACCCATTCTCGCTTCCAAACCAATAAGCCTTATTAAGTGGGAGTGGGTTATAAAGCCCTCCAACACAGAGTCTACATTGATGCAGGCTTACAAACAGTCTGGTATGAAAAAATGCCACATGCCTCTTAATGTGAGTTCTGTGCGGTTACTTCCAAAGGATAAATAATACATTGCCTTACTTCAAACAGACATTTGAAAGACTATTTTTGTGCACACATGACAGAAATATTGTTGCATTGTATTTTGGAATGGACATGCCATTGACATGCCTACCCGAGAAAACAGTAGCCTACACTGTTGATTTGATTTCTTCTTTGGTATTTACTTGGATCCCCATTAGCTTCCACAAAGTGGTCACTAGTCACTAGTACGCCACACAAAAACAAAAACAATAAAAAAGACAACAATTTAAAATCACACAGTATCAATAAGACAAGAAACTGCAATATAAGCCAAATATATATAATAACTGAGATGATTCTACACATGAAACAATAAGTAGCACAAACACATGGCACCAATGAATAAATCAAAAACAACAAAAAGGTTCCAGAACAGCAATAATAAAAGAACATCTATGTGAGATTCATAACTTTTTGTTTAGTGACTTTTTGAAAGCAAATCTGTTTTTGATGTGTCTGGTGTTGGTGGGGAGCATATTCCAGGCAGAAGTAGCTCCATAAAGGACATCATCTGATGTGTCATATACCCATGAAAACAAACAGTATACACTAGTTTTTCACAAAAGAAGTGTGGTGTATTATCACAGATGCAGTTTACATGAATAACAGAAGACTAGATTTTAATTATTTGACTTGATTGCCTGTGTTGTGTAATTTGAGGTACTGTGGAAAAAACCAAGGACCTAATCAGATTAAAAAATTGACCAAAAAAAAAAAAGAAATGCGGCCAAAGAAGCATGGGAGTGAGTTTTTATTTATTCATATATTTTATTATCAGTTTTCCTTTCACAAGCTTATTATGTCATGAATGTAATGAGTCATTGCCCATACACCTAGGCTACATCTTGTCATTGTTGTGTATAAGATTATCTTTTAGATTTAATTACAATAACCTTTCCCATATCTGAAAGATGTTGATTGGACAAATGTTCCTGTTTCCTGTCCCAAAGCTTGCCGTTGTATTCCCCCTCCACAGCCGCGAGTGTGACTCCACACAAAGTACGCACAGGGTGTAGGGGCCGGATTGGAATTGGGCCTTAAACAAGGGGATTAGAGCCAAAACGGAGGAAGCAAGACACAATAACTGTCCCTTTATCACTCAGTAACCCGACAAGCGAACTTAGATTTGACAGCCGTGGCACTGGTAAACAGGAAACAGTAAACAGGATGTGGTGGTCCGTTATTTCTCACAGCAAAGCTAAATCACAACAATGAAGCTCAGGTTACAATAACACAGTTATAAACTTATCTTTGCCCATACACAAGCCTCGTACTTCAGATCGCTCTTGGTAGCAATTTAATGCGTTCAGTCCATTCGGGTTATCCGGCGTAGTCTTCTCAGGCTCGGATACGGACAGTGGCCGGGATACTTTTTTGACTATTTTCTCCATCATTTTATAACTTGCACTGCACACTTAAGGACTGCATTTAAAATATGTCAAACACTTTTAGACAGGTTTAGACAGACTTCAATCGTAGCATTAACAAAATCCTGAAGTTTAGAGGTGTGGTTCACTTGCAAAATGTCTGAAATAGATACAAATCGACTCTGCTTGCATTGGTTAATATAATTAACTGAAATTGATGCTGTTTCTAAATATTTTGTGGCTCAGTGGGTCTACATCTCTCTCTCTCCCCTAACTGCTTGCTCATGGTGGGATTTGTTGGGTCTCTATAAATAATATTATAAAGAGTACGGTCTAGACCTGCTCTATAGGAAAAGTGTGATGAGATAACTTTCTATTATGAATTGGCGCTATATAAATAAAATAGAATTGAGTTATGAACTCTGTATTTCTAAAATCCTGATCCTGGCTACAGCTCTGGGCTACATAGGTACTATGTGGAGACCACATTGATTGTTCAGCTTGAACTGCTGATGTTTTCTCTTGCAGGTTTCAGATGCCAGAAGAGTTTGTTGATAGTGAAGACAAACTATCTAGCAAAGTCTGGAGTGACTGAAGAGATCTCTTAGTATTTTTCTTCGTATCTTAGTAATTTCCACTGTACTGCTAGCTGACTGCAGTGTCTCTATGAGTTAAAAATGCTTCTGTTTTCCTATGCCTTTGATTGAATAATTTACTTTACTGCACTTTCATCTACATTATTCAGTTCAGGACAACTTATTACTATAATGTCATTCTTATAAAAATATTTTACTTAAATTAATTATACTTTAACTGAGAATTTCCTCTTCAATACATTTTTTTTAAATGTTGTTCTAATTTCTTTGCAATATATAAAGCAAGACATGTTTAGCTTGGAGTCCAGGGCCCCCAAAACACAGCATGAGTTCCACTTTCAGTTCCACTGAAAACAATTTATTGCATTTTTTAAATACTGTTTGTATTTGTGCATGTGAACATAGTGTTAGTGATAATTAAGTGTTCAGACATCATTCTATCAAGCTACAACACTTAACCATAAAACTTAAAATTAATTAAATGGACTCACATTTTCCCCTGTGACTGTCACCAGACAGTATGACCAGTAGGAGCTAAGGGACAGTGTTGTGTGATGGCTGTTCACTCACTGCTGGATAGTGAACTAATAACCTGGCAGAGCACACTTGAACCTTGACACAGTGCAGTTTTGAGGATCAGTAAGCCATTTAAACTTGCTGACTTGTATCATTTTTACTAGAATGCAGTGAAAGGCTTTAATAAATCAATTAGTTTAAAAGAAACATATCTGTCATGTTCATTTAATAGCATATTGGACACTGTTAGTGTTCGACGAGGGTGTCATAACATGGATTGATAGAGCTGAAACACATTCAGGGGGATTGATGGGGTTTCATTTGATTTCATTACTCTGGATCAGCGTTCAAAGGACCAAATGATGTGCAAGCACAAGTCACAAGTCATCTTTCAAGTGGGCTGACTTAATGCCAGCTCATCCTCTTTCTGTGGTGTGTAAGCATGACAGACAATTAACTGGATAGATTCTGAGACTAGAGAAGGATTTCTCTAATGGAGAATGGAGCACAGCATGGAGTTTAAGTGTTTTTCTGTAAAGATCAAAGCACATACAGTCAGAGTGCATGCAGATGTGGCCACCGCATTAAAATTATATCGCTGAAATGTTTTAATCCTTTTCTATTTTCTGCTTCTGTTTTTCTCGGAGGGCAGAGCGATGGCTGTGAGATGGCCAGTGGGTTGTACACATGTAGTACTAATGCAGGATAGTTGTTCCTGGGATGGTTTTAGCGATGGGAATTACGGCTCTTTGAATGGAGCTGGATCTTATGGCTCCATTCCTTTCCCGTTCTTTTCTTTTTTAGGGGGCGGGGGTTACTAGGTTTATCTGCAAAATAATCACTAGGATAATGGGTAAGATCTGGATCAGTTTCAAACTTAGACATCCCACCAATATAATTTAATTTCACATCTGTGGACTAGTTTAGCAGCACTAAATTACTCGTATTGCCGCACCTAATGTCAATGATCTGCACTGTAAACATTACACAAGGTTGACGCCATATCCCTTTGCTTTGTCATTGAATTTACTATTGCCTTTTTAAGGTTATGCCACAGCATCTCAATAGGATTCAGGTCAGGACTTTGACTAGGCCACTCCAAAGTCTTCATTTTGTTCTTCAGCCATTCAGAGGTGGACTTGCTGGTGTGTTTTGGATTATTGTCCTGCTGCAGAACAAAATGAATGTTCATGACCTTAAAAAGGCAGTTCATGCTCGAAAACCCTCCACTGTGACTGAATTACAACAATTCTGCAAAGATGAAAGTTATCGCAAACGCTTGATTTGCAGTTGTTGCTGCTAAGGGTGGCCCAATCAGTTATTAGGTTTAGGGGGCAATCACTATTTCACACAGGGCCATGTGGGTTTGGATTTTGTTTTCCCTTAATAACAACCTTCATTTAAAAACTGCATTTTGTGTTTACTTGTGTTATCTTTGACTAATATTTTAATTAGTTTGATGATCTGAAACATTTAAGTCTGACAAATATGCAAAAAAATAAGAAATCAGGAAGGGGGCAAACACTTTTTCACACCACTGTACTTACTATTACCCTCTGTATGAAATGTGTTATGTAAATACAGTTGCCTTGCCTTGAATGCAATTCATACATAGAAAACAGTTTAACTCCAACCCAGCTGATGCTACACCAGCGTACGCTGAGATAGTAATCAAGTACACCCACCATTGTGCTGAGAGTCGCAGACAGTTTCTGACTAGAGTAGTAACGTTACTGGTACACTGTTCATGTAAAGGGGAGTGGACACACTCTGTCTGTGTACGTTACTAGCTAGCTTATAGCTAACACTGGAAAAATTGGTACATTGGCTGTTTGGGGCAAATAAACACAGTCTGCAAAAACAATGCAGTGGTCAAACTCACTTGAATAAAGCAACAAGAAAATTCGTTTTGCATTGTTTGGTTGAATGTCTCCCAAACTTTCACAAACACACTGCAACACCGTTTATGACCCCATGGAATTCCACTCCTTCAGATCTGAAATCTGACTTCTCTCTTCGTAATTGTTCGAAGTATATTAATACTAACGTATTGATTTTATTTACTATTTCATTTTCTGTACATGTAACGCGCCTCCCCGCGCTGATTTTGAGTGATTATTGTGAATGCTCTGATTAATAAATGTAAATAAATAATGCTTTGTTTGTGATGACAGTTTTGTTTAGTTTTGTGCAATGAGATAACTTCTGTTATGAATTGGCGCTATATAAATAAAATAAAACAATTTTGTTGAGTTTTAACAGCTAGCACTTAGGCGTTGTCCAATGTGCTCCAGGCACTGTGGATTTTTGATGTGTTCCAGGACCTCCTGATTTACAATTAAGCACTGTTAGATTTTGCAAACTTGTCTGAGGGCTTGTAAATTGAAAATCAGCGCTGTTCTACACTTCCTACACTTCCTTGTGTGGGTACTGTTAAAGTTAGTTAACGCTGTTTGTGTGGATCATGAGTTACAGCAAAGTCGATATAAGACTTAGAAAGTCTCTGGCTATAGTTCCATGGTGTGAATAGTGTCAAAGAACATTAGCTGATGTTCGCTAGCTAGCTCAGAGATTATCAGCTCATATTAGCTCTCTGAGTCTGCTTGCATTGCACACTTGCCAGCTAACAAGCTAACTGATGCATTTTATTATTTTAGTTAAAGTAGTCACAATGTTTCTTAGAGAGAGAGAGAGAGAGAGAGAGAGAGAGACCCAGGAAGTGGACAGGTAGTCAAGACCACATAGTTATAATGCCAAGTCAGGTACTCTTTTGTCCACATTCATGCAGTGCACTCCACAATGATTTGATATTACTAAGCGGTATACTGACATATCAAATGTGGATTATCCCCAACCTCCTCTTACATTCATTTACATCATAAATACTCTGTTTGCATTATCTGTTATCAGATTATATGTCATTTTCTAGCTGCATATAATATGTTTGTGTGATTGTCAGTGCAAAGAGGGAGAGAGGAGGATGGAGAGAAAGAGGACAGAGAGAGAGAGCCAGAACAGGAAGAACCAGGTGAGAAAGTGGACAGATAGTGAAGTGAGGATTGTTATATGTTACATTTTCATTAGGAACTGAGACCCCCTAAAGGTCTGATCCTAGAATTGCCCCTGGTAAATGATACTCTACAGTCTGCCCCTGTCCTTGGCAGTGGCAGCAGCGTACCAGATGGTTGACTTTGGCAGGTTGAACTTCTTCAGCTGCTGCAGGAAGTATATCCTCTGCTGTACCTTCTTGGTGAGGAAACAAGTGTTCAGCTCCAATCTCAAGAAAGTTCCATGTATTTTCAAATTTACATTTGACTTAGTTATATGAAAAATCAATTGCAGTCTGAAAGGTATGAAATGGATCTCAAACTTTAAGCAGGTTTTCAGCAGTGATGTAATGTAAACCATGACAAGTGTGGGTCTATAGGACAATCAAAACCTTTTGGACATTCATGAAAAAGTGGATCAATGGTTGTTGGTCACTGTTCACTGCAATGCTAAGTATGTAATTCATTTGAAAGATTTCAACAGAGGAATTAAGGATAGAAATTAATTACAGGCATGAGTTGCTTCAGTATTGCAAGCTGTCATGTTTGGTGCATCACTTTTAAGACCAGCAGGCCCTGTCACTTGCCTCTTAAGAGTTATTGCCGTCGAACAATACTAGAGAGAAATATGACTCAGGAAATTGGTCGTGGGGCAACAGAGCATGACAATCAAAATCCATTTCCCTTTACTGTGGCCTTGTATACCAATTAGCCACACCGCCGCCTGGTGAGCCCAGTCATGACCTCATAAAAAATGACAACATGAGCCTTGTATGGTCCATCGCTCTGCCTCTCCAACACTGAAACTTGACTGATGCATACTTTTCCATTCTGAAAAAGAAAGTTCAGAGAAGCATACAACTGATTCATAACAAATGATATTTGGAGCAAATCCTCAGGTTCACATGCTGGGTCTACATCCCAACAAGTGATGACATGGGTAATGTTGCTTTCGGGCACACAGTTAAGAGGGGAGCACAAATTAACATTGTACTAAAGTAGCTGCAGATACAATAATTGACAGACATATTTAAAAAACACAGTGCTTGTTGGGTTATTCAAATCATTCTAAAGTAGGAAGCATTTCCGCTCTGAAATTATAATGTAAATATGTTTTCTGATCTTGAATTGATGGTTGAATAGCACTTTTCAAATAAGAAAAAACGGTATGCTAAATTTCTAAGTCATAGAAATTATAAGAAATTGAGTAGTATGCCAAGTGTGAATATTCCAGTAAATTACATTAAAGCAGGACTACAGTATGTAACTTTTGCTGAACAGCAAAACTTACACAGCAATATCTATCTAAAGTTACCATAAGCTACTGGTCATACCAGACTAAGTAACACTGTAGCAGTAAAACTGCTGAGTGTACTGAATTTGTGGTAGTTTGCCACCTTATCTCCTCCAGCCCTGTGTTCTCTGTTGTTTTCCCCTTCCTGATGTGTTTTGTGCATCCCCAACTTGTCTTTGGATGTGTGTGTGTGTGTGTGTATGTGTGTCTGTATGTCACCTGGTCTGGCTCTGTGGGTTCTCCACCTGCTGCTGATCACTGGTTCACCTGTCTTCAATCACTCATCAGTCTCTACAGTTAAATACCAGGCTCTCCCACAACACCAACGCCAGATCGTCCATGTACACTAGTACGACCACTATGTCAAGGCTCCTGAAAAATTCAAGCTAAGTACCTATTACTAAGTGTGTTTTTTGTATCTCGTGTTAATCCTGGTTTGCTCTGCCACAGGATTATCCTGTGCCGGTGATTGCAGTCGCCTCTGCTTCTGTCTGGATTCCTGTTTGCCTGCCTGCCTCTCCGGTACTCCGCTGTGCTTCTCCCCATCTACCTCTCCACGGAGCCAGACCCCGGGGATCCGTCCTGCTCTGTACTGGTGATCATGCTGACGGCCGGTCTCCACACTCCACCACCAGTCTCCTCACCGAGGTTACTATTACCTTCCCTGAAACCTTCAAAGATGATGCGGAAGACTCTGCTCTGAAGATCTTCCCCCTCCAGCTTTGCTTGTCAATAAAGAGTGACTTACTTCACTACCTCACGAGTGTTCTGCATTGTGGGTTCAACTTTAAGATCGTACTATACGACAGAATTGTGTTTAAAGGAAAATTCCAGCATTTGTCAGCATGGGTCTAATTGTTTAATTTTTGTCCATTGTGACTACCAGTTGAAACATTTTATTAAACAGAGATTTGGAAAAATGGACTCTGGCAAGAACAGTTTACGAGGTAATTTATCTAATTTACAACACAAGGTTGTACAACAAAATGAAAGGCTGTAGTCCCTTCATGCTACACACATAGAACATAACATAATTAAATTCATATTAAAATAGGGTAAAATAAATTAGTTATTTCTAAACATATATACATAGGTATCTGTAAAGATGTGGGCACAACAGTAGCTGATTCCCATTGCTTTTCCAGTTGGAGTCCCATTTCATTCAGTCCAGATATTAGCCAGGAGCAGCCTTAAGTCCAAGCTGGGACAGCATGGCTCCTATCCCGGCTCACTTTCCTCTCCTCCTACGTGATCACAGAAGCCGCCGTGGTGCCTGCCTGGTCCGGTTGATCTGGCTCAAGGGCTGCTGCTCTTTAAAACCAAGGCTTCCTTTTCCAATGATGATGTATTACTGTCATAGGTAATATATGTTTAAGCAATAAAGCTAAAAATGAAAAAGAAGAATGTAGCTAGCAGAGTTTGAAGGCGCCACAGGCCACAACATCTGCACGCGCAGCCATTGCCATAGTCAAAATCTTCTGAGTTGATCTGAACAATTTTGGCTTAGCCCTTTAAATCAGATCCAGTCAGACATCATTCAATAATGTTTCAGCAATAAAGCTGGGAACAAAACAGATTAAAACAAATGCCATAGGGTATTGATCGAGGCAAGAAATGTGAGCTTCCTACAGCTTTCCGAAAAACTTAAATTCAACAGAAATACCCTCAAACAGTTCTTTACTGTATAGTGGCAGTCAATGAAAACTGCACAGTGTGTAATGATTTGAGTTTCACAAGTATTTCAGTCCAAATCTTGAATATGAAATTAAATACTCTGCAAGAGTAGCGCAAGTATAGATACAGAATAACATATACAGTACACTGACATAGCTTCACTAAGGCAAGGCCACTCAACTGAGACTGCCCTCCTTCCCATCAAAGGGGACTTCCACACTGCTAGAGCAGCCTCCTCTTTTCTCTTTACACCAAGTCACTTGGCTCTGTTATTCACTCACATGGCTTTTCCTACCACAACTATGCAGATGACACTCAACTAATTTTGTCTTTTCCCCGGTCTGAAACCCAGGTGGCAGCACAAATCTCTGTGTGTGTCCTGCTAACATCTCTCAGTGGATGTCTGCACGACTGCTCTTCCTTCCAGGGAAGGCATCTCCCGTCCATGACCTCTCCATTACCATTGAGAACTCTGGTGTCCCTGGCTCGGACTGCAAGGACCCTGGGTGTGACACTGGATGACCAGCTGTCCTTCGCTGCCAACATCGCTGCGACAACCCGCTGCAGATTCATCCTCACATCAGGAGGATATGTCCATTCCTCACCCAGGAGATGGCACAGGTTCTGGTCCAGGCTCTTGTCATCTTGTGCCCAGACTACTGCAACACACTCCTGGCTGGTGTGCCTGCATGTGCCTTCTGACCTCTGCAGCTCATCCAGATTGCAGCAGCTATGCTGGTCTTTAACCTACCCAAATTCTCCCACATAACACTGCTCTTACACACCTTGCACTGGCTACCGGTGGCTCCTAACATGCTGCGAATGGCTCAGGCCCATCCTACATCCAGGACATGGTCAAACCATATACCCCAGCCTGTCCAATATGCTCTGATATTGCCAATCAGCTTGCTACACCCTCACTACGAGGGGGGCCCAACTGCCGCTCAACAAAATCACAACTGTTTGCTGTCCTGGCAAAGGACTGCAGAAACTCTATACATCTTCCGTTGAAAACTGAAATCTGTTCAGACTGCACTTTGGCCCATAAAAAACAAACAAACAAACAAAAACTCTCTCTCTCTCTTATTGATTCCAAATATAGCACTGGTCTTTCAGCAGTTGGTTGTACAGCTAAACCCATTTCTGCGGCACTGGTTCACATTAGCATAACAGTCACTTTCCAAGTAGCTCTGCATCTGCTCAACATTTCTTTCAAGTTTAGTCCATATTAAACCATTTCCATAATTCCCAAGTTTATTTGCATGCTAATTTGCAAATAGACTGAGGAATGTCAGGCTTTAATTGTTAATGAAGCTGAAAGGTCAGTTCAGTCAAGAGCTTATGACAGTGTGTGACAGCCAATGAGCAAACACGGCTAAAAAACCGGGTGTGTGAAAATAACTCTGGGTCTGAATGGCCTCGCTTGGAGCTGCTGTCATTGGGAGCAACCTTTAACAAGAGTAAGAGGGAATATGCTTCATTAGGGTAAAAATTATCCTCATTGTGTTTGTTTTTACTGATGCACACACAAAAAATTATAAGAAGAATGTATTCGTTTAATTTGTTTGAGTGATTAGCCAGTATTCATGTAGCTGTCTCACAGTCAAGATAATCAACAAAGTCAGTTAATGCACTGAAAACATGAAGAGAAGATTATACACAAGAATAAAAAGAGCACTGGTTGTAATTCACTGTACAAGTATAACAATAACACAATGAAATCCAAGTAGAGTACAATAGATTTCAGTGAATATCACTTAAGTACAACCTCAAAATGTTAGCCCTGCGATCTGACTATAAAAGCTCTGGAGTGGGACAGAGAAACCATTTAAAGGGGAACTCCAGCAGCTTAGTAGGTATAAGGTTGGTAGACTAACAAGGAACAGATTTTAAAAGTGATCAATATTGTGTTTCGGCCATGGCCGTGCCCCAGTATTTTCTGTTGTGTTTCCCACTTCCCCTGTGTCTCCTGTGCTCCCCTGTCTGTCTGTCTGTCTCTCTGTGTCTGTGTGTGTGGTGTTTGTGTGGCGCTCCCTCTCTCTCTTGGCTCCTGGATCTCTGCTCAACCGATACACCTGACCTGCCATCAATCAGCTCATCATCTCCCCTGAATATCAACCCCAACTCTTCTCCAGATCGTTGTCTCAACTACTGTGGTAGTGACACACTGCAGGCCTGTCTAGTTACGTTAATTCAGAAAACAATTCCTTGTGTTGATTTCTAGCCTGTTATTAACTGCCTTTCTGGCAAACTTCTCCCATGCGTTCCTCCATCGCCCCTCTGCCTCAGCCAGCCATCTTTTCCTCTCCACCTCCATTACCTACAATAAACCTTCCTAACTTCACCGTGTCCTGCGCTTGGGTCCACCTTGTAACAGGGCAACAAATTGAAGCAGTATAAGCCGAGATTGTGACTTTTAGCCCAGAGTAAGGGGGCAAGCTCCAAATACATGCCTGTCTATGGCCCAGATCTGGCATTGTAGATATCCTGAAATATTTAACAGGGCAGCTGTGGCTCAGAAGGTAGCGTGGATCCCCATCTCCTCCTGTCCACATGTCCGAGTGTCCTTGGGCAAGACACTGAACCCCATATTGCTCCTGATGGTTGGCCAGCACCCTGTGTGGTAGCTCACTGCCATTGGTCTGTGAGTGAGTGGGTGAATGAGCAGCAAACACCTTGTAAAGCACTTTGGATAAAAGTGCTATATAAATGTAGCCATTTAACATTTTATTTTCTATCCATACTAGTAACTAGTACGGGGCAAGCTCCAATTGTGGGCAATTTCCCACAATGCAACCAAAAGCATCTTTTGTTACTCTCCCTGCCTGGCAAATGCCCAGTTTCTATTGTCATGAAGCTCTAGTCTCCTAGCCCAAGCTGAAATAACCCAGATGATATCATCAGGGTCAGAACACACACACACACACACACACACACACACACACACAGAGTAGTTTATTTCCCAATCCTACATACAATGTCCTGATGCCAGAAATACTCAAATGTGGATTAATCCGCTGCTGAAATAGTCCTCAATTGATGCACAATTTCCTGCTGTTTGAGTAATGTTCGATAGAAACTACAGTGTTTGTTTGCTGTTTTAGAAACTTGCTTGTGGAAATATTATCCACGATGGAAAGTTAAGAAGACATCTTCTCTGTGAACACTGATTTTAAATGTTGAAATATCACACAACTGCTGTCTTTATTATTTATGTTAACTTTGTTACACGATCTATGGAGAGTTTAACTTTACCTCTAGTGTAGGCTATATATTACAGTTTACACAAAAAGGCTTTTTATGTGTCAATGTTTTCAGGTAGTTTGTGTAAAGATCTAAACTCTTGCACTGCTGACTGAGACATCCATCAAATCACTATTTTATGATCATGAAGGCCTATGACAAAATAAATGATAAAAGGTTAATGACAGCATGAGTGACCATCAGTGCCCATGAATGATTGTGATCATGTTAAATGAAACCAATGTTGACTGTCTATTAAACAAATAAGAAACAGCAGTCTGCCATGTCTACATTGCAAAAAATACTGTACTTTTTTATTTCAACATAAGCTTTAATTGATTTGATTCTGTTAACTGCAAGACACATGGCAGCCTCTGTGAAACATACAGTAAAATGACAATAAAAATGAAGATAAAAATGAAGCAATTCAATATAATGGCCAAAATTAAACAAGGGGAAAAGGGATATTGATGTGTGCCACCTTGCACACCCACAAGAAACCAAGCAAAAGTGCAGGTAAACTGACTGAAATGCACTGATAAAAACCAAATAAGGCTCACAGGATTAACAAACTATTCACACGATACTGCACTGCATGACAGTACAGTGGGATGTCCTTCTCCCACAGGCTGTAAAGCACTGCGAGGGCTTGTCAAGGACGCAGACGCTCCATTCGGCCTTGTTATGCTGGAGTCAGAAAATGGCTGTGATCCCTCCGACGGCTGGATGAGTGCTGGAATATCCACTTAAGGCCAAGCCAATCTCTTCCTTGTGCATATCGCTGAAACATCACTTAACATTTCACCTCAACACTTCAACTTCTTAGTGTTATAAAAGTGACACATATTACCTACTAAAGGAAATGGGAGCAGGAAATGGCCCATAAATCATAACAAGCACTGCTCTCACTGGAAACATGCTGATGAGTTCTCCAACTTGGGTCTAAATATTATGACTCGGTGAGGATGTGTGTAAGCTGCCTGTAATCAACCAAAGTGCAGATCGTCAACTATTTTACAAACCGGATTGTCATATTGTGATCGGAGAGTCAAAGAACCTCTGTATGAAAAGATTTTTATCTTCTTGAAAAGGGTTAGGGTCAGGGCTAGGGTTAAGTTAGGGTCAGGCATTAGGTTAAAAGATTTTTTTAAGACTTCCCCTGGCAAGCCCTCTGGCTTGGCAGTTTAAATAGGGAGTTGAAGGCAGTGCACAGGCCAGCGCATGTCACTCAAACCCCTCCTCCCCATGTGGACCACCATGGGATAAAGCAGAGGAGAGAGGCAAAGCAAAGAAAGGAGATATGAAGAGGCAGAATAGACCAGAAAGAATAGAAAAGAAAAGGATGTAGAAAAAGCAAAAAGAAACTGAACCAAAGAGTTGTTCACAATGTTTGGGGTGGGGGAGGGGGGGCACCCACTTATGTAGGTGCGATCAATTAATTTATGGCTATCAGAATTATCAAAGATAATAAATAGCTTTAATGAATAAATTCCTCGGGGGCACCACTCTTCTTAAAGAAGAGAAATGATAGCCAATTAACTGAGTCTCATAAAATACACTAGACTCTCATTTTGGAACTCAGATTAATAATTAAATGAATCACAATTACCAAAATTACCATTAATAGCTAGTAGGTTGAAGGATTTGGAGTTCAACATAGAAGAGGTTGGCAAATTACTCACTCTTATGAAACATTACAGAAACCAGCATAATTATACACAAAGAGCCGAACACCACACAGCGACAATGGCTACAGGGAGAAAGGACGACTATATGATCATATAAGTATTTTCAGATTTTTATATTAACGTGAGTACTATAGCTGTTGAGCTCAATGCACCTGGCTACATGGCTAACTAGCCACAAGTACCTCAGCAAAGTGTCTCTAATAGGGCTAACGTTAGACTGCTATATGAGATGACACCCTCAATAACAGTCACGTTTTGGGTCTAAACACTATAATGAGTTCTGAACTTTAAATTTACCTTCGACATGACACATAGGTAAAATATTGGGATCCCACACCCAATCCATTCTTAAAGAAGAGCAACTGTCTTTTCATAAGCGGACCAGTCCGCCACCGGCCCGGACGGACTGGTGACTGGTCAATCAACTTGCCGTGCATAAACTTGTACTGGCCGTGGGCGATCGCTTATGTCAGACCCTGGCCCATTTCTAAATCCCCTCTGATACGCATCTTCGTTATAACGTTACATTGTTTGAGGGAACTATAAAGTTAGGTAACTGGATTCAGCCGTCACTAATGCTAACGTTACTCCTCGGGGACTGAAGCTGTTATTTTTCTAATTTTGACAATCTAACCGGTGACAACACATTAGTTAAGGTTTTAAGGACTATGGCTGCCGGTAGTTGTTGTTTATTTTGTTTAAATATGCAGAACTGTAATTTTATGGGTTATTGCTGTTCAGACGATTAAGCTACAATAGCTAATATGTGCTAAGGTCAGTGTCCATGTTTTCCACACCAATTGGCAACTATACCACGTGATACCAACGTTGCCTTGTTAGAAGCAGGAACCAAACATCAGACATCTCACACAGAGATAAACAAAGCATTCATTTTGGACCCGTCAAAATTTTTTCAATGATTTTTCACAATCATAATTATATTATTTATATTCATTTTTTTTTTATTCCGCACCTTTCTATTATTCTTTCTATTATTTTTTTTTAAATATTTGTCTACATAAAAACGTTATCAATATAACCTTTAAAAATCACTACTTAGTTAAGGTGTGGGGACCTTTGTCGTCTTGGTTACAGAAATAAACATGTGGTTAAGGTTAGGGAACAATCATGGTCAACGGGAAACAAACAGCAGTCTCCCGTATCAAATTCAGATGTTTCGTTGCCCTCCCTATGTAGACTTCCTCCTTTGCTCCTGTCATAATTACTACAGCCACTAGAGGGCATTGTGACTTGGACATAAACATGTGTCATTTTGTGGCTCTTGCTTAAACAGCTAATGCTGTCATTCTTCTAGGGAGGACAGTCTCTGTCCTTAGTAAACCTGTGGATGGGTGTTAGGGTTAGGGGTTAGTTTAAAAAAAAATCTTCCTTCATACCTCAAATTCATACCCAAAATACAAAACTTCTTCAACACAGAGAAATATAGAACAATACACAGCTGGAAGTCTTCATCTTTGAAACACACATCTACCCACAAACCACTTCTCCCTGCTTTTCCTGTCTACTGCTTTATAGTTATCAAAGAGTGAACGAATGCAAGAGAATGAAAGAATGGATTTGCTAGAAAATGAGAATCAATGATAACGATAGAACAGCAGAGGGTAATTGAGTCCAATCTACAGCAGGCTGGATTAATTAAGGGGCAGGGAGAGGATCTATAGATTCAGCTCCTGAAGATCTCTCTAATTGGACAACACGACTGGTAAAGATCAGGACATTGTGTCCACTGTTTGTCTCTTTACATAAATTAATTAAAACAGGAACAATGCATTAACACTTTTGGAAATGGTTCATGTATTTCTGGATAGTTTTGAGTTGGGTGGAACTTACGAATAAAGGATAACTGACATGTGCCCATTCAAATTAGTTGGAAAGGTGGAATCTCTTTCAGCATACAGTTCCTTCTGTGTTTAGCACGTGTATGCTTTTAATTAGAATGAAGAGCAGAGACCAAATGATCAAATTATGTGGCATTTTATAATAAAGAAAACAAGTTAAGCAAAAATATGTGATTGCTTTTAAGATAAGTGAATTGTCGTTTTTATGATTTTGCATTTTTGCTGTAGCACAACCCATACATAATTAGCAGATACAAATTACAAGCATCTGTAGGCAAGCAGCACGGCAAGAATTAACAGCATGCTGTTGCATGCTTTAAGGGCAAACTGTGCAGATGAATCATGACAGAGTGTGGGACGTGGGGGTGCAGGTGAACAGCTGGTGCAGATAGTGAAAAAGGGACAAATAAGCCCAAATGTCTTCGGGACCATCCAAAAAGTATCAGTGCTTGTGCAAAGAACAATAACACGTGAAAGCAAAGGTCTTGATGAGCACGTACTCGTGAACATACATGGCTTTTATTCTTGCTGTTGTAAACACCTGGGGCCGGATGTACAGTAGAAATGATGCCTATGCATAAAAACGATGCATACGCCATTTCCCACACACAAACTGGTATTTATAGAAACAGAATGTGCAGTGAGAATACACACCTTATTTCAGACCGGCATACATATGGTTTTCTACAGCTAGCCACAGGTGATATGATAAGGTGGAGATGAAATGTAAGGTGAGACAGGCAGATCAATATGCAAAAGGTTGATCAAGAGTGTGTCAGCTATAAATATAGGTACAACATGCACATGCCATTTTGAACGTATACAAAAGGTCAGAATGTGCGCATTGTTGTTGTCCTTCAGCTGTTCCTGCTCCTGATAAACTGCCCTCTCCGTTCAGGGGCTTAATTGCAAAACAAGTCCTCCAAATGAAACAACAAAATGCGTCATTTGTCCATGCCCTCTAGGACAACACATCTGATCTGTCGTATCTATCAGCTGGACGACATCATTTGTCCGTGCCTTCCAAAACTGTTACATTTTTACCCGATTCTATCTGACATTGTTAGATTGTTAATACTGATGCATCAATTTTTGAGCAGCATTTTACTGTTGTAGCTGCTCGAGGTGGAGCTAGTTTTAGCTACTTTATATATAGTTAGGTAGTTTAGTCCAGTGGTTCCCAACCTAGGGGTCAGGCCCCTCCAAAGGGTCACCAGATAAATCTGAGGGGTCATGAGATGATTAATGGGAGAAGAAAGAAGAAAAAAACAAGTTTCTTTTTGTACTTCTCTAATATTTGCTTTTTTGTAAAATGTTAGATAATTTTACCTCTTTGGACTAAAAACAATCATTTAAATGAAACCATGCGAGAAGTTTAGTGGGGAAATGTCTCTTTGGTGGAACTGCTAACATCTCTGAGATATCCGAAACATGACAAGGTGCCACAACCACACACTGATTTTTGTAAGACGTCACGAGCAAAAAAGTTTGGGAACCACTGGTTTAATCTTTAACAATGTGTTGTGTTCTATTAGCTTCTCATATGTTTACATGTAAAATCTGAATCTCCACACCGACCTCCTCCCTATGCAGACTTTGTTGCTGTATAACAACGTCACTTGACTTGCTCCTTTGCTCCCCTCATAATTACTACGGTCGCTAGAGGGAACTGCCACTTAAATGTAAATGTATCGTTTTAGGGCACTTCTGAAACGACTGATTCTGCCAAGGACAGTCTCTTGGGAGGACAGTCTCTAATTGCACCATTCAGACACTTAGCATTATTTCTGAAGACGCACTCAACCAACGAACCGAAGGAACGCACAATGCCAGCCATCATGCAGACACGAACACATAATTAATAGCAAGTGTTTCCAGCAGCAATAGTGGTTTGTTTAGACTGCGTAAAAAGAAGCATCACTGTAGTCAGAATGGACAGTAATATGACCATGGCTAGACAGACAAGGAGCACCCCCTACCCACACTAAACCTTAATCAACAGGAAATCCAAGGAAAAAGAAGTTACAGCAGAGAACTCTGTCTGACTGCCAACTGATCTTGGAAGGTGGAGTGCAGAAACACCACAGCAAGTGCTTCAGAACAAGAAGAATATAAGGGACTACAACTTATAGTGTATTATCACTATTATTCAAGTCTGATGTATGGATGAAATATTGTGCAGCTCCTTAAAAAGTCAGCGTTAAACAAAGAGGTGACTCTGATGGCAGGAAATAAACCTCGGGGGTCAGTGACTCACCACAGAGACAGCCTCTCTGTCTGTTCTGCTGCTGTGTAAACTCCAGCAGCTGCAGGAAGAGATGGATCCACACGGCTGCAGTCTCTGAGGAAGCCCTCATTGCCATGGAGCTCAGCCTCTCTGAGACACCTGATCTGAATCCAATCACGGCAGCCGTCTGTGTGTGCTCTTTGCAAACACCAGCCGCCCAGGAGACTGGCTGCTGCTGGCCTCTCTGTCCACATGAATGTAATGCAGATCCATCTCGTCCTTCTGCTGCCAGCCTCCTCCCACACCTGAATGACACACAGCCATGTTACTATAGCAGTTATCATAGTGTTGCTGCATTTGGTCTGTGCAGTCCCAAATTCTTGTTTTCTGAGTGAAGGAAGGATTTTAGTCTGTTCCTTTTATTATGCGTACAGTCATGTGTGAGCAAACACCACCAAGGATCAATCCCCTCAGCTAACTGGTGAAGCCAGTGTATTTAATTTTTGTTAAATTTGTAGTTTTGGGAGTACACTTTATTCACTTTAGATAAGAAGACTGAATTAACATGTTATATTTTGTTTGTTTAAACTGTAAACAAACTGTTCAAATGTCACATTGGGGTCCCGGAATATTTCTTGGCCGGGCACAGTCACTTCCTGGACTCTCTGCTGGTTGCCTGGCAACAGTAATGACAAGACTCCAGAAAGTGACCAAAGTGCGACCAAGAAACAGTCTGGCTAAGCTAAGCTAACCTGCTGCTGGCTGTAGCTTCATATTCATTGTACAGACAGAAGAGTGGTATCAATCTTCTCATCTAACTCAAACTATTCCTTTCCTTCAGACTGAACATAAAGCAAATCTTGCAGGCAGTGAAATTTGATATGATGTCACTTTAAGACACAAGTTGATGCACAAAGGTGCAAATTTGCTCTAGCAGTGGGAAGTGAAGCAAAGAGACATCTGCAGAATGTACAGATACAAAAGGGGAAAAAAGCAGAGGGCTTTGGAGGAAAAGGACAGAAAAAACAAAATAGTCGGTGCAAACATTGCTAGCAAGTTATGGCTAACATCTGTACATCCAGGGAAAAATAAAAACAGTTCAGTGGTCAAATTCACATGAGCTTATCAGCAGAGTAATAGTGAGACATATACACCTACATGAATTGGACATTAATAGTCAACTGGTAGACAAACAGCTGATGAATGTGCCATGAGAATCATGTATGGATGATGCCTCAGCCAACGCAAGCGTGACATTCCCAGTACAAATGGTCAGTGCATACATTGCTAACAGACAGCGACAGACAGCAAACACTTCAGCGATCAAATTTTCACAAATTAAGCAAGGTGAAAAGGAAACTGTTGAAGACAGGGGTTGGGGTTGTGTAAGTGGTGGGGGACACAATGAAGGCCGGCGTTCTTACACCAAAAAAGAAATAAATGACTGAAACAAAACTGAAGAACTGCTTTCTTTTAAATCAATCGGGTATATAACACATTATAATGTACTAGGTAATTGTGCGTTCCATAATAATGCAACAGAAGAATTATAATCTATATAAATTAGATTATTATTAATTAACTAAAACTATTAAAATTTTTGTTTCATAGAGAGAGACCTGATTCGTTATAATAGATAATGATGTATTTGCATCTTTACTGAAAAGAACATTTACTGACTCACTTTGATTTGATGATCAATATTAGCATCTTTTTTGGAGAAAATTAACTGTAAGTAAAAACACATAATAATGGAACACATTAAACAAGCAGAGGAGATGGAAGTAATTTTCTTTAGTCCTGAGTAGTGTCTGGGATCAATCAGGGATAATGCAGTCTGTAGCCTGAGAGGCTAAACCTGGGGCAAAAAAGTCCACAAAGCACTAGCTGCTGGTTGTAAAGCTTATTGTGCATAGTAACAAATGAAGGCCACCTGCTGTAGATCAGCGTATCAATATTTTTATCAGCTCGATTCAGAAAATTGTGAGTGACAGATTAAGGACATTTTTCGAGTCTCTACACTTAGCATGTAGCATGTTTTGTAACAGTTTGTTTTGTATCATCTTTATCTCTGTCAGTGACAAAGATGATAATCCTAAACACTGGGGTTTCTGGTCATTTTTCCCTGCTGCTATGGCATGTTGAACATTTGTGCAGATCAACAGCCGGGCTTTTTAATCTTGCTGTGCGATGTGTTGTCACTTTGAATGTGCTGTTATTGCCTCTATTAAGGATGAATGAAAAAGGGAAATAGGCCTGAGGGAAACTTATTGGGCCTCAGTTGTTCATATCTCTGTCAGAGGCCAGATGAGATGGCCCAAATGAAAACTGAGCCCAATATTTCGCGTTGATCTGTGAATGCCTCAGGTGCACTCGCATTCCGCACTTGAGAGATTAATATGTCTGTCATAATTATCATTAACTGTGTTAGAGGGATTGAAGTTTCTGGCTGTGGACTGGTTCATCTTTTTCTGCACATTATGTTGATTTCTTTTTTCAAGTTGATGATAAAACAAACAGAGCGTGAATCTGACTTCATGTGAAGAGCAGGGAATTTTACGCAGTGATGGCAAAGTTTGCAAAGATGACAATATACATCATTTGTCTTCATAGCTGAAGGTAAAAAATGTTCAGCTAAAAGGCGATGAGGCTCATCGGAACACACACACACACACACACACACACACACTAAAGCATCTTACCCAAGATCATAAACACTTTGCAGTGAACCATTTTTCAATCCAAACATCATATAGATATATTTAATGCTGCAAATATTAAGAAACCTGATAATTATGTGGTGCTGAGTCTGTGCACACCACAATAGAAAGTGGCTCAGGGTGATTAATGCAGTGCTCGGATTCCTACCTGCTCATACTGGATCGGGGGGGAGGAATCATCTTTCTGAATCCAGTTTGTCTTGGCCCAAGCAGTGACTGATTGCTCTGCTGTTTGAATGTAAGGTGGCACACATTAATATTTGTACAATCTATTGTTATAGTACAAACGTATAATATTTGTTTCGAAAAACATGCAGTATTATTTCCATAAATGCAATCATACCACAAACCGCAGACACTTGCCTGGTGTCCACGTTAGCAGTCAGATCTCACATGGTGTTTTTGCAGTGGCAAGCATAGTGGCTGCAACTCTCGTCTTAGTGGACAAAGCCATCACTGACAATACGTCCCTGTGTTGTAATCACAGTAATGTATGTTGAGCATTTTGATTTTACTGATATTCAATTCAATTCAGTTTTATTTATATAGCACCAATTCATAACAGAAGTTATCTCATCACACTTTTCCTATAGAGCAGGTCTAGACTGTACTCTTTATAATATTATTTACAGAGACCCAACAAATGCCACCATGAGCAAGCACTTGGTGACAGTGGCAAGGAAAAACTTCCTTTAAGAGGCAGAAACCTCAGGCAGAACCAGACTCAAAGGTGGGTGGCCATCTGCAGCTGCCGTGTTGGGTTGGGGGGGGGAGCACAATGCAAATTCCACCTAGAATTTTAAAACTGTAATAATATATACTCATATTAATAAAGTAATAATAATAGGAATGATACTCATAGGAATAATAATGACAATAATAGTAACAAGGCCATTAACAACAACTGTAGTTGTAGTAGCTTTGTAGGTGAGTAGAAGGATTTTAAATTCTGTTCTGGATTTTACAGGGAGCCAGTTCAGAGAAGCTAATATTGGAGAAATGTGATCTCTTTTCCTAGTTCTTGTCAGTACACGTGCCACAGCATTCTGGATCAAGTAAAGAGTCTTAAGGAACTTATTCGGGCAGCCTGATAATAAGTAATTGCAATAGTCCAGCCTTGAAGTAACAAATGCATGGACTAGTTTTTCAGCATCATTTTGAGACAGGATGTGCCTGATTTTTGCGTTACGTATGTGAAAGAAGGCAGTCCTTGAACTTTGTTTCATGTGGGAGTTAAAGGATAAATCCTGATCAAAGATAACTCCGAGGTTCCTTATGGTGGTGCTGGAGGCCAGAGCAATGCCATCTAGAGCAGCTAGATGACTAGCAATACTTTAGATAATGTGTCTCTGAGGTGTTTGGGGCCAAGTACAATAACTTCAGTTTTGTCAGAGTTTAACATCAGAAAGTTGTAGGTGATCCAGGTTTTTATGTCCTTAAGGCATGCTTGAAGTTTAGCTAACTGGTTAGTTTCATCTGGCTTGATCGATAGATATAATTGGGTATCAACCGCATAGCTATTAAAGTTTATGGAGTGCTTCCTAATAATACTGCCTAGAGGAAGCATATATAAGATGAATAGAATTGGTCCAAGCACAGAACCTTGTGGAACTCTGTGACTTTGGTGTGCATGGAGGATTCATTGTTAACATGTACAAACTGAGATTGATCTGATAGATAGGATTTAAACCAGCTTAGTGTGATTCATTTAATGCCAACTGAATTTTCCAGTCTCTGTAATAGGATGTGATGGTCAATGGTGTCGAATGCAGCACTAAGATCTAACAAGACAAGTACAGAGAGAAGCTCCATGTCTGATGCAATGTATGCATGTAATTTTCACCAGTGCTGTCTCTGTGCTATGATGCACTCTAAATCCTGACTGAAAATCCTCAAATAAACTATTGTTATTTAGAAAGTCACACAACTGAGTGGCGACTGCTTTCTCAAGAATCTTAGAAAGAAAGGGAAGGTTAGATATAGGTCTATAGTTGGCTAAAACCCCTGGATCAAGAGTGGGCTTTTTAAGAAGAGGTTTAATTACAGCTATTTTAAAAGACTGTTTTACAAAGACAGATTGATCATATCCAATAAAGAAGTGCTAAGTAAGGGTAAAAGTTATTTAAGCAGCCTAATTTGAATGGGGTCTAAGAGACAGGTTGATGGCTTAGATGAAGAAATCGTTGAAGTTTGTTGAAGAAGGTCGATAGGAAAAGCAGTCTAAATATATATCAGGTTTTACAGCTGTTTCTAAGGTTCCTGTGTTAAATCAGTACCCGTTGAGGACAGGACGTGATGAATTTGTTTCTCTAGTAGTTACATTTTTTTTTATCAAAGTGAAAGGAAAACAAGGTGTTTAATAAAACACCAACATATAACACAATAATGATATAACAATATGACACCAAACTGAAAACATTAAATATCACCATCTGTATTTGTCTTAAAGCAAAGCTTACTATAATAGAGCTGGTTGTAGCTTAAAACCGAGGAAATGAGTTGGCAATGTGACACAGTTAAAATAAGACATGAAATATAGCAAGTTTAGCTAACTAATATTAGAAACATTGTTTATTGGCCCAGAATGGATAATCAAACTTCAAAGCTGATGTTGAAGAGGTGTGGCGATCGGGGAACTCAGATACCATTAAAATACACTCCTTTACTGTTGTCCTTAGCGTGGTTGCCGCCCTCTCTCTGTCAACATGTACTTAGACAGAGCTGTGCTTTGAACTAAACGCTAATGTCATCATACTAACATCCTCACAATGACAATGCTAACGTGTTGATGTTTAGCTGCTGTACTGCTTACCATGTTCACCATCTTAGTTTAGCATTTTTGCAGCACTGAACACAAAGTCCATCTGAGGCTGTTGGGAATGTCATTGCAGTATTTGATCATAAACCAAAGTACTGGACAAATTTACTTACCCAAATTGAAATTTGGGTAAGTAAAGGTGATAGATGAAAAGTCAGAGGATCACCAAAGTTATTACAATTCATCCTGAGGGAGACATGAATGTCTGAACCAAATGTCATGGCGATCCATTCAGTAGCTGTCAAGAGGTTTTGCTCTGAACCAAAAATATCAAGCTCATGGTGGTGTTATAGGAAAAGTCAGGAGATCACCAAAGTTATTACAATTCATCCTGAGGGGGACATGAATGTCTGTAATGGAAATCTATCCAATAGTTGTTGAGATATTTTAGTCTGGACCAAAGTGGTAGACCGACTGATGGGCATTGCTATCCACAGAGCCACACCGTTAGCATGGCTAAAAACACAAATCGTGAGTAAGAATTGTGACCACATATGTACTGAGTGTGATATTTGTCCTGTCAGAACAATAATGTTAACATTCTATATATATTATAGTAACATGATAACGTATAACTTAAATAATAGCCCCTCATCTGCACAGCTTTCATCCAGGTAATTATTATACAACCAACAAAATCTCACAACTATCCACAACCATAAAAGCTACATGTGGACTAGAATGAGGTAGCTTTAATTGTTGTCAAATTTTCTTAGATTAAGTATATTGTACTGCTAAGACATGAAAGGATCTTGAAATACAATATTTTGTATGAGTAGATAGAAAATAGATGCAAGGATAAATATGAAGCTACAATCCACAAACCAGTCCACATCTGCATGAAAACACACCAGACATCTGAGGTCACCAGTTGAATGTAATATTTAAATTTTACCTGTGACACCTTTGTGCTGATATAAATGAGATTCCTTTAAACTAACAATTACCTTCTCTGCATGGGCCCATTAATATATCATCGTGATATTTTGTGGTAAATGTCCTGCTGTGGCTTTTTAAAACCTCTATTACCTACCTTCACTGTGGGCTACATAGGGCTGAGCAGCCATCTGTGGCCTGCCCGGTCTGCTCCCTGCTTTCTGCTGGTAATCTGGACTGAAGCAGCTACAGAGAGGGATTAGTAAACAGGGAAAAGAGAGAAAATGGGGGAAGAGGGAGGAGAGAGCTGCTAATATTCAGCAGTGTGAGTTGCCTGTAGTGCAGATTCTGCTTTCTGAGGCCTACTGACATTATCAAATGGACTGACATTTCAAATATTTGCAGTGTTCAGCGGGTCCAAATGTGGTGTAAGTGAACCATGAGCCTCCTCCTCGCCGCCCAGCAAGCCATGCATGGCCATTTCATCACAAGCGCAGAATTGTGATCCAACAGCTTCTGCTTCCCAGACCTTTACAGTGCAGACAATACAATCTGAAGAACAGGTACTTTCCTCTAAACAGGCCATTGCCCTGCACCGACGCAATAGCTTGTGTGCAAGAGGTACATTTTGAAGCACGGGCACTGAATGATTAATTTAGGTCAGAGTGCTAAAGCGGCATGAACTCCTTTTAGTTCCAGCAGATATTCTTCATGTGCGCTTGAACACCTGCGCCCTGTTTCAGGTAACAATGTAGCACTAATCCACACAAGGAATGAAGCTGCAGTAATGACAGCAGAGCCTGTGGTATGTTTCCCATCTTAAAGCTCGCTGTCAGAACCATCTTAGAAAAAACAAGCGCTGTGAAACTAATCTTGCCAAAACAGATTAAGCACTATGAGTGAATATGTCCCAGTTCACCCGCATGAAAAGACTTCTTGGCATGGCAGAGATATTAAAAGAAAGCTAGAAATCCAGATAAGAGCAAGACAACTGACTTGTGTAACAGTCAAACGGAACACAAGAGCTCCGCTGATTGAGGCGTCTAAAATGAACATGTTTTTGTTCTAAAGTTAGCTCAATGCTGCGTCTGTTGTCAGATAGTATGAAAATAAAACCGTGCTTGTGGCTGCGGCTTCTGTCAACTGTTTTACATGCTGTTTTCATTCGGTGACTTCGCTTTTTAATTTGTGTCTGAGGCTCCAGCACGAGACAATTTAACAGACCATGTATTAATGGTTCTGCTGAATATTCTATATTCAGTATATAACAGTTTTTTTAGTTTTTAGAGGTGAAAAAGATTACTTTTCCAGCTTAGAAAGAAGTACTAAAAGAAGTACTGCTGTTACATCACCTGTCAACTAGGTACCTCTGTGACAAAAAGATAACTTGGCAGGACTAACTGATGTTCTGGAGGAGTCTGCATTCAACAAAGCATGTCAGCACATGGCTGTCATCAGGGTTTAAAGGATAGGTTTGAAATGTTTTGCCCATCTTGCTCTCCTGGTGTGTCAAATCAGTGGCTAATTAGACAGATCTGTCCCCACATTTGTGACATCAGTTGTGACTGTCCAATCTTATACACACATCCTGATTTATACTTATTAATCTGTTATGACCAGTAACTTTTAGTGGATAATGTTTGCAAATGTTAGTTAGATATCGCTGTGTTATTGAGTCAATTCACTGACTTTAGCATTTTTTTTATTATCCCACAATCCTCACTGTTTGGCTAAAAATACGTAGCCTTTATTTAAAGCTGCACCAGATTATATGGCCTCCTGGGAGCAGCACAACCATCCGCAAACACAACATTTACATTTTATCACCTTCTGAAGTTGTTATGGCAAACAGTTACCTATTTACATATCCAGCAGATAGCCTACAGAGCAACATTAGAAATAATTTGGAGTCCTTTTTCTGGCCACCTGGTGAATGTAAGTCCAATATTCACTCTCCTTTTTGTTCTGTTTTTGGTCTAAAAAGAAAAAATATCTGTCTCTTTAGCTGCTAAATGTTCCATTATGTTCACCAGCTAGTCGCTAACTTTGTCTGTCTGTTTGTTTGGTGCTGAGAAGGTAGTGTTCAGTGGGTTTATCAGAGCCTTTTTCTTAGAAACAGCTGTGGCTGAAAATGAGGCTGAAACAAAACAGTAAAGTTGCATTCCATAAAACCAAAACAATGAGCTGAAAGATGCTAAAAGGGAAGGGAACTGCAGTCAGGTGATAATTCTCTGTGAGTTTGTCACTACAAGCAACACCTTTACACATTTAGTTATTTGATCCATTGTTAATATATAAATCTTGATCAGTGCAGCTTTAGATAATGGTTGCATAATCTGTCTAATTTATTAAAGGTTACTAGTGTTGATACATGAAACTAAATAAACATGTATGGAATATAAATTTAGTACTGTAATCAAGGCTCTCACCACAGAGCAGCTTTTCACTGTGGGCTGATTAATTTCCTATACATTTGAGTTGAGAGAGGCTTTTTGCCAGCCATGAGAGGTTTTCATCTTTCCTTGCCTCCACCTTTTGCTGTTTGGCCTTGTGGCTGATTTAGTGCAACCTGTAATCACCACTGGACTGCAGACTGAAGAGAGAAAGTAGGAGTGAAACCGAGAGAAAGTGTGTGCGTGAGTGAAAGTAAGTGAAATAGCACTCTAGACATCAGACAGTGACTCACACTCACATTATTACACTATGTTCTAATGAATAAATCAAGATATAGCCTGGTCCAAAAACAACAGAGTGCAGAGAAATCCTTCTATATTCATCCTTTACATCAGCCTTCACTCCTACTGCTGCTCTATGAGAAGGAGTCTTACACAATTAATGCAATAATGTGAAATTAAACACCTTTACCCTGAGTGCACATCTTTGACTAATGCATAAACTGGCATTCTGGTGCTGAATGAGACCCAGAGGTGTAATGGCTTTGATGGGGTTGATGACAGAGTTTAGTCTTAACAGCAGGCAGGCATGGTCGGATCAGGCCTGGTCAAGGAGAAGCTCATCGTTAAATGCCGCCGCTGGTTTTCAAATGTCCTGCATTGTACATTTAAATGCTCCTAATGAGGATCTTTAAAGAGTGAGACAGTGTTATCTCCTCCCTCAGAGGCGCCGCTGTCTCATTGTTCGCATTGCTTGGCATGAGAGAAATCCATCAAGTCTGTTGCCACCAGGCTGTGGTATACAATTAAAATACTTCAAGACTCTATGTGTGATTTATTCAGGAAATAAATGGGTCGTGCAGAGCATCACCTGAAAACAATTATAGCCAAGACTCATAATGAGCATAATGATAGTGATATCTGTGCAGTGGCAAGGCAGAGCTCCACAAGTCACCCTGGAGCATTCTTTCTTTTATTAATTTTGTCTTTTATTTTGCTACTTTTGGGTCTTATGAAACATGATTAATATATCACAGAAGGCTGCAAACTGGAAGGAAGCCAGACTGCTACTTCATCTGCTTGTGTTCATCTTAAAAAAAAAAAAAAAAAAAAATACGCAGGGAGAAGATGTCATGCCAGTTTTCCTGTTTGAATATTACATTAGATGTGAAGAGAATTCTGTTTTAGCACAGTAATGGAGAATATACAACATTATACACAGAGTTAAAAGGTCCATGTAAGACATTAAGAAACAAAGATAAGGGGTCAGTCTGATTAAAATAAATTAAAACCTTGATTAAAAACATGACCTGGTGCCTCAGTACAACTTATTTGTACAACTTATTTCTTATTTACATGAGATGGTATAACATGACACGGATGCATGAATATTACTTCTGGTGACTGCTCAGACCAAAAGTAGCAGCAGCAGATATGGACATAACACAACAAGACTAAAGTTGTGCTCTAATTCCATAATACATACTAACTGTATACAGTATGTCATACAGTATATACTAATATTTTTAGTATACTTTGCAGAAAAGAAATCAATGTCATTTACCATTTAAATATAACAGCAAATGATACAACGTGTACACCAGATGTCAATCAAACTGCGAATGTAGAAAGTCACTGCCAATTAAACCTAAGAGAGAGCAAAATGTCTCTCTAAAAATGCTGTTCTTTTGTTTGGTTTTTAATGAATTTGTCTCACCACCAACTCCAATTTATTTCAATTTTTGCAGCTCTGAGCAGCTTCTCCATTTCCTCAAAGCATTGTGGGACAATTGTGTCTTTTAACTGCACACTCAAAAATCTAAATCTAAAATTTTTTTAGTACACATGCTGACACACTACATACTCCAAACCTGCTGATAATTAGTATGGATTTAGGACTTAAGAGTCTTCAGCCACGCAAGCGGCTCCTTGAGGCTGTACTTAAACAACAGTATTTTGAGCCTTAAAGTTAATAGATTGTTAAGTCCTTTGAGGCAAATTTTCTGAATTTGAGCTATATAAATAAAATTTGCTTAACTTTACTTGACTATGGGCATGCATTGACAATGTTGACATGCTGCTGTTTAGCAGGTATAATTTTTACCATGTTCACCATCTTAGTTTAGTGTATTAGCATGCTAACATTTGCAATTAGCACAATTGTTGGACAAATTAAAATTTTGACGTGATGGATGAAACAGCAGGGGATCACCAACACGGTCACAATTCATCCTAAAAGAAACATGAATGTCTGAACCAAATTTCATGGCGTTCTATTCAATAGCTGTTATGTCTTTCCCCCAGTCAGCCCAGTAGTACTTATACCAGTTCATTTACATTGTTCCTCTGCCAGTTTGTCAAAGTTACCATGAACTCATGCCTTTGCCTGCAAGCCAGAACCTGCACCTGAACCTGACCCCACACCTGTAGCTGAACCTGCCTGTCTGTCTCCTGCTTGTCTGTCTAAACCAGAACCTGCCTGTCTGCCAGCCTCGAAGTGCTGCCCGCTTCCTTTTAGCACCCATGTTAACAAATTGGGCTGTTCAGACAGAGCGCGCTGCAGCGCAGAGCTTCGCGGTCAGCTCGCACTCAGCAGCAATAGTTTGGTCTATTCTTTCCACGTGCCACGAGGAAATCTGGCATGCAAATACACTGATAAACTATTATAAATTATATATATTAATAGTATATAGGATATAAATGATCTGATTCTGATAAATAATATCAGAATGCTTGCCAACCCATTTGATTTCTCTGCCCTTCTCCCTCCAGTTTTCCTGGAGTGACCCCCCCACCCCGATAAAATATCAAGTTTTGCCCATCCACTTATTAGAAGTAGTATCACTGCTGTTTGTGATTGTATTTTTTAAATTACATCTTCTTTTCCTTTTGTCTGTTCCCTTTCAGGGGTCGCCACAGCGAATCATGTGCCTCCATCTAACCCTGTCCTCTGCATTCTCTTCACTCACACGATTAACTTCATGTCCTCTCTCACTACATCCATAAATCTCCTCTTTGGTCTTCCTCTAGACCTCCTGCCTGGCAGCTCCAACCTCAGCATCCTTCTACCAATATATTCACAGTCTCTCCTCTGAACATGTCCAAACTACCTCAATCTGGCCTCTCTGACTTTATCTCCAAAACATCTAACATGAGCTGTCCCTCTGATGTACTCATTCCTGATCCTGTCCATCCTCGTCACTCCCAAAGAGAACCTCAACATCTTAAGCTCTGCTACCTCCAGCTCTGCCTCTTGTCTTTTCTTCAGTGCCACTGTCTCTAACCTGTACAACATCGCTGGTCTCACCACCGTCTTGAACACCTTTCCTTTCATTCTTGCTGATACTCTTTTATCACACAACACACCTGACACTTTTCTCCACCCGTTCCAACCTGCTTGCACTCGCCTCTTCACCTCTTTTCCACAGTTTCCATTGCTCTGAACCGTTGACCCTAAGTACTTAATGTCCTGCACCTTCTTCACCTCTGCTCCCTGTAACCTCACCGTTCCACCTGGGTCCCTCTCATTGACACACATTCTGTATTCTGTCTACAAATCACAATGTCATTCACACTTCACCACGGTCTTACAGCACTCATACATGTCCTGCACCACTCTAACATACTTCTCTGCCACTCCAGAATTCCTCATACAATACCACAGCTCCTCTCTCAGCACCCTGTCATACGCTTTCTCTAAATCTACGAAGACACTATGCAACTCCCTATGACCTTCTCTGTACTTCTCCATCAGCATCCTCAAAGCAAATACTGCATCTGTTGTACTCTTTCTAGGCATGAAACCATATTGCTGCTGACAAATGCTCACCTCTGCCCTTAGCCTAGCTTCCACTACTCTTTCCCACAACTTCATTGTATGGCTCATCAGCTTTATTTCTCTGTAGTTGCCCCAGCTCTGCACATCTCCCTTGTTCTTGGCACCAGTTCACTTTTCCTCCATTCCTCAGGGATCCTCTCACTCTCCAAGATCTTGTTAAACAAACTAGTCAGAAACTCTACTGCCACCTCTCCTAGACACTTCCATACCTCCACAGGTATGTCATCAGGACCAACTGCCTTTCCACTCTTCATCCTCTTCAACGTCCTCCTCACTTCACTCTTGCTAATCTTTGCTACTTCCTGCTCCACACCAGTCACTTCTTCTACTCTTCATTCCCTTTCATTTTCCTCATTCATCAACTCTTCAAAGTACTACTTCCATCTTCCCATCACACTCCTGGCACCTGTGAATACATTTCCATCCTTATCTTTAATCACCCTAACCTGCTGCACATCCTTCCCATCTCTATCTCTTTGTCTGGCCAACCTGTACAAATCCACCTCTCACTCTTTAGTGTCCAACCTAGCATACAAGTCCTCATATGCTCTTTGTTTGGCCTTTGCCACTCTACCTTCACCTTACGCTGCATCTCCCTGTACTCCTGTCTACTCTCTTCAGTACTCTCAGTGTCTCACTTTTTCTTAGCTAACCTCTTTCTCTGTATACACTCCTGCACTTCCTCGTTCCACCACCAAGTCTCCTTGTCCACTTTCCTCTTTCCAGATGACACACCGAGTACCCTCCTACCTGTCTCCCTGATCACATTAGCTGTAGAGGTCCAGTCATCTGGAAGCATTTTCTGACCACCCAGAGTCTGTCTCAGCTCCTTCCTGAAAACGACACGACATTCAGATTACAACGTCTACACAAGATGTAGTCCACCTGAGTGCTTCTACCTCAGCTCTTATATGTCACCCTATGTTCCTGCCTCTTCTGGAAGAAAGTGTTCACTACAGCCATTTCCATCCTCTTTGCAAAGTCTACCACCATCTGTCCTTCTGCGTTCCTGTCCTGAAGACCAAACCTGCCCATCACATTCTCATCACCTCTGTTCCCTTCACCTACATGCCCATTGAAATCTGCACCAATCACCACTCTCTCACCTCTGGGGATGCTCTGCATCACTTCATCTAACTCACTCCAGAATTTCTCCTTCTCTTCTAACTCACATCCTACCTGTGGGGCATAACCACTCACAACATTGAACATCACCCCTTCAATTTCCAGCTTCAGACTCATCAACCTGTCTGATACTCTTTTCACCTCTAGAACATTCCTCACAAACTCCTCTTTCAGGATAACTCTCTTCCTATCTGACCCATGGTAGGACAACTTGAACCCTGCTCCTAAGCGTCTAGCCTTGCTACCGTTCCACCTGGTCTCCTGGACACACAGTATGTCCACCTTCCTTCTCTGCATCATGTCAATCAACTCTCTAGCCTTCCTTGTCATAGTCCCAACATTCAAAGTCCCTACTGTCAGTCCTACATTCTTAGCTTTCCTCTCCTCTCTCTCTCTCTCTCTCTCTCTCTCTCTCTCTCTCTCTCTCCTCTCTCTGCCTACAAACACACCTTCCTCCTCGCCTTCTTCGTCTTCGACCAACAGTAGTCCAATTTCCACCGGTACCCTGTAGGTCAATAGCACCGGTGGCGGTCGTTGTTAACCCGAGCCCCGACCGATCCGGTATGGAAGTCATTGTCACGATTCGCATTTTTAATTTGGCATGTGTTTTACGTCGGATGCCCTTCCTGACACAACCCTCTGCATTTATCCAGACTGGGACAGGCACAAGAAGACACTGGCTTGTGCCCCCTTACAGTTGCATTGTTTTTTAAATTACATACTTATTCCATATACTTGTTAGTTGTCTCTAAACAGAGACCAAGAGAGATGAGCAGTGTGTGCCCCTCTGAGCAGATCATCACACAAGGTGATTAACTTCAAGCTACGCCCCGCAGAACAACATTAAAAGCTTTAAGTTATAAATTCATGAGGTTATTATAAAGATCAGCTCTTTATTGTGATTAGAAAAGACCAGAGGAGCAGAATCGCTTGTTGACCGGTGCGGAGAAATGAGCTTCTAGTGTGAACAGCCAAGCTACTGCTCGCAGGAAAAATGACCTAGCTTGGTGCTTCGCGGCACTTCCACCTCCTGTGTGTCCCCAGTGTCACATCCCGGCTGCGATACAGCTGTTATAGTTTGAGGTTTTGTCATTTCCTGTTTAATTTTGTAGTGTGTTCCTCTCTTTGTGTGTCTTGTGGTTTTACTTCCTGTCTTTGTTTGCTTTCCCTCCAGTTTTGATTGTTGGTCCCTCGTTGATTGTTTACACCTGTGTCTCGTTGTCTCACCTCCCTTAGGGTATTAAGTCCAGGTCTTTTCCTTTGTTCATTGTCGGATCATTGTTGTTCTGTCAACATTCTTCAGCTGACTTTGATGATTAATTCATCTAAGCCATCAACCTGTCTCTTAGACCCCATTCCAACTAGGCTGCTTAAAGACGTTTTACCCTTAATTAGCACTTCTTTACTGGATATGATCAATCTGTCTTTATTAACAGGCTATGTACCACAGTCCTTTAAAGTAGCTGTAATTAAACTGCTTCTTAAAAAGCCCACTCTTGATCCAGGGCTTTTAGCCAACTATAGACCTATATCTAACCTTCCCTTTCTTTCTAAGATCCTTGAGAAAGCAGTCGCCAATAAGTTGTGTGACTTTCTAAATAACAATAGTTTATTTGAGGATTTTCAGTCAGGGTTTAGGGTGCATCATAGCACAGAGACAGCGCTGGTGAAAATTACAAATTACCTTTTAATTGCATCAGACAATGGACTTGTCTTGTTAGATCTTAGTGCTGCGTTCGACACCATTGGCCATCACATCCTATTACAGAGACTGGAACATGTAATTGGCATTAAAGGAACCACTCTAAGCTGGTTTAAATCCCATCTATCAGATCGATCTCAGTTTGTACATGTTAACGATGAGTCCTCCGTGCACGTCAAAGTTAGTCACGGAGTTCCACAAGGTTCTGTGCTTGGACCGATTCTATTCACCTTATATATGCTTTCTCTAGGCAATATTATTAGGAAGCGCTCCATGAACTTTCATTGCTATGCGGATGATACCCAATTATATCTATCGATCAAGCCAGATGAAACTAACCAGTTAACTAAACTTAAAGCATGTCTTAAGGACATAAAGACCTGGATGACCTGCAACTTTCTGATGTTAAACTCTGTTAAAGTCTCTGTCAAAACTGAAGTTATTGTACTTGGTCCCAAACACCTCCGAGACACATTATCTAAAGATATAGTTACTCTAGATGGGATTGCCCTGGCCTCCAGCAGCACCGTAAGGAACCTCGGAGTTATCTTTGATCAGGATTTATCCTTTAACTCCTACATGAAACAAACTTCAAGGACTGCCTTTTTTCACCTACGTAAAATTGCAAAAATCAGGCACATCCTGTCTCAAAATGATGCAGAAAGATTAGTGCATGCATTTGTTACTTCTAGGCTGGACTACTGCAATTCTTTATTATCCGGCTGCCCGAATAAGTCCCTTAAGACTCTCCAGTTGATCCAGAATGCTGCGGCATATGTACTGACAAAAATTAGGAAAAGAGATCATATGTCTCCAATATTAGCTTATCTGCACTAGCTCCCTGTAAAATCCAGAATTGAATTTAAAATCCTTCTCCTCACCTACAAAGCTCTTAATGGTCTGGCACCATCGTATCTTAAAGATCTCATAATACCATATTATCCGACTAGAACACTGCACTCCCAGGATGCAGGGTTACTTGTGGTTCCTAGAGTCTCCAAATGTAGAATGGGAGCCCGAGCCTTCAGTTATCAAGCTCCAGAGTCCTGAATGATTAGTTATGCTGCTATAGGCCTAGACTGCCGGGAGACTTCCCATGATGCGCCTCTTTCCTCTCTCCTTCTCTCTCTCTCCATCTGTATGCATTTTTACTGCATGTTACTAACTCAGCATCTTCTCTCTCCCGTAGTTTTGTGCTTTCTCATTTCTCTCCTTCTGTTGCTTTAAGCAGGTATTTCCACCTCCGGAGCTGCAGAGACTGAATCTGTGGTTGTGGGCCACCTGCTGCCCCTGTGTTCCTGCTCAACAACTGCTACTACAGTTGTTGTTATTGGCTCTGTTACTGATTCTGACATTATTTTTTCCAATAGCTGTCATTCCCATTATTACTAATTTATTAATATTAACACTACAATCACAATTCTATTATTTTAAAAAATAATAATAATTCTACGTGGTCTTTGCATTGTGCCTCCTTCTCCCCCCACACTCCCTCCCCCAAACCCCTCCCCTCGCTCTCTCAAAACCTCTCTCTCTCTCTCTCTCTCTCTCTCTCTCTCTCTCTCTCTCTCTCTCTCTCTCTCTCTCTCTCTCTCAAAACCTAACACGGCAGCCCACCATTGAGTCTGGTTCTGTCCAAGGTTTCTGCCTCTTAAAGGAAGGTTTTCCTTGCCACTGTCGCCAAATGCTTGCTCATGGTGGGATTTGTTGGGTCTCTGTAATTAATATTATAAAGAGTACGGTCTAGACCTGCTCTATAGGAAAAGTGCAATGAAATAACTTCTGTTATGAATTGGCACTAGATAAATAAAATTGAATTGAATTGAATTGAATTGTTCTTGTCTTGTGTGTTTTCATGACATTTGTGTGTGTCACCGTTTGGTGCAATTTACGTTATACCTTGGTTCCGCGCCCAGTTCCCTGGCATTCTTACCATGAGTTCTGTTTGGATTCTTTGTCTCCCTTGGACCGTGTTTGGATTCTGGACTTTGAATTTGCATGCTCCCTTTTGGATTTGTTTAGACTCACTTCCTTGGTTCCACCACTGCAGCCGGTAACCCATTTTCCCTGTACCTGCACCTGTATCTGCCTATTTGCCTGTTACCTGTTTGTTGCCTGTCTGCCTACTGGTCTGTCTGCCTGTACCTTTCTTTAAGCCACTTAACCCCAATAAACACTGTAGCCATCCGGCTACTTCATCCTCATATCGCTTCCTGGTCATCTGCATTTGGGTCCACATACTACACCACATATGACAGCAGCCACCGGAGCTGATCGCAGCCACTCTAGACAATGCTTGTGATTCTACCAGATGTGCCACAGCGCGTTTCTGCTTAAAATACGCACCTTGTCTTTTGACAGAATCTGCATAGGGCAGATTGAGCCAGGCAGGAAGTCAGACAGAGGAATGGCATAGAGTATCCGGTCAATTTTTAAAATAAAACATCCTGTGCAGACTACCGATCAAATATCAACAATAAACACAATTAAAACAGACAAAAAATGAAAGCCTACTAACCCATGGTATAAGCATAAAAATCAAGGCAAAATGACCAAATCAACAAATTCTGAGACGAAATCGGGCAGGCAAAACACACAGACATGGAGGACGGAACAAAACCACGTCACAGACACAATGTCATAGAGCCATGCCGGTGGAATCCAGGCATGAGAAACAACAGTGCTGACTAGCTATTCTTCATGAAAACTCACAAACGGCCATTTTTACATTTCTGTTTGTGTACAGATTAAACAAACGAGATACAGTATATTAATTAATGAGCTTTAGAGGTGTTGCTAGGAGTACTTTTGAATCTAAACAGAGCCAGGCTAGCTATTTCCACCTGCTTCCAGTCTTTATGCTAAACTAAATACCTCCTGTCTCTAGCTCTGTGCTTAATGCACAGGTATTGACCTTTTCATCTGACTCTCTGTAAGAAAGCAATTAAGTGTAATTCCAAAAATCTAATTATTCTTTTAAATTTAAAGTACATATAGGTCCAGTGAATATCAGTATGTTTACTCCGCTTTTAGGATTAGAAAAGGAACAGAATCAAGTTTTCATAGTGCTATGTTTACTGACACTATGAGAAACACAGACCACCTGTAGCAGTCTGGTTTTCAGCTGATTACAGTAAAGCGCAAAATCTGTGAATCTCTGCTCTGAAATCTGTCATCACAGAGCAAAAACAGAAGTAGCTGTCCTTCTTAATCCTTAGGACAATTTTATTTGCTTCACCTATGTATTTGCCTCCACTGACTTGGGGAATTGGGAAACACTTGGGGAACTGTCTCAGATACTGTATATAACAAATGATAAAGTGTTCATACCAAACATCGCTCCAGTGGCTTCTACTCCCCTTTCTGTTCAAGAGCTGAGTTTCCTCTCATGGTAATACTACAAAACAATTCCTGACATGAAAAAACTTCCTGCTGATTATTACTGGCATTGAGCTTCCAAACTGAATTGATTTGTTTGACAAACATGACTTTATAAGGTCCACTTACGAAATAGGAGCTTTCAGCCACACCTTATGGCCTTCATCAGTGGATGGAGTTTTTTCGGTTTTTGTCAAACTACTATTTTCAAGATCAAGAATGAACATTTAAGCTGAACAGATTTGGTGAAATTCTTATTTCACTCCCCATTAGTGTTGGGCATGGTACTGAAATTACAGTTACAGTTTTTAGTTACAGTTACTAGTTACTTCTGTCAAGTAATTTAATTACCAATTACTGAATATAAAAGTGCTAGTAAATTAATTACTAGGGAAAGTAACTTTTGCGTTACTTTGTCTGCTTCAATTCTCTTATTAATGCACACATAGCTATATTATTTTAGTGACTGTCAAATTACATCTATCATTGTACCCATTATCAACGATAGGAGTTATTGATACGCCAGACCACCAGAGGGTGGTTAGACAGTAGGATTTAGTAGAAGACTCACACAAAGAGTGTGTTAACCGAGGATTGCTACAAGAGTTGAAGAACCCAAGTTTCTTCAGTTTAAATTCGAAATATTACAATCACTATTATGAAAAGCAAGCTCAAAGAACTGTCTTGTGCCAACATAAGGTCGGGTGATGTTAGATCATAAACCTGAAAATCCAGGGAACAGGCTTCCTTTGTCTTCTATCCTATGTAGTTGTCTACTATTTTCAGATAAGACAAAAGTAATGAGCCCATTTAAATTTCAGTAATTGTAATTGCCTTATTTAATTTGAAAAAGTAATTACCTCTATGTCTATTTACTGCCAAAAGTAGTGGAATTACAGTAACGCGTTACTCCTAACACTGCTCCCCATACAGCAAGGCTTTAAACAACTAGAAGAAGCGCACATTAATAACTAAGCCCATGAACCTCACACTGATCTCTGTCATCCACTTGTACTGTAAATTTGGGCTGATACCTCATGAATGTGGTGGCAGCGGGCCGGCAGTGGCAATTGTGTAATCACAGAGGGTGCAGCGGGCAAATCTTCAGACACCCATTCATTAGCTGACTCAGCAGCAGGTTGGACAGGAAGCTGGCAGATTGGTTGGTTGATCTGGGAGTAAGAGACGACAAAGACTGACAAAAAAATAGGAAAGTGTCTCCTCTGTGATTAAAGACTGGAGATCCTGACATGCATGATAGCCCTGTGACTCCTGTGACCCCGGCCTAGGAGAGATAAAGTGAAGGCTCTCCTTCTTCTTCTCTTCTGAGTCCTCGGCTGTAGCCGTAATTCACCAGCCTCTGGTGAAAGCTTTTAACAACTTCCCTACAGCTTCTGCACCCCATTCCAACTGCATCAGTCACCAGGTTGGAGAGTTGTGCAGGATGCAATACGAAAATAAAAAAGAGAAACAAAAGAAGCAGAGGTTTTGTATTGATTGCAGTGAATAGACCTGCAGTGAAGAGAATACAGATACAAGGTTCTACTTGGACAGCATTGCTGATGAAATGGAAATCCTTTCAAAGGTGATATGATTAAAGAACAAAAAGGAGAAGATGATTTAGTAGTCATTTGTCGGATTTATACATGGATTGCAAAAGGTTTACACATTTAAATCTGTTACATTGGAGGGTTTACTGTGCACATAATGCCACATGCATATGTGTCAAGGCTTGTCATTAATTCAGATGCAGTTCAGGAAATTAATTGCACTGTAAATGCTGATCAACACAAACGGCCAGAAAAATTGCTCAAAGAATCCCTGAGTGGGTGTTCCGCATCTAAAAAGGCAGGGTTGGGGGTTATACCAGATCTTATTAACTCTTTCCAGCAAAGTGCAAAAGAAACTTTTCACAATCAGCATCATAATCAGCAGAGGCACAGGGAGGCAGGGTTAACTAACTGATCCACAGTCTTAAATAGGAATTTGGGGTTGTGCTGATGGGCAGAAATAAGTGCAGAGAAATGGCATGTTCTTGCATCCTTCACCATCCTATTATACAGGAGTAATAACTCTTTCATAGCCACAAAGTGGACCTGGAGACCTGATTTCTTCCATCTCTGATCTGCTCCTGCATTTCCTTTTAAAGCTTTGAGTACTGTCATTTAACCATGGCTGTTTTCTAGTCTTTGAGTTTGGTCTATTTTTCAGAGGAGCTATGAGATCTAAGGTTGCAAAGCACAGATAGTTAAAAGAATCAACCAAATCGCGGTTAGAGCTGAAGACTGGAGGAAGGGTTCTGGCCTGGATCTTTATTAAATTAATATTATTGCTGTGTCGGCAGTGTCTGTTTCGTATTAAGGACCTATGCAAGGAATTTTAAAAGTAGCGCTAGAGGGCTCCAGGCTTCAAATAGTAGCACTATATTCAGTCCACAATGGGGAGTTAGTGACAGCAGAGGGTGTGTGGCTGTTTATGGTGGGCAGAGAAGAGAAAGAAGAAGAGCAAGGGGAAACAGGTGATGTAAATAGTCAATTATGTGAGGAGGACAGTACAGCATGCTGCAGGTTAGCCTCAAGCATGCGATTACCTGACTTGTTTGGGTGAAAACCGTCTCGTGCAAATAAGGAAGAACAATACCGGAATAAGTTAAAATTGTGAATAAAACCAATGTCATGGGTACTGCAGACAGACTGAAGCCAGGTATGAAGGCTGAGGATCCTGCTAAAACGGTCAATTCCACGACCCAGTGTAGGAATTAGACCCAAAATAAAAGCATGCTTTCCACTGGTGTTGAGCAGGTCAAAGAGGCGGATGAAGTCTGCTTTCGTCAGCTCAGATTGCTGATGGGCGGTGTCATTGGTGCCGACATGGACTATGATTTTCATGATCGAGGGTGCGGCGTCCTTCTTAGCAGAGGGGCTCTCTGCTGTCTCTGGACGAGTGAGACCTCCAGAGCTTCTCCTGATCACAGCCTCTTTCAGTAATAAGTGAGAGGAGGAGGAAGACTTGACTGCTGGAAAGTGGGAGCGTCCCTCCAGTGGAGGAAAGTCCTGTGTATCCAGGATGTCAAACCTGTTGACCAGCGGGAGGTCCCGATGTGAAGGAGGGGAGGCGGGTGCTTTGCACCATGTCTGTCCTTGCAGGCTCTAGTCCAGTGCTTCGGTAGACATGGAGTCGAACTCACTGGAGCCTTCTCACCACCCCCACTGACGAGTGACCGTGCATCCACTGGGGCTTGGTAAGGAATAGAAATGGCCATTGCCTTGGGCTTTGCACCCATGAGGAGTCACAGATCTTCAGGCTTAGCTGAAACGGCTTCATACGTCAAAGATGATGGAACTGAGCCATGGAAGAGTGGGATCATTGTCCAGTACTGGAGTGGAGCAGTCAGGGGAGTCAGATGGGATGGTCGCATGCCGGTAGCCGCAGCCAAAGGAGCCAAGAATTGTTTCTTTTCAATAAATATTTTTGTATGTGAAATTGTTTGGAATGCACGCCAGTCCGAAACAAACAAGCAGGAAGACCACCTTAGATTATTATTCTACATTATTATTGTTGTAGGTACTCCACAAGTGATTGTTAATTGCATTCTCTTTTGTCCCACAATCCTGAGAGCCATTGAACGCAGCATTGGCCAGTCTGACCTGTGACCCAGATGTCACTAGGTCAATAAAAAGGTCAGCGATGCTTTGTTCACTCGCTTTCTCCTGGAATCTTTCACTGTGGCTCTCCTCCTGGCTTCGCTGTGTAATCTGCAGAAACACGCAGCAGAACCGAAGCCTCCTGATCTACTAAAGCGCTGCAAAGGCCTCTAAGATCTCTGCAACAAAGTTTAGCGCAAACAGCTGCCACACACAAAGCCTGACAGTTAACTTCCCATGCTAACAGGAGCACAAAGCAAGTTCCAGCTTCCTAAAAGTGGGCTCTGCACAGCAAAATTTGCTTCCACTGCGGAACCACAATTCTTCCCATCTTGGCTCGTCTATAACAGAATGACCACCAGCTAACAGCAGCACCAAAGCCACCTCTCTTTCCTTCCCACGGGTGGGTAATGTTACAACTGGGCATGGTATAGAGTAACAGTGTATATAGCTAAGCAAATGACTGTTCAGTTTTGCACATGTACATTACCGATGTGTTTTTCTGAGGTTCTATTGTTGTGATCTTCTGTTAGGTTAATTTGGTAGCCACCGCTAAGTTGATGTTAGTTTATGTTATGCTCCTTTTAACTTGGCACCATTATACTAAACAGATCATACACCTCCTAATTTGACTCAAACACAATCACACACGGTGGAGAGAAACTTTAAAGCTCCCGCTTCACATGTTCCTTTGTTTCTGATCACATGGGTTTATGCTCGTGCACGCGAGACATACGGACGTAGAACAAGACCTGCGCGCAAACACACACACCTTTTGTTAGTGTTTAAAGTTAGTCTTCATATTGTGTGTTTGTTTATCTTTTTTTAATAACTGCTTGTGTATAATTATGCTGGCTTCTTTAATGTTGCACAATAGTGATTAATTTGCCAACCTTCTATGTTGAACTCCTTATCATTCAACCTACTTGTTACGGACAGAGGAGACCGGAGACACCAAGATGAGACAGGAGGTTTTATTGTTCACGATGCAAACTGACAGTGTAGGAAAGTTACTGATACCATCCTTTGGGTAGCTGAACCGGAGATCTGGGACTGAAGGAAACACACTCGGGAGGTTGGAGAAGCACGGGATCAGGAACTGGAGCTTGAAGGCCGGGAGGACGTTTCGATGAAGCGAGGTAGGAGTCTGTGACGTTAAATAAGCTGGCTGCAGAGCTCTGTCCTATTTCCAACAAGACCGGACACTGACTGAGGTGTGGGATGAGGTTTTTATAGTGGAGTGCTGATGAAATGCAGGTGTGTGATTAATGACAGGTGTGAGTGATTACCGGCTGGTGAGGACATGACAGGCTGTGACACTACTAGCTATCAATGGTAATTTTGGTTATTAATTTAATTATTAATCTGAATTCCAAATTGATTGTTTAGTGTATTTTGTGAGACTCAATCAATTAATTGGCTATCATTTGTCTTCTTTAAGAAGAGTGGTGCCCCCGGGGACTTTATTAATTAAAGTTATTTGATAATTCTGAATTCATTGATCTCACCTACACAGATGGGTGCCCCCTTCAAACATTGTAAATCACAACATTATCATGTAGGCCAATAAAAACAGTGCAATAGTCAATCTTTTTTTCTAAATTGTATGCTGCATTTAAATTCATACTGTGTTTAAAATATAACTACACCAGCGCAGAGTGGATGGCATCAAAAGAGCCACCACGCGTGGGTGTGCCCTTCACAGATGCAGAAGAGCGTAAGAGAAAATTACCTGTGACGATGGAATGCAAATACAATAAAACATTCTGTAAATGCCTGAAGTGCTGGGATGCTGTTTGTGGGAAGTGCACACCCAAGGTGATGAATGTCTGCGCAAAGTGTGTTTGAGCAATGCGTAGCAGAAATAATTACAAAATCCATGCATTCTAATAGTGGGTAAATTTTACCTGTTGGCAGTTTTAGGTATACAGCGACTCCTGGTAGTTCTAGTGTTAAGGTTAGAGAAAGACTGGTTTTGTTTAACTGCTGAAACAGTCAGCCAGTCTCATGTTTCAAGTCTGTAGCACTAACTTTTTCAGTATTTAGTCAAGACCACAATCTCAGGAGCTTAAAAATTGTTCTTGAAGTGTCGAATTACAAAAACAACACAGCCATTCATCATCATTTTGATTAATTGGTTGGTTGGACTTGGGAACTTTTCTCAGCTGTATGAGGATCCCTGACTCCTACATGCTGAATTAATCAGTTTTTATAATGGCCAGGTTGGGTCACATTACATCGTTTCTGAAGGCATCTCCTACTAATGCCAAAGGGTACTTTATGCGTGTATACACGATGCAAGTGGAAATTGCCGAGGGCCTTTGTACAATTGTTGTGGCTTTCAATTACGCATACAAAGGCCTTCTTCCGCCACACTCACTGTGCTACAGTCCTTGAGAGAGCTTTTATCTAGGCTCAACTACAGTGAGATTATTTTAGCTGGTGAATAAAACTGGGATTGGTTTAACCCAGTATCTGATGATTTTAAATCTCTTTGTGATTCCTTGAACCCTACACAGCTGATTAACTCCCACACTCACCCACATCCTGAATGCCCTGACAAGTCCGATCTAGTTGACCTGATTTTGACTAATGTTCCACATAAATTTTCTGTTATCAGTGTTTTCTGCAACGACCTAAGTAACCATTGTGTTATTGCTGTCGTTAGGAATATCAGGTTTCCTAAAACAAAACCATGCTTGATTTGCAAGAGAAATCTGAAACATTTTAATGAACAAAGGTTTTATCATGAATTGTTTATTTAAAAAATCGCAGAATTGAGCAGCTCCCTTTTTTATACCCATATTATGAATAAACATGCCCCTTTTAGGAGATATAAAGTTTAAGGGGGGGATAAACCTTGATTTTCCTCTGACCTTTCGGATGTCATTCGTGAGCGCAACTTAACTTGGGCTAAGGCAAAGTTCAGGGGTTCCAGCACTGACTGGCTTATTTTTAGACAACTGAGAAACAAATGCTCTTCTCCAATCAAAAAAGCAAAGTTTTATTTGTCAGTGACCACTGAAAATCTAAATGATCCAAAGAGATTTTGGAAAGCCATTAAATTCCTTTCTGTAAGTAATATCTCTCACCCCTTATCCTACCTGCATTATGATGGACATTTTATATCTTCTGGCTGTCTGTTTGATCCATACTGCTCTGCACCTGTGAAAACCTGTCCCGATGTTCCCATGAATGGTGGTCTTCAATTTAGCTTTTTACTCGGCAGCAAGTACATAAAGCACTGAAAGCTCTCAACACAGGAAAGGCAAATGAGCCAGATCTTATTGATCCCTACTTTTTAAAATTGGCAGCTGATTTTATTGCAGCCTCTTATACAGTGGTGTGAAAAAGTGTTTGCCCCCTTGCTGATTTCTTATTTTTTTGCATGTTTGTCACACTTAAATGTTTCAGATCATCAAACTAATTTAAATATTAGTCAAAGATAACACAAGTAAACACAAAATGCAGTTTTTAAATGAAGGTTATGTATTTTAACCTGAAATCTGCTTTTGTTCTCCCTTTGTTAAAAGGGACGACAAACTACAGGCCAATTTCAAAATTGTCTATATTATCCAAGATCCTTGAAGGTTTGATTTATATTCAAATTACATTTTATCCACATCTCAGTCAGGGTTTAGTTAAAAACATAGCACCACTACGGCAGTTTTGAAGGTGGTAAATGACATTTCCTTGGCACTTCTTATTGATTTATCTAAGGCTTTTGACACGGTTGACCATAATATCCTTAAACAGAGGCTTTTTAACATAGGTCTCTCAGGGCAACCGGGACCTGACCAACTACTTCTCTTATAGGTCTCAGTGCAACAGATATGATGGTCATTGCTCTGATGTTCCACAGGGCAATGGTGTTCCACAGGGCTCTGTGCTTGGCCCAGTGTGGTTCACCATGTCCCTAAATGATCTGGGTCAAGATGTGACAGATGCTCATTTTCAGTTTTATGCTGATGATACAGTTATTTACTGCTGTGCGCCAACCCTTGCTGAAGCAGCTGACCACTTGCAAAGTGTTTTTAATGTTGTCCACAACACCCTGTCTCAACTGAAACTTGTTCTCAATGGTGATAAGACCAAGCTTATGTTATTTTCTAATGCCAAGTGTAGGCCACAAAATATCCATTCAGTGGTTAAGGGAAAGGCCATTGAGAAGGTTAACTCCTCTAAATATCTGGAAATTCTGATTGATGATTCCCTTACTTTTAAGCCACATGTACAGTGCTTGGTGAAGCTACATGTACAGTGTTTAGTGAAAAAACTGAAGCTTAAATTAAGTTTCTATTTTAGAGTTGTGTTTTTCTTTTAAAAGGGGCAATATTCCTGGCCTCATGCTCCAAACAAATAGGGCACATTTCACCTCCCCCTCTGTCTCAGCCAGCAGCTAAGTTTACAAGAATTTGCTAAATTTTAAGATACATGGCTAAACAGTTAGACTAACATACATACATACAGCTTTCGTTTTAGCTTGTAACAATTTTCTATTAGCCGAGCTAGCGTGCTGTGCTTGTGAGAGGCTGCAGACAGAGCAGATTAAAATATCACTTTCTACACGTTTACATGTTTATGCTTGTTGAACAGGTGTATTGATAAAGTATTAGTCTTTACTCGCAAAGGTTTTATTACAGTGTGTGTGTGTGTGTGTGTAATGTTATATGGAGGAGCTCCCGACCAGAGAGCAGGGAACATGCTGCGTCGCTGTAGAGTGATAATAAATCACACCAAAACTTAAAAAAAGTACAAATAAAAGAAGCAGTAGAGTTGGAGCTTATCAATGCTACAGTCAGATCAAGTGTTGGCAGAAGACAAATAGTGGTAGCGGTGGAATGAGAGGTCGAGAAGCGAACATAGTGCAGCAGCATCAAGAGCTCGGTGCAGCTTTACTTCTTCGTCCTCTCATGTTGGACTGAGGGCAGACTGGATGCTACAGTGACTCTATCGTCACTATCATCTCTCGAGGCTCAAGTGGTATTACAACACAGGATGGGCCAGGGCTAGTGGTTTAGCATGCTAATTACAGTAGATATCTCTGCAACACAATCCATAGATGTTTTTGACATGATGTCAGAACTGTTACTTCTTCACATTATGTTGATAAGGTTAGTTCATTTTTTTAATGTTTTAAACTGCAATTCTGGCCAAATCTTACTTATTGCCTCTTTAATGTAAAAAAAAAACAAAAAAACTTGTTGCTGCCACATTTTTACCTGTGTTGGTCTATGGGCATCTTTTATATATGCAAGCCTCTGCCACATTGCACATGATTTGGTGTGGTATGTCAAGCAGGAAAGCAGGAGTAGGACCCAAATGCAGACAACGGAGGCTGAGCAGATGCAGTTTGATTATTTTATGAATAAAAGAAGGCTTAAGCTGAAACTGATCAAGACACAGGTGAAAACAATCAAACACAGGAAGCAACACTAAAAGACACTTGAGGGAAGGAGGCTATTTCAAAATAAAACAGGAAATAAGAGAACACAAACCGAAAACCATGACATGATTGAAACAACTTACCATGCTTCCCTTAGATTCACCATGAACTGCAAAGCGTTAAGTGATGGACAGTACTCTTTGCGGTCATAGAACTTTTATATATTGTCTGTATCAAATGTTCATACAGAGAGTGGGAAAGGGCTTTTAGGTATTCTACACTTTCAGACTGGAATATATTGCAGAATTTTTTGCCATGATTTGATTTCTTTGAATGCTTTTAAATCCATTTTGAAGGACGTGGAGACAGAATCGTTGGGGTGTCGGTGCTTAAACTGATATTATGGCTTGTACTGCACTTTGTTCCTTGAGATGTTATATATTGTAGTATTGTATGTTCTTCTGTTTTGTGTCTGTTTACAATCTCTTGTTTTTATCTAGTGCTACTGCCTATCTTGGACTCCCTTGAAAAAGAGATTTTTAATCTCGATAGGACCTATCCTGGTTAAATAATGGTTAAATAAAATAATCCAGGCAGTGTGCGCAGCTCTGGCAGTGACTCAGGAGAGCACAGCACACTCTCCATTGAAAATAATGGCCTTGCTGTGTGCAAAGTTGCACTTGCACACTTGCCAAAAGCTCAATATTAAAGTGTAGTGAATGCATGGAGAATTCTTTCCTGCTCCATTTGCACCAGAGCTGGTCGGTCAGTCATACTACTCACTTTAAGATATTACTTGACAGAGACTATTGTCCTGTGAATTGCTGTGGCAACCAAAGTTTATACATTAACTTTCATTCCAGTAGGATTTCAAAGAAACCCCCCCCTGGGCAATGTAATGATTCCTGTGCTTTGTAGCAATAGGCCTAGTATTTGTATGTGTTTATGACATTGCACCTGTCAGAAAATCATATTTTAGTACGTTGGAAAAGACACAGACATTTAAATGCATGAAAAAGAAGTTAGCTCTTGTAAAATAAAGAAAAAAGGGCAGGTGAAAGCTCCCTGCAGTCGTTGTATGACCCCTGTACTATTTTGGAATAGTTATGGTGGTAATTTTGCAGGCGATCCAAGAGGAACGTAAAGATGATGGAATAATGCTTTATGTTTTGGAGGGGGAGAGAGGAATGGACAGGTCTTCATAAGCTGACAAGTAGAATGTATGAAGAGGCACATTAAGGGAGAGTGAGAGTGGAATACATTAGAAGCCGAAGCTGAAGTATCAGTATACACTCTCCCTACGGTTCTACCAAGGCCCATAATTCCCCAGGAAATCAAGGCCGGGGCCCGTGGAAATGGATCACATCACTGTTGTTTGCTCATTAGACAGAGGGGAATTCAGCATAATGTTAACAACCACATCACCTTGCTCCTGCGTTTTTTTTAAGACTTGTTTATGCAGCAGACATTTATTTTGGGGGGTAGAGTGAGGGGAGGATGATCCATCATGGGCTGCAGTTAATAAAATTACAGCTCACACTGGCTCGTACATCCCCTTGATTCATCACCTGCTGCCAGTGGCTTTCTGCCACACCCTATCAGTCTTGGCTACTGAAAACCTCCAGTCTGAGAGAGACTTTGGGGAAATCAAAGGCAAAAAACAGTAATGGGATTTTGATTAGCAAACGTTTTGCAGTGGTGAAGCTTCCCCATGATGTGTGACAGTTGTAAATGAGCGCCCATCTCATCCTGAGGCAACGGGCGGATGTGGGAGCAACTGACCTGGAGGGCCGAGCTGGCTTGGCTGGCGTTCAGTGCCACCATCATGGGAGGACGGGGAAACGTAGGCGAGGAGCGATGAGCAGACAGAGGCAGCTGCTGCAGCCTAGGGGTGACCTACAGGAGGGAATTGCACATCTGTAACAGCTGACAGGCCAATAAGGGCCCAACGTCCCATTATCATCAGCAGCAGGACGTCTGCACAGAATCACACTCAGGCTGAACTGAGTTTCATCTGCAATACGCAGCAGGGCAACTGCCATGCAGCTGGCAATTATTTCACCTACTGATTCTCCCAAAACCTCCTTTTACTGCACTTATAAATATACCATAAATATTATCATATCTGGGCAATTTTATTTGTCAGTGAAATCAGTAGCAAAGAGCAGCACTTAGGAACAAATTACAGCAGCATAAAATTGCTATTAGTTTCTCCCTCAATGGTGATGTGTCATGAACAGTTTGATAATAATGGGCATGGACAAGTGAAGTTAAAAGTAATATAATGGCAACAGTACTATTTGTTATGAGCAATAATGGCAGCAATTGTCTTGTGTGAAAATGAGACATGTAAATCAAGAACAAACAACAAAATGATGAAGAGGAGGGAGATTATTCAGCTCCACTGAACATAACGATCAGCCCTTCACTGATCTTATCTGTACACATTTCACAATCTTTCTCTCTGTGTTTAGTTTGAGAACTGAATCTGGTACATTGTTCCTGTTCTGATGTTGCTGTTGAGTTTAAATGCAGTTTTTCAATGCTGTGGGCACTACAAGCAAAACACCATTCACCTCCATTGTATTGGGCTGGAGCAAAAAAACTCAGAGAGATATCTCAAAACCTGGTCAAATAAAACCAAATCTATCTGCATGCCTTGATAGAGGTTAGTAATAAAATATGCTTTTTTTTAATTTTGGTGAATTAACCCTTAAAAGAGGAAGAGGCATTCATAGGCATTCTTGTTGGCATATGTTGTTGATACAGGAAATTTTTCCAATGTACACATATTGTTTGTAAAAACTTTTTCTGTTTAAAATTAGCTTGTATGTGTCTGCTTGGATTTGAAAGTTTGATTCGCCGAATTCTCTCGCCCCTCCCTAACCATGATGAAATAGTCAAGACTCCAAGGTTCTATTACATATGTCAGCTGCCATGCTAGTATAAATGTATGTATAAAAGTATAAATGGCAGAACATTGGCTGACCTTAGCACCAGTTTGTGCCTCTCACACATACTGTAGGCGATGGTAGCATTAACAAGTCTGATAAATGCCAGGAACAAAAATGTTATACAACACAGGTACGCACACAGTGACTCTATCAAAGGGACCATAAACATGCTTCTAGTGACTGTCAAAGCTCCACCCGATTCCCTGTCTTTCTAGCAGAGAAACAGATAGTCTGAGAGTAGCTGCGCATGGCTGGTTAGCTCTGACTACCAGCTCTACGTCGCTATCCATGCTACACTGAGCAGTGGTCAGTCAGTGTTCCCTGTGTCCCCTGACCCCCCTCATCACACACTACATAGCCATGAGGCCTCTCCTCCTACAGACGTTGCTCCCTCAATCCTCTGTTGCATTTTTTAAATGGTTGTGGTAGCAGAAAGTGCTACTATAATCATCCTGAGATAATCGAGAAGAACTGTGTTAAAGAGGAGGGGAATGCAGTAGAGAAGATAAACCAGGCAGCTCCATTTATAGTCTAATTACTGGAAGGGATCTCTGTTACGCTCTCAGAGATGGCTGGAAATGGCTCCCAGCCTCTCTACAGTCACTGTGCACTGAAGCATGGCGGAGCAGCCGACTGCCAGTGCAGAGATGTGTTGACGAAGAAGAATGACAATGCTTTGTTATCTACATGTGTGAAGTTTTGTTGCCACACAAGTAGAAGAGTGGGAGTTTTATGAGAGCTAAAGGGGCTTACAAAGCACTGTTGAGGCTTGCCAGGTTGCTTCCTGTACTGTTTCTGTCCAGAATACTGTTACTGATCAGTAACAGTATTCTGCCGCTAAAAGACGGGAGGGGGGGTCAGCCACCACAAATCAGTATGAAAAAAGCAGATGAATAGATTTCCAATTCTAACACACCCGCAGTAGCTCTGTTAATGACCCAGAGGGCTGTAATCCAAGGTGTTGGACATGGGAATGCACTCACAGGGCTAGGTACCCAGATGTCCTCCTCTCTCACTCCGCTCACATTCTTCAGAAACATTTTAAACAGCCATTAATCTCCATCTCCACGACTGACATACCATTTCTTCTTTCCCCTCACTAAAGGAGGCGATACTTTCTGCGATAACTGCCTTTGTTTTACAGGAAAGACAAAATGGTTTTATTCCCTGCATAAGATTACATCCATTAAAAGAAAACAAACATTTCTCTGAGGAAGCTACTTCCCGCCATCAACCCATACTTCCCAGCTGTGGTACAGGAATTGTCACATTTCCTGCTTCGGAACAAAACATTGCCAGTAAATATAATCAAGGAAGCAACTGATTAACAATTTTCTCCAAACACATATCAGGTAATGCAAATCAGTTGTGAGTTAGTTGATTCTGTAATGCATAGGATACAGCAGTGTAAATAAATGTAATTGCACAGAAAATAATTTCACAGGTAAGTATAATTTAAATGATACATATATATATATATGCATATATGCATATATATATATATGCATATATATATATATATATATATATATATATATATATATATATATATATATATATATATATATAAAAAAAAACTTTGTCCTTCACCCTCCGCGGGTGGTCTCATCCTTCGAGCTCGGGTCCTCTACCAGAGGCCTGGGAGCTTGAGGGTTCTGCGCAGTATCTTTGCTGTTCCCAGTACTACACTCTTCTGGACCGAGATGTCTGGTGTTCTTCCAGGGATCTGCTGTAGCCACTCCTCCAGTTTGGGGGTCACTGCCCCGAGTGCTCCAATGACCACAGGCACCACTGTTGCCTTCACCTTCAAGGCCTTCTCCAGCTCTTCTCTGAGCCCTTGGTACTTCTCTAGTTTCTCATGTTCCTTCTTCCTGATGTTGCCATTGCTTGGTATCGCCACGTCAACCACAACGGCTTTCCTCTACTGTTTGTCAACCACCACGATGTCAGGCTGGTTCGCCATTACCATTCTGTCAGTCTGGATCTGGAAGTCCCACAGGATCTTGGCTCGGTCATTCTCTACCACCTTTGGAGGTGTTTCCCACTTTGACCTCGGGGTTTCCAGTCCATACTCAGTGCAGATGTTCCTGTACACTATGCCAGCTACTTGGTTATGGCGCTCCATGTATGCTTTTCCTGCCAGCATCTTACACCCTGCAGTTATGTGCTGGATTGTCTCAGGGGCCTCTTTGCACAGCCTACACCTTGGGTCTTGTCTGGTGTGGTAGATCTGGGCCTCTATTGCTCTGGTGCTCAGGGCCTGCTCCTGTGCAACCATGATGAGTGCCTCTGTGCTGTCCTTCAATCCAGCCCGCTCTAGCCATTGGTAGGAGTTCTTGATATCAGCCACTTCAGTTATGTTCCGGTGGTACATCCCATGTAGGGGTTTGTCCTCCCATGATGTTCCCTCCTCCAGCACGTCTTCCTCTGTTCCCCATTGCCTGAGACATTCCCTGAGCACGTCATCTGTTGGGGCCTTATCTTGGATGTACTTGTGGATCTTGGATGTTTCATCCTGGATAGTGGCTCTCACACTCACTAGTCCACGGCCGCCTTCCTTACGGCTAGCGTACAGTCTCAGGGTGCTGGATTTGGGATGGAACCCTCCATGCATGGTGAGGAGCTTTCGCGTCTTAACGTCTGTGGTCTGTATCTCTTCCTTTGGCCACCTTATTATTCCCGCAGGGTATCTGATCACTGGCAGGGCGTAGCTGTTTATTGCCTGGGCCTTGTTCTTGCCATTGAGCTGACTTCTTAGGACTTGCCTTACTCGTTGGAGGTATTTGGCCGTTGCCGTCTTCCTTGTTGCCTCTTCGAGGTTGCCAAGGTACTTGTAACCATCCTCAATGTCTGCTATTGTTCCTTCTGGGAGTGAGACTCCTTCTGTGTGGACTACCTTCCCTCTCTTTGTCACCATTCGACTGCACTTCTCAAGCCCGAATGACATCCCAATGTCAGAGCTGTAGATCCTGGTGGTGTGGATCAGTGAGTCGATGTCCCGCTCGCTCTTAGCGTATAGCTTGATGTCATCCATGTAGAGGAGGTGATTGATGGTGGCCCCGTTCCTGAGTCGGTATCCATAGCCAGTCTTGTTGATTATTTGGCTGAGGGGGTTCAGACCTATGCAGAACAGCAGTAGGGACAGAGCATCTCCTTGGTATATGCCACATTTGATGGATACTTGTGCAAGTGGCTTGCCATTGCCATTGGCCTCAAGGGTGATTTTCCACAGCCTCATCGAGTTTGCAATGAAGTCTCTTAGAGTCCTGTTGATGTTGTACATCTCCAAGCATTCAGTGATCCATGTGTGTGGCATTGAGTCATATGCTTTCTTGTAATCAATCCAGGCAGTGCATAGGTTGGTGTGTCGGGTTCTGCAGTCTTGGGTGACTGTTCTGTCAACCAGGAGTTGGTGTTTTGCTCCTCTGGTTCCTTTGCCGATGCCCTTCTGTGCTTTGCTCATGTATTGATCCATGTGTCCACTTATCTTAGCCGCGATGATGCCTGACATGAGCTTCCATGTTGTGGAGAGACAGGTTATTGGCCGATAGTTGGATGGGACTGTACCCTTTGCGGGATCCTTCAGGATCAGTATTGTACGCCCTTTGGTAAGCCATTCAGGGTGTGTCCCATCCCTTAGCAGCTGGTTCATTTGTGCTGCTAGAAGCTCACTGCGCTCGTGGAGTGCAGTGAGCTTTCCCAAAAGTCTTGGGGATCATCAAGATGTTTTCTGGCAAAAATGAGACGAGCCTTAATGTTCTTTTTGCTCAGCAGTGGTTTTCGTCTTGGAACTCTGCCATGCAGGCCATTTTTGCCCAGTCTCTTTCTTATGGTGGAGCCATAAACACTGACCTTAACTGAGGCAAGTGAGGCCTGCAGTTCTTTGGATGTTGTTGTGGGGTCTCTGAATGGCTGAAGAAGAGCAAAATGAAGACTTTGGAGTGGCCTAGTGGAGAAAAGTTTAGCAAACTGTTTGCAAATGTTTATTCAACATCTGTTGCATAATAGCTGAACCTTATATGGATTCAGATGTGAGTTTGATACAGCATTCTAGTATGGCTGACAGACGAAGAAGAAGAACAAAATGAAGACTTTGGAGTGGCCTAGTCAAAGTCCTGACCTGAATCCTATTGAGATGCTGTGGCATAACCTTAAAAAGGCAGTTCATGCTCGAAAACCCTCCAATGTGGCTGAATTACAACAATTCTGCAAAGATGAGTGGGTCAAAATTCCTCCACAGCGCTGTAAAAGACTCATTGCAAGTTATCGCAAATGCTTGATTGCAGTTGTTGCTGCTAAGGATGACCCAACCAATTATTAGGTTTAGGGGGCAATCACTATTTCACACAGGGCCATGTAGGTTTGGATTTTGTTTTCCCTTAATAACAACCTTCATTTAAAAACTGCATTTTGTGTTTACTTGTGTTATCTTTGACTAATATTTAAATTTGTTTGATGATCTGAAACATTTAAGTGTGACAAACATGCAAAAAATTAAGAAATCAGGAAGCGGGCAAACACTTTTGCACACCACTGTGTATATATATATATATATATATATATATATATATATATATATATATATATATATATATATATATATAAATTGCAGATAAATATAGATATAATTAATTGCACAGGACAAATAAATATGGTTATGGTTAAAATCAATTTTCGCCCATTTAACAATTAGATATTTAAAATCTGATTACACAAATGTGTAAACCATCCCTTAAATGCCCCAGTGTACTCTCAATTCACTATTTACAATTTCCAATCCTTTAAAAAGCATTAATATTTCCAAAAAACTACAATTCCCTAGAGGCCCGCTATGCAGCTTGATACAAATCAGCACCACAGTTGTAATTCTTCCAGTCACATTAGTGTTACTATGGAAACCAAATGCTGATTCACTGACTCAATAGAAGTCCTTGGCAAAATCAAAAGTTAAAGATCAAGTCTAAAAACAGTTAACACAATTTCTATCTGTGAAATAACATTAGCTAACACTTTACAATACAGTAGATCAGATTTGTTTCTCCATATTTACTGTGCATTGATACATTTCAATTTGGCTAGTTAATGTGTCTACGTTCCATTGTGGTTGGTTAACGTGCCTATTAACTCAAGCCCAAACAACCCTTGGTGAAATCTGCTATCCTACATATTAAAGTGATCATATTATGCTCATTTTCAGGTTCATAATTTTATTTTGGGGTTGTACCAGAATAGGTTTACATGGTTTCATTTTCAAAAAACACTGCACATTGCTGCAGCACCTCTTTTCTCTGTGTGTCTTGAACGCTCCGTTTCAGCTACTGAGTGAGGCATCTTAACTTCTATTCGATCTTTGTTGAGAGTTGCACATGCGCAGTACCTAGGTAAGGACTACTAGGCAATCAGAAGCAGAGTAGGGCGGGTCCTGACGAGCAAGGTAGTGTGATCCAAAACAAAGGCGCTTCAGCGAGTAACTATGGCTTCGGTTCAGCCGTACATGTTCGAACCCGAGTCTGATACCAAAAAACAGGCAGAACAACCCGAACCAGCTTCACAACCTAGACTGTAGCAAGATGTTTCAGAGTGGTAAGTTATTAATTTGTAACTAATTTATCTTTCATATGGAACCTTTTAACTGTGCACTGTTTCTACATCACAGTAACAACTTTATGCCTATTGACTGCCTGGAGGGTATCTAACGTTATTTTAATTTCATATTTAGGTGTACTTGTGGAAACTGCTCAATTTGTGCATTATGTGCATGATGTTACATAGTGACGTAGATACGTTACAGAAGTAAAGGCTGGACTACAGTCGAGCTGTTTTCAGGCAGTTCAGGAGCAGTGTTTTCTGTGGAAGAGGGTAACTCCCTTTGGGGTGGACTTTGGGCTTTTTTACTTTGCAAACGTATTACATGCACAAAAAAAGATATATAACACAATAAAGGAAAGGGGAAAGCCAAAAACATAATATGACCACTTTAATGTACTGTATACTACATAGATCTACAAACAACACACAATATATACCAAGTTTAAGAAATTACATTATCAACCAAAATTGCCTGATGTTATTCATACTGCTCTGATTTTTTCCGACCTTCCTGTGTTACTGCCAGTAACCCAAGCAGGTGCACATCTTTACTGAGAGATAAATCTAACTCTAGATGGATTTTTACACAATAGTGCTTCAATAGATTCACTCACTTTTGACCGTTTCATTACAGCTGTCAAATACTTAATATCCACAGGGGCACTTAAAATGACGTAATTTACAAAATTCACTTTTATCCAGACATCCAGACCATGGAGACCTCAATGGTAACTATGGTGGTGTGTGTGTGTGTGTGTGTGTGTATCTGTGTTTTTATGTTTTGGCAAAAATGGATCTACAAATGTGTAAATATCACTTTACATGTATTTGTTGTGGTGAAACTATTTACATTTGTAAAACCTATAGCATTTTCATGTGAAATTAAAATACGTTTTTCCAGCGTAAGTTATGCATATTTGCAAATTGCTCTGTATTTTTGTGGATATGACTTTACACAACACAAATACAAAATACATGTTTGTAGTGTAGCATAGTGAAATATTTGTGGGTCATGGTGCACATTTGTGGATTGTCTTCTGTGGGTTTCAACTAACAAAGTCCAATAAAAACTTCCATGAGGATCCACCATGAGCATCTTTGCCAGACCCAAAATGCACCTGTTGGTCACGCACAATTGTGGGGATGTTTGATTTGGGTCACTAGCGTGCTCCCAGGGTGGTGCACTGAATCAGTGATTAATTAAGGGAGACGATTGTTGTGCATTTTTTGCACAGTTCACAATCTGCGAGGCTGTGATAATACACAGGGAACACTAATCATGGAGCTAAAACTTTTAATCTTGATGGGTTAGTGTGTTTTATTCCTGGCAAGCAAAGGTTTACTGTTGATTTAGCACACCTGTACATAGTGTGACATTTACTATTCATGCAGAACACAATCATTGCTTGCCAAGATGCAATCCCTTGAGTATTATTAAATAGGCCCTGGGTAGCATGGCATATATATCCCCTCGCAGGTTGTGAAGGCTGTCACAGGAAGGGTTATTTAAGTTATGATTTAAAGGCATTTCAGGCTTCTTGCCACTGACAGCACCAAATGTGTGAAAAGCCCCACCACTACAGGAAAAGCATGAGGAAACAAAGCATCAAAAACAGGTGAACGTCCTGCTACATTTTAGTGAGGATGAACACCGGTGCTAAAGCAACCTTGACCTTTTTGTTGACACCTTCTAATTTGGCTTGAGAGGTAATTAGGTGGATGATGGATGTCTTGCTCTTTTATTATGTTGATTCATCCACTGGATCTCAAAATTTTATAGTGACTTTAACTGATGCCTGGAGGAAATGGGAAAAAGCTGTTGAAGTTGTATCGTTGTTGTTTCTCTGCGTGTCATGTGATATTTGCCACTGAAATGTGCCTATTTATTTTATGTATTACAACATTGAGTAAAAGTAGATTAAATGTGGCTTTTTTCCACACTGCAACAAATATTTTTTATTGTCAAAGTAAAAGCAGATCTCTACAAAGTGATCTAAATTAATTACAATTATAAAATACAAAAAACTATTGACCCCCTTTAATAGGACCCACATAAATAATCGGTGGTGCAGCTGATTGGTTTTTAGAAGTCACATGATTGGTTTAATATAGATCACCTGTGTGTAGTCAAGGGGTTTTAGTTAATTGTAGGGTGACAGGTAACTTATGGCCTTAGGAAGCCCTTAGATAGGTGTGACTGTTTAAGCTCAGTTCAGGTAGTGTTTAGTTGCTGTCCTGACAAACTTAATGCTACCTGACTGATTTAAGATGGTTCTTTCTCTTCCTTTGCAGTGGTGAGGTACGTTAACATTTGGCTTGGAACTAACTAACTAATTAGCAACTCCAACCACTGTACACTGACAGTTCTGTTTGTTTTTACCCTCACACCTTGAACAGGCCAAGCCTACTTGAAGAGAGTACAAACTGCAGGTTGTGAGGTATTTTGTTTAATTAAATTTTAACACTGGTTTTGTGTTTTTTAAATCATTGCTTGTAGTAATGTTTTTGTGACTGCTCTAGGAGCAGTTGTGTCACAGTGTCCTGTAGTCGTCTGGGGATGTATAATAGAAGTCAGGTAGACATTTTAATACAATGGTTTTATTTCCCCAGGATTGTTTTTTTAATTGATTTATTATTGCCTGTTGATAGCTGCTGTCCTGCTTCTTGATTTATTCTATCTTTGTGCTGGACCATTTGTTTGCTTTTATTTGTGTTCTTGTTGTAGTATTAGAGGCTACCTAACTTCTCATTTGATTTCTCTTTAATCTAGTTCTTGGAGCACAAGTTAAGGGCCACCCTCCCTCTACATGGCATGTGGCGAACCTATGCATATTTTAACATGTTGTCACCATGGAAATTATGAGGTTCGATCTGACATTTTTGTCAAAATTAGTTATTCTTATTCTGTGACAATTTATTAACATCATGTGAGGGTGTTTGTTTTAAGTTGTATGCATTTTTGGACTTTTTATTTGGGAAAACAAAGGTTCTATCTCCAAAGTCAAACTCTAACTTGGGTCTACTTGTGAGCCAATCAGCACTTGGAATTCACACAAGAGGACTAATCGGGTTCTGCTTCTTTGTCATGACTGCTCAGTGGCAGCTGTCATTTTCATGTATGAAAGAGACTCGTACTACACATCACTTTCACTAATTGGAATGCAAAAACTTTGAAGCTCTATCTCAAAACTGCTCAGAACGCAGATATAATATCATTCCAAGGTGGCGATGTAGTAATGTGTTTTTTGGTTTGCAGTGAGCTTGCAGTGGCACAGACTTGTATGGTGGTAGGTGGGTATCCCCTTTCCCTCTACGTGTGGAGAACAAAGACTGAGGCCTACATGGAAAAGGTAAAGCCTTGACTAAGAGGCCTGAATGGGAAAACAAAGGCCAAACAGTAAAATAGCACCAAATCCCTGCAGGTCCATTAAGTCACACCTGTGTGCAAGATTTAAGCTTGAATCCAAACCCTGGATTCCTACTGGACGAGCCATCACTGGAGCGCAGGAAGCCCTGATGACATCATCATATCACACCCTGTAAACTCACAGCACACTGGTCAAACCCCGTCTTTCCACTGTAACTCCAGTTACTAAAGGAGGCGCTCAACGTTGAACTTTAATTCTTAACAAGCAACAGAGTGTTTGCTGTGTTTCCACACTTTTTGTATCCCGATTGTTATACTCCACATAACAATCTTTACCTGCAGAACGAAGATACGGATTTACTGTTTTTCTTCACGGAGAGAAGAATAACTGCTGAGCCCTGCCCTCTTCCCCACTAAAAGTCGACTGCTGCTTCCCCCTGCTGCCGCCCCAAGGAACAGTTTTGCCGTTGAATCCACAGACAGCGCGGGACCCGGCTACATCAGCATCCAAGCCTGAGAGGATAATCCCAACGGCCTGATGCATTAAATCACTATCAAGAGCGATCTAAAGTAAGAGGCTTGTGTCTGGGCAGAGATAGATTTTTATAACTGTTATTTAATTTAAGCTTCATCTGTTGTGAATTGTATTTAGCATTATTGTGGAAAGTAACGTGTTGCGTTTCTGCTGTGTTTTTGTGCTTAGCACTTTCTATTGTGTATCAGTACCATATCGCTGGGCCGTTTAACTGTTAGTTTTAGCCACTGTGGAAGCTAATAACTGTGCTTTCAGACCAAAGTCCAGTAACACAGCTGCTGAATGAAAGTTAGCTGTCGGGTTCCTGTGTGATAAAGGGACAGCTATTGTCTTACCATGACATTTCAGATCTTCTGTACCTTTATTACTCTGTGTGCTTTTCTTCCTCTCTCTCCTCTTCACTAACCCACATGCATTTGCATACATCTACACACATCTCAAATAACCCAGTTAATGTGGAGTTACGCTCCATGCCATCTTGAAGACAAATAGATCGTGTCCTCCAGTTTAGCTCTCCCTCTTTTATTTGCGTTTCATGGGTCTGCCCACCATTTTGGATCTGTGTGTGACGACCACGCACACACGTGGTTACGTGTGCTGTGCATGGTCTCCTCGCTTCCCCCTTCTCTATTGTCCCACGCACCTACACTTCTATACACACGCATTTTACATGCTTGCTGATTGCTGTATGCTTGTTGTGTTTCGAGTAGATGATAGTGGTTGTTGGCTGATGTTATTGATTATTAATTAGTGCTAAAGTTAAATAAACTATTGTAAAGAGCTGGTTGTGACGGTCAGTGCTCGGATTTCCCCTTCACTGTCCATTATTAATATAAGATAGTACTTTAAATATCAGCATTTCTAATGGGGCAGCCACCTTTTGAGACTGTTTTTCAAGTTTGGTTATTAGTCCCTGATCCCAGGGTGGTGCCCTGTTCTTATTAAACCATTATTAATATTCATAAATATTTTGCTTATAACCACACCTGCCCTACCTGAATCCCAACATAAGCCTACCCTTGGCTTTAGCCATCAGACTAAATGTCACACTAAATGTTACACTGCACATCATGAACATACCATCCCCACTGTGAAACATGATGGTGGCAGCATGTTTTCCAGCAAGACAATGAGCCCAACATAAAGCTAAAGCTACACAACAATGGCTCAAAAACAATATTAATGTCCTGTAGTGGTGGAATTTGTGGCTGGGCTTGAAGACTTGAAGGCTGTTCACTCAAATTCCCCATGCAACCTGACAGAGCTTCAGTTCTGGAAAGAAGAATGGGATTTAATTGCAGCAAAGCAGATAGGTCTCTATCTACATACGCTCAAGGCTGTAACTGCTGCAAAAAGTGATTCTACTAAATACTGACTTTGAGGCCATGAATACCTATGCAAACAAGTATTTAGCAGCTTTGTAGAGATGTGTTTCACTTTGATGTTAAAGGATATTTTTCTGTTGATCAAATAAAACGTAAAATGTACTTTGATTTAGTATTTTAAGACAATATAACACGATAATTTCCAAGGAGGTATAATTAGTTTTTATAGGGACTGTAGACTTCTGTTTTAACCCACTTTCCATTAAAACAACACATAGAATAAAAACGGATGAATGAGGTCTTTCATTTGCTAACAGCCTATCTTCAGGTATGACTTACTGGCCCATCACAGAACCCTGTAATCCTGCTCATAACAGAAAGCACTGCATTCACTTTCCCATACGGAGATAGTCTTTGAAGCCCAGACACTCAATAACAGATGACAGTGTCCAATTTCCAGTAGTGTGGAAAATGAAGGCTGCCTATGGAAGTGAAAAAATCTGCTGGCTGTCCCCTGAGTGCGCTGAGTCGGGCGGGCAGGGTAGTGTCACTGTGGCGCCTGATAGCTGCCACTGCATTAGCATAGCGACAGGTTCCTCTCCGGGTCTGCCTCTGTGTCTGTCAGTCTATGTCTGCCCTCTGGGACAGCAGGTCGAGGCCTCCCCCAAGGTTGGACATGAGAAGATGGAGCTGATAGACATGACCCCGCTGCTCTGGGAGGGGCAGAAGTTTATTCACAGATTTCTGAAATGTCACCGAGATGCATGGTCCTTCCAGCTGCTTTGATTGAAAGTGGAACTTCTCTGCCTTTCTGTGTAAATGAGCGGAATTTATTTCTTTCCTGGCCTGACTTATGTGTCATTTCAAAGAAGCACAGGCAAGTGACCCCCTGCACAAACTCTCAGAAGAAGAGGGAGGGCAATTTCACTGAAGGGGTGAGCGCTGTCAAGGCTCAAAGGCTGTCCTCCATCTTGTCTGGCAGAGTTCATAATATGTCTGGAATGACTCATGTCCTTTTTTGCATGGTGGGCTCAAAGACTTTTATGAGCAGGGGGTAGACTAATAGTTTAGTGTAAGTACAATGAGACACCTCGCCATATGCTTCTCCTTCCCTTCCCTTTTAATTCATCAGGGCATGCAGACCTCTGTTTGGAGTGACTTAACATTTCTTGTTAATTGTATTGGCAGTTTAAAACTGTATTCACTTTATACTGTCATATATTAGACATAATACTGTCTATGAACCTTTTTCTGCTTCCGGTGGATTTCATCTTTTGGCTTCTCAGCCATTGTTGTCAAAAGCAAAGTCATACAAGGTCTGGAATTCAGCCTTCTGCTTCTCAGCCAGTGTTATCTGCAACTCTTGATATCCAGCAGACAGAGTGAGAAAGAGACTCTCAAGACATAAGGTTGTGAATATACAGAAAATACACTGTGTGTTTAAGGACACTTGCCAAGGGTGAGAATATGTATGTAAGTACCATTATCTAAACTTCATTCAGTATCTCTTAGCCTAGCAAGCTCAGTGGTCCAATTGCAAATGTGTGACTGAATATTACAATAAACTCGTTCGTTGTGAATTCATCTTTAAAGTGCCACCACAGTTTGGTGATGAGGATGGGATGTCAACACATGAACCAGTGAAGGCATATTTATTTAAAGGGCACCATTCAAAACTGTTTGTTTTCTTTACATATAATGAAAACCTAACCTGGTATGTTTTGAGCCGCTTTTGCCGCGTTTGTCCTTTTGGAGGACAAAACAGATCTATTCATTCATTTCAACAATGAGGCAATTCAAAGTGCTTTATATAAAACATTACTAACATTAAGACAAAGTGTGAAATACAGACCATGTAAAACTCAATATCCATTGCTGCAGCATTAAAATAAAACCTGGAGGGTCCAACCTTACCAGGGGGGAGTGCTCTCTTGCAATATGTTGATGATTTGATGATCTGCTCACCAACAAGAGAGGCCTGTGAAAAAGACACAACAAAACTATTACAGCATGTGGCTGATAACTATCACAAAGTTAGTTTTAGCAAATTACAATGGGTAAAACAGGAGGTGCCCTTTCTGGGGCATGTGATCATGGACAAGAGTAAATCCCAGAATTTCCTATTGGACAGATAAGATAAGAACCAGTCTAGTGCAATGCCAGATATGCCCACCCAGTGCCTCAGTCTATCTAAGAGAATGCCATGATCAGTTGTGTCAAAGGCAGCACTTACAGTCCAGCAGCACAAGAATTGAGCATTAGTGACTTTGAGAAGGGCTGTCTCAGTGCAGTGGTGTTGACGAAAGCCAGATTGGAACTTTTCAAAGGTATTATTGTTTTCCACAGCAGCAAGAAGCTGCTCAGATGAGTTTTTCGAAATAAAAGGCAGTTTGGAGATTGGGCGATTGTTATCCAGGAGGGTGGGATTAAGCCCAGTTTTTTTTAGGACTGGCTGGACACAAGCAGTTTTAAATTAATCTGGGACGCAGCCAGTAGACAGCAAGCTGTTAAAAATAATTAGCAAAAGGGGCGCAATACAATCCATAACTTCCAGTAAAAATCTAGTTGGGATTTTGTCCAGAGGGCTGGAGGATACTCTCATAAGAGACATGATGTCTGTGAGTTCAGGCAGCGCAACAGCAGAAAAATTGCTCAAAGAATCCTTGAGCGGGTGATCCACTTCTAAAAAGGCAGGACTGGGGGTGATATCAGATCTTATTAACTCCACCTTACCAGCAAAGTGCAAAAGAAACTTTTCACAATCTGCAGGGGCACAAGGAGAGGCTGGGTTAACTAACTGATCCACAGTCTTAAATAGGAATCTGGGGTTGTGCTGATGGTCACAAATAAGTGCAGAGAAATGACATGCGCTTGCATCTTTCACCATCCTATAAAAGGAGTAATAACTCTTTCATGGCCACAAAGTGGACCTGCTATGAGATCTAAGGTTGAAGAACACAGATAGTTAAAATAATCAAACAAATCATTGGTGTTGGAGGAATCGGGAAACACATTGCCAGGACAACTGAATAGTAACAGAATTTTGAGGCACTATGCTCATTAAGAACGCGTTGGTACTTAGAGCGGGATAATTCAGTACTAGCAGCCTGTAATTCACAGTTAAAAACAATGCATAGGTGATCAGATACAAACATGTCCCTGATTTCCACAGATGGTGTTTTCAGGCCCAAAGTAAAGACTAGGTCTAACGTGTGGCCACAGGAATGAGTTTGGCCAGACACATGTTGTTGTAAGTTAAAAGAATTTGTGAAATTTAAAAAATCAGCAGCAAGAGCATTAGAGGATTCATCAACGTGAATGTTAAAATCACCACAAAGAACAATTCTATCATAATTTAAAACAAGACTGGATGAATACTCAGGGAGTTCCAACAAGAAGCAGCCAGCTGGTTTAGGGGGGGTGATAAATATTAGCAAATACGACCGGGAGGGGACCACGAAGTTTAAATATGAGCACTCCAAAGGAGGAAAAATTATTGCAAGCTATGAGGTTACAATATAAATGCTTCCTATAGACAGTAACAAGGCCCCCACCTCGACCACAAACCCTAGGGCGGCTAAAGCAGTCATAATCTGGAGGGCACAATTCAGCCAGCTGACTCACAAAACTGGCTTAAAAAGAGCTCTACAAAATATACCAACATTAGGGATACTGGTCATGACTAAACCATTCACACAGATTGTTGAGAAAAACGGCAATATGTCCTCCATGCTCCTACAAAAGCATTAGGGGTGTAAACGGTACGTGTATTCGTCCCAAACCGTTTGCTACAGGACGTTTGTTTCGGTGTGTGACATCCTCAGAGCGGTACACCCTGTCACCCAAACTATTGCTGTCAAAATAGTCTTCTAATATCTACTTGCACCCGCGAAACAGAAATTCTAGAGTGCCAGTTTTACCCGGTTGGCTTAGCCAGGTTAGTCAGGCTCATGTAGTGTCGCTGCCTCTGAATGGCAAACCCAAATGAGAGACCAGAACAGAGCTGCAGGATCCTCCCATGACATTTAGATCCACTGCTTGGGAGCATTACGGTGTCCCAGTTAGTTACGATGGGCAACTATGAGTGTCAAACAGAAGTCGGGTATGTCTGTGGAAACACTTCAAACATCATTTACGACGGCATTACCCAAATGTATTGATTAGCAGAATGAGACATAAACAGACAGGAAGGCAAGTCCTTCTTCCCACAGCGTTCAGGCAGCCTCTCACAGATGATTCAGACCATGCCAAATCATTACCTAATGCTATAGGAGTATGTATTGCTGCAGATGTGCGACCATACTTGGTTATAGAGAATACAGAATTTAAGCATATGGTCAAAGTGCTTGAGCCCGGCTACGTGTTTATGTGTGCATTTTAGTCAGTCTGTTGTGCCCGCCCTGTATAAATACAAGCTGCAGCTGATCGGGAATTATCAACAGAGTCTTACAATGGAGCATTACTGGCATTTGTTATTTATTTTTTCTTATTGACAATATGACAATATTTGAGTGAATTAACTGTTAACAGTAACATTAACCGTAAGAATCATGGCCAGTGAGCCACTGTTTAATCTTACATAACATTTAATAAGATTTTTTCAAAATAAATGACAAAAGTACTTTTTTTTTTTACCTGCTGTACCGAAAACAAACCGAACATTGAACCTAAAACTGAAGTACACGCCGAACCGTGAACTTTGTGTACCGTTACACCCCTAAAAAGCATGGTGACAAACTGAGACCATTTGCATATTTCTCATCTAGTCTGGCAAGAAACAAATAGGAAGGCCCTCCGTAATGCCAGAGCAGCCTACTACTCATCATCAATAGAGGAAAATAAGAATAATCCCAGGTTTCTTTTCAGCACTGTAGCCAGGCTGACAACGTCACAGCTCCATTGAGCCATGTATTCCTATAGCCCTCAGTAGTAACGACTTCATTAGCTTCTTTAATGATAAAATTTTAATTATTACTGTAGAGACTAAATTCATCACGTCAACGGGCAACGATTTATCCTTAAAGACAGGAACCTTAGAAACAGCTGTTAAAGCTGATATATTTAGACTGCTTTTTTCCTATCGACCTTCTCCAACTAACTTCAACGATTTCTTCATCTAAGGCCATCAACCTGTCTCTTAGGATGCTAAATTGATCATATCTAGTAAAGATATGATCTGTCTTTATTAACAGGCTATGTACCACAGTCCTTTAAAGTAGCTGTAATTAAACCTCTTCATAAAAAGCCCACTTTTGATCCAGGGGTTTAAGTCAACTATAGCTGTATCTGACCTTCCTTTTCTCTCTAAGATCCTTGAGAAAGCAGTCGCCAATCAATTGTGTGACTTTATAAATAACAATAGTTTGAGGATTTTAAGTCAGGATTTAGTCAATCTTAGCAGAGAGACAGCACTGGTGAAAATTACAAATTATCTGAAATTTGCATCAGATTTTGGGCTTGTCTCTGTACTTGTCTTGTTAGATCTGCTGCATTCGACACCATTGACCATCACATCCTATTACATAGACTGGAACATTCAATTGGCATTAAAGGAACCGCACTAAACTGGTTTAAATCCTATCCATCAGATCGATCTCAGTTTGTACATGTTAACGATGAATCCTCCATGCACACCAAAGTCACAGAGTTCTGCAAGGTTCGGTGCTTGGACCAATTCTATTCACCTTATATATGCTTCCTCTAGGCAATATTACTAGAAAACACTCCATAAACTTTCATTGTTATGCAGATGATAACCAATTATATCTCTCGATCATGCCAGCTAAACTTCAAGGATGCCTTAAGAACATAAAAACCTGGATAAGCTGCAATTTTCTGATGTTAAACTCTGACAAAACTGAAATTATTGTACTTGGCCCCAAACACCTCAGAGACACGTTACTAGACGTTACAGAGTTACTCTAGATGGCATTGCCCTGGCCTCCAGCACCACCATAAGGAATCTCTGAGTTATCTTTGATCAGGATTTGTCATTTAACTCCCACATGAAACAAACTTCAAGGACTGCCATCTTTCACCTACGTGACATTGCAAAAATCAGGCACATCCTGTCTCAAAATGATGCAGAAAAACTAGACCATGCATTTGTTACTTCTAGGCTGGACTATTGCAATTCCTTATTATCAGGCTGCCCAAAAAAGTCTGTTAAGACTCTCCAGTTGATCCAGAATGCTGCAACATTTGGACTGACAAGAAATAGGAAAAGAGATCATATTTCTCCAATATTAGCCTCTCTGCACTGGCACTGCACTGTAAAATCCAGAATAGAATTTAAAATCCTTCTCCTCGCCTATAACGCTCCTAATGGTCAGGCACCATCGCATCTTAAAGAGCCCATAATACCTTATTATCCCACTAGAACACTGCACTCCTGGAATGTAGGGTTACTTGTGGTTCCTTGAGTCTCCAAAAGTAGAATGGGAGCCAGAGCCTTCAGTTATCAAGCTCCTGTCCTGTGGAATCAGGTCCCAGTTTGGGTTCAGGAGGCAGACACCATCTCCACATTTAAGAGTAGGCTTAAGACTTTCCTCTTTGATAAAGCTTTTAATATAGGCTCAGGCGAGCCCTGAACCATCCCTTAGTTATGTTGCTATAGGCCTAGACTCTTAGGAGACTTCCCATGATGCCCTGAGCTCCTCTCTCATCCTCTCCCTCTCCATCTGTATGCATTCGTATCCTATTACTGCATGTCACTAACTCGACATCTTGTCTCTCCCGTAGTTTTGTGCTCTCTCTCTCAACCCAGCCGTCCACCCTGAGTCTGGTTCTGCCCGAGGTTTCTGCCTCTTAAACAAAGTTTTTCATTGCCACTGTCACCAAGTGCTTGCTCATGGTGGGATTTGTTGGGTCTCTGTAATTAATATTATAAAGAGTATGGTCTAGACCTGCTCTATAGGAAAAGCGCAATGAGATAACTTCTGTCATGAATTGGCGCTATATAAATAAAATTGAATTGAACTGAATATAATTATTCTGGTTTCCTTAATGTTGTACAAGAGTGAGTAATTTGCTAACCTCTTTTATGTTGAACTCAAAATCCTTCACCCTACTAGCTATTGTTGTTAATTCTGGTTATAGTTATTAATTCAATTATTGATAAAGAGTTCCAAATTGATACTTTAGTTTATAAAGTTCCTCGGAGTCACCACTCTAAAAGAAGAGAAATCATAGCCAATTAATAGATTCAGTCTCATAAAATACACTAAAGTTATTATTTATGATTATCTTTGATAATTCTGATAGCCATAATGAATTGATTGCATCTACATAATTTGGTGCCCCTTTAACCACTGTAAATCCCAGCAACATTAACAACCAAGGATCAGAAGAGAGGTATACGGTTTGGTTTTCTGACTTGTCATATGTTCGTATCAAATATATTTAACCACAAAACAATTCACGGAAGTCTCCTGTTACATTTAACAAGGTATGTTGCAAATATGCAAAACCAGGTAAGAGTACTCAGTTTATAGAAAATTTACCAGTTTTTGTTTAATCTCACTGTTTATTTTAAATTCTTCAACCTGATGACAAAAAACATTCCCAATGGCTCACATTTATTACATTCTTCAACTAAACATAATTTCTACGCAGCTATTAATAAAACTATTAAAACTCAGCTTTCATATATTGACAAAGGATATTTCCAGAGGATATTATCATTTAAGAGTAAAGATTTAGATGGTAAGACGGTGTAGTCCCTCATTCGTCCAGGAGTGTTCTATCGTAGAAAAGGTTTCAGTCGTAGTCATCTGGACACTGTTTTCAGAATCAAGACGTTTCGGCTCCCATCCGGAAGTCATTCTCAATTGTGAAAAAAAATTGAATCTGTGTGAAGATTCTTGAAGAATCTGTGTGAAGATTCTTAGTAGAGAGAAGAGTTGGTTTGAACGGGGCGTCAAGGAAGCCATTTTTGTGAAGAAAGAGAACCCCTCTTTGAACAGAAATGGTGGTCTGAGATTTAATCTGCCCAAAGTCTATCAGAGTGTATTATCACCTTGGTCACGCCTATCACATGCTAATCAGGCACTTAGCAGTGATGAAGTAGATGCAGCCAGAGAACAATAGGCCTGATTACTGATTACTGGGCCATCTTGAAACTATTAGGTCAGTTTCAGGTGAAACTAGCTATTTACAGATACTCAGGCAGATTCCTTCCTGAGGGCAGGGCTTATGTAACTCAGAGTAGTTTAAATTTCCAGTTCCCGTCCAATTTTTTTCACAATTGAGAATGACTTCCGGATGGGAGCCGAAACGTCTTGATTCTGAAAACAGTGTCCAGATGACTACGACTGAAACCTTTTCTACAATTTAGATGGTAACAACAGTACACATCTATTACAGGAGATATTATGCTCCCACGTGAACATCTAGTTTGCAGTTGCCCGTCTCAAATTAATCTCAAATTTTCACTTGTGTGAACTAGTGCACCGGGGTTGTTTAATCCTTGAACTCCAGCCTGCCAGTTCTTTAAACTGTATTTGTAAAAATATGCAATGACTATCTTGCATCAGTTATAGCACAAAATGAAGATCCTATACAGGTAAGAACCTTTAACTATATTGGAGTGATCATTCAATACTTCACATAAACTGCTACTGTAAACTCTGGGTCTGTTTTTACTTCAGAAAAGGTGAACTGTAAATTGATTGTAGCATCATCTTCATAAGTATTTTGAGAACAGAGGATGATGTCCATGTGGTCTCCCTTCTCCACAACCACATGGATGGTGCCAAACACTCGCTGCTCAATCCATCAAGTTGTCCTTAAGTGCTCATTCAGTTTTCACCATGTAGATACCTTCCTGTTAAAGCAAGACACTTCAATGTAGACTTGAAAGATGGCAATATGTTTCATAGGCATACCAGCTTGTCAGACTAGTTGTACGGAGGTTTGCTTCAGTGCAGGACCATCATGTGTATAGACTTACATATTTAATACCCAAAACCTGAAATGGGCCATTTCCTCTGAACAGTATGGCTGAGTACAGTCTCACATTTAACTTTATTATGTCATGATTAATCACACTAAATAAAAACCATTCCTTAATAGTAATTCTTATGTGTTTTATGAATTGACTGAAAAGTAAGTCTTTCTTATTGCATGAGCACCACTTCTTTCTCCTCATGTTCAACACCCACTGATTCAGCCTGGTTTCTTCACCTAAAGAAAATTTAATTGCACAAAAAAGAATTGTTTTGTATTATGTCTTTACATTCTAGTGTGTTGTAGCTAATCATTTCAACCAACAAAGCACCACATCTTCCAGGTGAACAGCAATAAAAATAGGCATTATGAAAAATATTTCTAGCGTAACTTTCTTTAGGAACTTTGTTCCTATCAAAGCCTTTTCTGTTATGGTAGCTAGTTATTACTTCAGTCTATGTTTTGCTGAGAAATGTACACTATTTTTTAAGTATAAACTTCATCAGCACACATAAAGAAATTACTATTTAGCTACATCTACTTATCTAATATGTTAACTCAATGCTGCATATTAAGATCAAAATAACAGGAAACATCAACAAACTCGATAACTACTATCTGTCTCCCAGACAGATAGTACCTATCACTGTTGTCGCTAGTAAATTAGGGAGCAACCAGCAGTAAACTTAACTTAGCTAACTAAAGTTAGCTAAATTACTTTGCTAGCGTTAGCTTAGGTTGTTAGCAAGCTACTAACTTTACCCAGGCCTAGCTATCATTAGCTTGTAATGCCTCAGCATGAGGATGCAGATAAACACAAAATGCCAACAACAGCCATACTGTAATAAACTAATGTCTGAACTTTAGGTTGAACATATGGACGTTATCTGAGGTAGAAAGCAACTTACCCATCAAGAAGAACAGTGTCTACATGGTTGAAGCATAGAAGTTCTGGCGTTTACCCAATCACTGAACGAATAAGTGTAAGCCTTGAAGAGATTACTGACAGATTGCATTTTCATTTGAATTTTGACACCAAACATAAACATAAAGTAAACATAAATGCAATAGACTGGGGACGCTGTTTGGGTGGCATATTGAATTGCTAATGCCAAACTGAATTGCCATTTGAATAAAGAGACCAAAAAACATGGCAATATGAAATGCAATTGACTGAACATTCATTTTAGTTTTTAATCAAAATAATTCAAACTGAAATGAAGATTGTTTTGCCACTTTGCATATTGAACTTCTGTCAGGGAGCCAACACAGACACCACCAGCTCCACCCACTGCAATCAACAGATCTCACTCACCTGAGTACTGATCACACACCTGCCACCAATCACCAACCCCACACTATAAAGCCACACTCCCCCCAGTTCACTCACTGTCTGGTCTTAAACCTACTATGAGATTCAACCCGACCGCAGTATCTCCTGAAGATTCCCCAAGGACTTTGGACTCCACTCAGTGTGTGTGTGTGTGTGTGTGTGTGTGTGTGTGTGTGTGTGTCTCACTCACTCACTCACTCACTCCTGGCTCTCCTGTTCCCCGTCTCCTCCAGTGGACTGAACAAACTACTCATAATCAGATAAGACTCATAGACTTTCCTAGCTCCAGCCCATTGTATCCACTGTACTTGCTTTACCCATTATTCTGTCTTGTGTTACAATAAACTCCCTCGTCATTGCACTTACCTCCGTGTCCCGTGTCTGCCTGCTGACAACTGCCAATTACAAAATGCATTTTCCAATTGCACATTGCAAAATGCATTGCCAACTGAATAAAGAAGCCAAAAACATCTATACCTTAAAGCTAAAGCTGGTAACACTTGGATAGTCCACATACAGATAGGTTATAGATTCTCTGTAACATTTTAACTGCTATTGTCTGTAGATGTTTAAGATATTATCAATAAAGTATATGTGACAATTCATGAACATACCCTAACTAAGATGTTTTTTGTGCCTAAACCTAATCAAATGTTTATTTGTGAAACAGTTGAAATGTTGAATCTCAACTAATAAGCTGTTGAAATGTTACAAATACTCTATAAACTATCTGTAGACGGACTATCCAAGTAAAGTATAACTAAGCTAAATGCTAACCTCAGCATGCTAACATGTTCACAATGACAAAGTTAAAAGGTACCCTGTAGAGTTTTTGACCACTAGCACCAGATTGATGTTTTTACAAATGGGTCCCTGTTTTGTTTGTATCGTGCATGCATGCACACACAATTCACATCCAGCCATTAGTTGCACGCTATTCCACAGATCGACAGTTGGTGGCAGTAATGCACCCATAAATGTAGCATTGCGCCAACAAAAGCAGTAATGAAGAAGACTGCAAGCTGGAAATAATCCCCAATGTAAAATATAAAAAACAGCTTTGCAGGTGTTTTATGAGAAAGGAAATGCATTCAACACATTTGTAAGGCCACACACAATGTGTTTTGGTGAGAAACACTGAATGTAAACTGAAAATTTTGGGTTTTTTTTTTTTTACAAGAAAACCCCACAGGGTAGCTTTAACATGCTGATGTTTAGCAGGTATAATGCTTGCCGTGTTCACCATCTTAGTTTAACATGTTTGCATGTTAACATTAGCTAATTAGCACTAAACACAAAGTACAACTGTAGCTGATGGGAATGCCATTAGTTTTGCAGGTATTTAATTAATGGACAAAGAAGATTTACTTAGGATTCACCCTCTGAGCACAGTGGACATGTGGACCAAGATGTCCATTGTAGATGCAGTGGTTGGTAGGTCCTTCGAACTAGCTGCATTTTTGTTTTAAATTGTTGGGGGGTTTTTCGGACCTGGAAAGAGTGGAAGAGCCCGGATAGGATCCAAACTGGCCCAGTTTGGACTTAAGGCTGCTCCTGGCTAATGTACGGTCTGGATGAAATGGGACTCAGTCTGGCCAAGCAACGGGAAATCTGAGACTGCTGTGCCCACATCTTTGTAGAGACCTGCTCCACTAACATCCTGGATCAAGCGCTCAACGGGCAGACTGTGTTCAGAGCTGAAGGAGCGCAAGACTCCGGTGGGATGAGGGGAGGCGGACTTTGTGTTTACATGAATTATTTAGATTCAATTCAATTTTATTTATATAGCGCCAGTTCATAAGTTATCTCATTGCACTTTTTTCTGTAGAACAGGTCTAGACCGTACTCTTTATAATATTTACAGAGACCCAACAATTCCCACCATGATCAAGCACTTGGCGACAGTGGCAAGGAAAAACTTCCTTTTAAGAGGCAGAAACCTCATGTAAATAACCATAGGATATATATATATTCTAGGTGTGTAGCATGAAGGGACTACTAACTAAATTACCTTGTACCTTGTATTGATGGCTGCATTCCATGTAGGTGAGCCCGTTCCAGGGCTCTGGTATTGTGCATGCTTATTCAGGGACATGGCTTACTGGGACACCGGGTTGTCCAGAGAATGTCACGGCTGCGGCACTATTACTGTATCTTACCTGTGTTATAGTGTAATATATTTTGATTTGCTTAGTACTTCTATTCCTTCTATTCTCAAGTGTGCATTGACGTGATAGTGAGCAGCTGTAACAAAAGAGTTTCCCCTCTGGGATCAATAAAGTATTTCTGACTTGACTTTGAAAAGTTTTGGTAAGATTCTTGCTATAGGAGACAAAACTGAATAAAGGAATATCACTTTGATCTATCATTTGATGCCATGGGGGAAGTGCCTTAGATTAGACCATTGTCCTCAGTTTGGGTAGGAATAAATTCAACATTTCCATGAGTCATGAGTACTGAACATATCAACACAAAAGTAAACAAAAAGTGAAAGGCAGGATTAAGTTGAAAAAACAACAACAAAGAAATAAACAAGTACACAAACACAATTCAGGGACAGGAGGAGAATTTAGTTTTTCAGATAGCTTGATGACAAACGTACACTTTCTTTTCATATCTGAGTGTCAGAATCAATGGGACACTTCACTTTCCACGCTGTCAATTTAGCCTTATAATGTCTTTAAAATTTTAAATAACACCTCTCTGTGCAATCACTCTGTCAGCATCTTTTGAGCATATAAAATATTCCTCTGGCATTTTCATCAGAATACGAAGAAGTGAAGTCAGCACGCCTTATCGACTCTTTAGGCCTGTGCCAAATGGACCATCAGTTGTAGAGGCAGCAGCCCAGTGCTCTTGGACACTCCAGTCTGTTCACTGTCCACACACACTTCCTGCTCAAGATGTTGCACACCTCAGCTGGCTGGTCAGCAGATATGTGCTGTGAGACAGGAAGAGGTCTGATTTTTGAGGGTTTCGTGTTAGATTTCTGTGGCATGTTATTTAAGAAAATGTGTTGTATTCACCAATTTTGTCATATTTAGAATCTTAACTTAAGCATGAATACAATTTCGTAGTGGTCCAGAACTGCGGTACCAGTTACATACAAATATTCTTCCTTTCACTAAATGACAGAAAAAATCCTTCTTGACTTAAAGCTGCACTTATCAATATTTTCATATTAACAATGGATCAAATGACAATGAGTAATTTTAAAAAGGGATAGCTCATAGTGACAAACACACAATTATTACCAATTCCACAGTTCCCCTCAGATTTATGAAGCATTTTATCATCTTTTAGCTCACTGTTTTGGTTTTACGGCCCATAATTCTTTGTTTTGATTCAGTCTCACCACTCTCATCAATTCTATTTTCTTCCACTGCAGGCAGCTAGTTTCAATAAAAAAGATTTTATAAACCCTCTGTACACAACCTGCCCAGCACCAAACAACAGACAAAGTTAGCGACTAGCTGGTGAACATAGTGGAGTATTTAGCAGCTAAAGAGCCAGATATTTTTCTCAGGAGTTGGTGGAGACTAAAACAGAGAAAAAAGGAGAGAAATATTGGATTTAAATTTGTCAGATAACTGTAAACATGACTCCAAATGAATCCTAATGTTGCTCTGTGTCTGTTGGATGTGTATTATGCAAGCTATTGTTTGCTAACACGTTCCCCTTTACAACGTGTTTGGTAATATTTCAGATCCTGTGTTGACAGCTTGTTCCATTGCCCCTTAGTGGCCAAATGGGAAAATGATGGCTAATGATGGCTAATTGCTGTGTGAAGTGGGTGAGGTTGTTGGATTGCTCATTCTGGAAAGTTACAAACATGGTCTGAGGCAGACCCCCAAGTTCTGACACAGGAAAGCTGTGAGGGGAGGGTGGTTCAAACGTTTGATGATCCAACAGGTACTTAATTTGAAGCATATGCCTTTATAATACAAAAATGTTGTTGCATGAGGCCCAGTGTCTCGGTATTGTAATCCTGGAGCTAGACATCTGCACAAAGTAAATCCAAGTAACACCCTGACCTCTTGTTTCTCCATGAGGATGTACTGCAGTCAGACTTCTTCATTCTATTCGCCCCTTCTGTCAGCTGAAGTATTGTATTGGCATGATTACTGCATAAACACTTGTAAAGCATTGAAATCGTCACATTTGGATCCCTTTCCCTCTGCCACTCCTTAGACACGGTATCAGTGCCTGAGATGCCTCCTCCTCCCCTGCACTATTGGTGTTAACTGCAGGGTGTCTGCTACCACTTGGGCAATCTCATTCCTCAGACAATCAACACTTGACCAGATGGACGTGAGGAGTGGCCACTTGACTCCATCAGTACAGATTGGATACATAATGGACCACAGCAAAGGGTGAAATTAAGGAGAGCATTTGTCACTCTATGGTGGTATTTGTATTCAGACATGGTAGCTGCTTTTTTATACACATTTCTGTAATTTAGCTTTTTGTGAGGAATACAAATCTGTGACATCTTGTGCAGTTTATGATCACTACTTTTACTATTGTGTAAAGAAAGACAAACGTGGAAATAATCCAGTTTGCCGGAACTTTCTTTGCAATTCACTGTATTGAGGTAAATAGGAGTACCTTGCAAGCAATCTGCATTCCACTCTTTCAGTAATAAATCATACCGTGAAGACTTTTTTTTGTCAGTAGCCAGTGAGATGTGAGTATGGGGTGTGAGAATGTTATTTATTCCTGTGGCATTGTCAGTGTCTTTCCCCTCCACTGATCTCCAGCTGAAAAAGCTTTTCTTACAAGCCCCATTCAGGCAGAACAAAGAGGGGCACTAATCATTCAGAAAAGGATTGCGCTGTCCTCAGGGATCCAACGGGGCTCAATGCAAAATCTGTTAAAAGAAATAGTTTGAGACCCAGCCAAAGGTCAAGTAGATGGATTAAGTGATAAAAGTCTGATGAGATGGAAGTCAACTACACAAAAGCAATATACCTGGGTTGGAGGCCTTGTCTCCTCATAACCTTTTCCTTGAGTTCCTCAAGAGGACAGACAGGCGCCTGAATGAGCGCAATCCAGTGTGACCTTAACCAAATTATTCTGGGTTTATCAGAGGCAAACTAGATAATCTCATAGGTCATCTGATAAGATTGAGCGGGGTTGAGAGCGACTACGAATCACAATCTCCTCGCCTCCTCAGTAAAGGATGACAGGAACACTGTGCTCTGAAGATCTCACCTCTTACTGCTGTGATTTTTAAAAGCTCCCTCCAGCAAGAGTGCACTTAAAGCATGTTAAGTTGCCAATTAGAGCACATTTTTACATGATGGAACCAGTTTTTTTTTTTTTTTTTTGGTGAAAGTGGTTTTGTAGCTCCTAAATGCACAGGTAGAGGTTATGGAAAAATTATCATCAGTAAGCAAATTTCCCTGCTCTAACTCGCCCTCGGGCAGTCTAGACATGATCATTGAATGGACCTAAAGGACTGTTACGTCACTGGACATACGCACTGTTCAAGTTCAGCCAGTGTTCCTAAGAAAGGCCAATTGAGTGTCTAGTGCTAAACAGGTAGTCAGTGGTCTCTATAAGTTGTGCATGAATTAAACTATAAGTGTTATATTATTTAGCATTTCAGGTTGTTCATAACTATGTTAATTTCATGCTGGTTAAAAGATAGGCTGCAAATATATACCGTTCAATAATAGACTAATTTATGGTAGTATTGTTCTGTTGCATAAGCTTGAGTCTTACTGTCTATTCTCTGTTCTGAAGTTCCAGAAATGTAAAGGTTGTCGCTCATTGACAACAACTGTATGTTTTGCTTATGTTTCTTTAGATAACCACAACTTGACAAACTGATAATCTGCAGTCCATTCATACTGGATACAGGATTCAATGTAAAGATTGTTGACTGAACTTCTGGATTGCTGCAGTTTTTCTGACAGAAGACAGAGATGCTGGCCAGACTACGCCAGCATTTCTACATATCTACAGATATATTTCACAACCCACCAAAGAGTCTTCATTTTGGAGCTTTAGCCATATGATAGAAAAGTAAAGCATAACTGAAAAAGAAACTGACCCTTTTAACAACATGGTGTTGTGGTACTTTATACATAAAACAAGCCTGCGTCTATGTTATAAGGGAATACTGGTATTGATCCTTGTTGGTTTAGAAAAATTCAATTTTCTCTTTACACCAAACAGCTTACCAACACTAAGGTTTGAATGCATCTCTCTCTCTCTCTCTTTAAACCTAACACGGCAGATGGCCACCCACCATTGAGTCTGGTTCTGTCCAAGGTTTCTGCCTCTTAAAGGAAGTTTTTCCTTGCCACTGTCGCCAAATGCTTGCTCATGGTGGGATTTGTTAGGTCTCTGTAATTAATATTATAAAGAGTACGGTCTAGACCTGCTCTATAGTAAAAGTGCAATGAGATAACTTCTGTTATGAATTGGCGCTATATAAATAAAATTGAATATTTATATAAAATACAGAACCAAAAGAGTCGTTCATGAGTCAGTTCACTAGTGGTGGGTCAACGAAACGAACCAGGTTACTTAAAAGAACCGGGGTTCTCATCACTAGCTGGGATAGCCTCCACAAAGATCCCACAGAATCCTTATATAACAGTGATATGTCTCCTTTATAAAAATGTCTGCTCCTTCTCCATCTCTGAGTGTGTGTGTGTATGCACGCATGTGTGGGAGTGGACGTGTGCACGTTCTCTCCCTCAGCGTCTCCCACTCTTGGCTGTTAATGAATATTGGTGGAGTTAGGAGCTCTAATGAAATTACACTTTAATGACGTTTGCTGTTTTTACGATGGTTTAATTAGATCAGTGTAATCTCCTTCTCCCAAAATTCTTCCCACACGAAAACCATAAGCACTTAACGGCGCGGCCCCCAGCACATCATAAACAGTAGTAATGGCGTGCTCCCTGGACGAAACTCTCTTCCTAAATGAAGGCAGAGCAGATACGGAGAATTCTCAACTGCTGGAGATGTTCACAGACCAATTACCTGATGTCTCCATATGCATTTTAATTTAAATTCTCTACTCACAGCTCCAGACTCAGTCTGCTTACTGCATCCCAAAACACCTCTTGAGTTTCAGTACTGCACACAAATCCACATTCAAATGAGGTCTCATCAAGCTCTTACTGTAGCATCATGTTGATGTTAACTGCTAAAACCTCATCTCACATGAAATTCATAGATAGTAAATGGAAAGGAACCAGTTGTTGACTTACTGGAGATTTGCAAAGAAAAGGGAGGGTTGGATGACAAGCAACAAGGTTTGTAAGCCAGGGCCAGTGGTGGAAAAGTATTTATATCTTAAGTAAAAGTAGAAATACCACCGTGTAGAAATACTCTGTACTCTGTCCTGCATTCAAAATTTTACTAAGTAAAAGTACAAAAGTATTAGCATGTAAATATTCTTAAAGTACCCAAAGTAAAAGTATTTATTATGCAGAATGGCCCATTTCAGAATAATGTTTATTATATCATTGGATTATAATTATAGAGGCATTCATGTGTACTCGTATGTAATCACTTTGTGTTGCAGTGGGTAAAGGTAGGGCTAATTTTAATGACTTTATATACTGCTGGGCTTGTGAATTTTCCCCAAGAGATCAATAAAGTTCTGTCTTAATCTATAATAATACATCATAATTTATTTGTTGATGTTGTATTATTAACCTGAATCTGCAAAGTAACTAGTAACTAAAGTTATCAAATAAATATAGTGGGGTAAAAGAAATAGGCAGAAAGTAGCAGAAAATGGAAATACTCAAGTAAAGTACCTCAAAATTGTATTTAAGTACAGTACTTGAGTTTGCCCACATCTTTACATCTCTGTAAAGATGTGGGCACAACAGTCTCTGATTCTTGTTGCTTGGCCATCCTGAGTCCAATTTCATCCAGACCGAACATTAGCCAGGAGCAGCTTTAAGTCCAAGCTGGACCAGCATGGCTCCTATCCCAGCTGTCTTTTCTCTCCTCCTGGGCGATTACAGCAGCTGCCGTGGTGCCTGCCTGGTTCGGTTGATCTGGCTCTCTCCTCCTCTTTAATCCAAACCCTGGCTTCCTTTTCCGATGACAATGATGATGTATTACTGTCATAGCTAATACGTGTTTCAGCAATAAAGCCGAAAAATCTAAAAAAAACAACAGATGAAAAACAAGAATGTAGCTAGCAGAGTTTGGAGGAGCTACAGGCCTCAGCATCTGCATGTGCAGCCGTTGCCAAAGTCAACATATTCTGATCCACTTTATTTGAACAATGGCTTAGCCCCTTAAATCAAATTCAATCAGACATCATTCAATGATGTTTCAGCAATAAAGCTGAAAAAAATAACAGATTAAAACAAAAATGTAGCGAAGTTTGAAGGTGCTACCATGCTGCATCGACATGCGCAGCGGTTGCCATCTAGACACTGCGACCGTCTTTTGTTAATGATGTCTATGACAGCACTGTTGTAAGAGTAGATTGCGATGATCTTCTTGGACCATTCATTCCCCCAAAGAATGGCTGCTATGATGACTGGTTGCATTTCGCAGATGGGGGAGAAAGGAGAAGAGATGAGAATTTTGGAATTCCTCCGCCATTTGGCTGAGGACCACCTGACTCTGTAGTAGCCGCCAAAGCTGATGGAAGGGGCTGCATCCGTGAACAGCTGGATGTCTTCTGGCTTGGTGATGTGGTAATCGTAAAAGAAGATGCTGTTCCAGGAGGAGAGGAACTGGTGCCACGGTTTTAGCTCCATCTTGCATGCTTCGTCCAACGTAACATGGTTGTGAGAGATGGAATAGAGGTGGCTATCAAAAGGAGGTGTGACGAGGAGGATCAACCTTGAGGGATGATACGGATGGCGTAGTTGAGGTGGCCTAGCAGCGAGAGAAGTTGGCATTTGGTGCATCTGTGAGCCAGAAGGCAATTTGAAATGAGTATGGAAATCCGGTGATTCTCTCAATAGGGAGGGATGCTTGGAGTAAGACGGAGTCGAGAATGATGTCAAGAAATTCCTGGGATGTGCTGGGGCGTTCCATTTTCTCTGAGGAGAAAGGAACTCCAAGATCGTGAAATGTGGAAGTCACAGTGTTGAGACCATATGGGGGAGAAGATAGTGGCTTGACGGTGAGAAAGTCATCTAAGAGATGGATGACATATGGGAGTTTGTAGTGGTTTGTCAAGATCCAGCAGAGTGCTTCAGATAAAGAGTTGAATATTTTCAGGCTGCTCATGCACTCGAAGGTCAGTCAAACTGCAAAGTAGTATGCACCCTTCCAGAGAAAGCCTGTAGTATGTTCCTTGGTTGCATTGCTGCAGGAGTCCAGCAACTTGAGATGCAAAGATGTGGTAAGTGTAGAATCTGCTGCCACCAAACCACAAGGCAGAATGAGGATCAGTGACAAGTAGCCATCCAGCTCTGATCTGCGGTCAGGGAAGGCAAAACAAATAATGTCACAGTACAGGGAGAATGTGAAGGTGAATTCAACTGCTGTGAGTTCTTTGGAGCAGGTAGGGAGTGGCTGTTTGACTTCAATGGGACCAAGTGCAGTTTGCAGTTCTCTGGGGATATGAGGATTACATGTGGATGGCTGTATCGATTGAGCAAGTTCAACATAGTTACCGGCAAGAATCTGTTGCCGGAGCATGGGTGACACAGGAGGTGGTCGGCGGATGTGACTGGGTGCACTGGAGGTGACACAGTTGCTAAAGTGAAGCTGTTAGGCATAGGAAAATAAGTGGGAAAAGCACTGGAATCAGCTGCAGGCAGAGCTATGGGGAAAAGGGGTGCATTTGAGGTGGGATGAATAACATTAGCTAAAATACAATGGGTTTTGGCCAATGGCACCGCCATGGATCTCTGTCAGGGGTGCAGTCTGTGCGGCTGTGATCGCTGTTATCAAAGTGGGAGGAGCTGAGGTGGCCAAAGATGATGGGATCGGAAAGGTAGAAGCAAGAGAAGAGGAAAGGATGCTGTGTTGTTTATGAAACCTGAGAGAAAATAATGGATGAATGAAATAGATCTGAAACAGAGAGGGCTTGTACAGAGTTTGATATGACCTGGCCCTCTGAGAAGAATGGGATAGTGGGTAAGAAGGGTCCATATAAAGGGCCTGCATTAAAAACGTTACCTAAGTTAGTGTAAGTATTATTAGCAAAATGCACTTTATGTAAAAGCAAAATTAGTCATGCAGAAAATGGCCCCTCTGAGTATTAAACTATTATGTTATATTATTAGATTATTATTAATAGCTTTGCACAAATATTAATTCATTAATTGAGCAAGCTAGAGTTACCTGCACCTAAGGTTGTGGTGAACAAATCAAACCAGTGAAGGGTTAAGAGACCTTATTCTTTAAATAGTTTAGGATTTTTAGAAATCATACCTCATCCCTGATTTGTATAACTGTTATTTGTTTGTTGAGCTGTCAGTGGAAACAAGTTTTTATTGGCAGGCCATCACCATTAGGGTCACTGTATTGCTTATTAACAGTGGGTGTGGTTAGCACTTCTGTAGCCAACTGAGCAATCAGCACTTGTGTTTAAAAAGTCACTCCTTGTTTGAAGCAGCAGCCTCATCATACTAAGACTCATCCATACAGAAGACAAAGGAGACCTGGGTTAACATTGTCAGGGTTAAGTATCTTTTTGCTTTGTCTATATACACCAGCTTTTTCTTTATCTGATATGTGTATACTTTCCATTCCTGTACACCTAGACCACGCACCTGGTCACAACATCACTGTAACCTCTCTAATCTTATCTATCCCACCTGTGCCACACACCCTTTGTCAAAGGGGGCCTGTGGAACTGCCAGCCAGCTTCCCTGCAAGACTGAGTTCATCTCAGGCTATACCTCCTTGCGATCCCTGGACTTCCTTGCTCACACTGAGACGTGGATCACACCAGACACCACTTCCACCCCTACAGCCCTCTCCTCAGCCTACTCCTTCACCCACACACCCAGACCCACCGGCATTCTTTCGAATTTCTCTGTGTCTGTTACATATCCGATGAAATTAAACACCTAGACTACTGCAATTCACTCCTGGCTAGTGTGCTTACATGGAACTCATGAGATGCTTTATAAATACAGGCTCTGAACTCAACATTCAAAGATGGTAAAGAAACCTTAGATGTCTTATTTTTATCTGCTTGCATTATTTGTTATTTTCCTAGATAAATTTGACTTGCTTTGAATGTTCGGCTCATCAGATAGCACAGAATAAACATGATAAAAGGATTGACATAGCATCTTTCTTGGCACTGAAATGGATAGTGACTGCAGCCATCCATGCAGCATGAATATATATGCATACTGATTAATGGTCTCCTGTTTTCAATTTGCATTTACAATGCAGCCGTCAAGTAGATGGTCAGCCAGGAGAGTGAAATATCTGCCCCTCATTCATGCAATCGACATTGCGAGCACCGCGCCAAGGCAAGTGGAAACAAACACTGCAAATGAGTCAGTCACATGGTAAGAACGACCTTGCTTTATGACTTAAGTGCTTCCCACCTTCTCCTGTCTTATCTGCCACTTCCATCTATCAATCTAACGATGTGGCAAAGGGCCAGGTTAATCAAGCTCAATTACTTTTGCTCTCATTTAAGACTGACAGTGATGCAGTACTGTCTCAGTCACAGCAGGTTTAGGACTGGACAGGCTTCAGTGTCAGGGTGTTGGACAGCTGTCTACAAGAAAGATTTTTAGGATTTATCATATCATTTTTTTTTCTGCCCAAAAAAACAAAAACAAATGACTAATGTACCTACAAATGTTTTAAAGGATTGTTTCTTTAGTATCTGGCTTCCTTCAGTAATTGAGTAAAAATGTGAATGGCCAACATCACAACACATTTCATTTTTAGGGCTGCAACAAATCATTTTCATTATGCATTTATCTGGCGATTATTTTCTGAATTAATTATTTAATTTAGTCCATTAAATGTCAGAAAATAAGGGAAGTGAGCTGATCACAATTTCCCAGAGACCAGGATAATGTCTTCAATTTGCTTGTTTTGTCCAACCAAAAACCAAATAATACTGAATGTACATTGGCATAAAACATAGAAGAGCAGCACTACACATTGAACAACCTGGAACAGGAATGTTTGACATTTTCCCTTGATGATTTACTTTAAAAGCTACTCCAGCAATTGCACTTCCACAAGGTTGGTGGGACTCAAGGCGCATTAAAAAAGAATGGTCAAAATCCAAGCAGCAGAGACTGCAATATCCTGATTTTTAGTCAATGGTATGGGTCAAGGTCCAAAAAAGCAATGCAACTCAATTGCATCTTTAATGAGACTCTCCTTACCTGATAAGTGCCTACATCTTTTAAACTCCACACCATGTAATGCTTAAAAATCTGAAGTCTCACGCCGAGACCCTCATGACATCATCATTCCCTTGACTTGATAAAGATCCTCCAGAGCCACAGATGACATTATACAACTATTTTCACAGGCTGAGTAGTACTCAGTAGACCAGTAAATTACCTTAATGTGTCAAATTGGTGGAATTCCCCTTTCAACAAGTAGCAATTATGAAAGTTGTCATTGATTGTCTTTCAATTGACTAATCAACAAATTGACTCAAGAACAAGACTTTGAGCCACCTGAATAATGCTGAAGTAAACAAGCAAATGACAAAACAGTAAAATATGAACATTATTCATACTTGACCTTGAAATATCTTAATTCAAGTTGCACTTACTCACTGAGGACGACTCTAAGAAGTGGTTGAAAGCTCCAAAAAAAGTGAATCTTGACATAAGATGTTTTTGTCAAAATAAAGGAGAACTGTGCAAGCATGTGGCTCTGAAAGAGCTTTGTCAAGTCTTAGAAAATAACCCTGATGATGTCAACAGGGTTATTATCTGAGATTGTGCTTGAAACTTCAATGTTTTAACAGAAAGCCTGTAATAGAAACTGGAGGTGTGGAGTTTCAAATAATTTCCAAAAAATTTTGCAGTATTTTTCTTGAGAACAGTTGTCAGCCACTTTCAAACATAAGAAAGGTGTAAGGCTGTTATCGCTAAAGCACCTGACAGAATTCAGGTGGTCTCATCCCATGTGTGACAACAAAAGATAAAGATCCTAGATATTTTGCACAATTAAAATAAATTTCCTGCTTATTATTTTCAACTTTGGTTTCATCTGGATTTTTAATGCATAAGGACCAATTTGATTGATTGGTTACCTTGGTTATCTATTTCTCTAAAAAAAATATTTAATCACCTAACACCCAACACTCCCATCTTTATACTTCTACTTCCACCTCTTCTTCCATACTCTGTTTTGTTCTCCTTCTGTTGTCCCTGTACAATATCGCCTCATTTGTTAACTGGTGACCCTCCTAATTTGCGTTTTGCTGCTACAGTCTGCAAGCAGAGAGCAGCCCGAGGCCCCTATCCGCTGGTTAGATCATTAGTGAGAGACCCCAGCCTTCCTGCCCATACACATCAAAACATCTCCGCCTCGGTCCTTGAGGAAGCTGAGACAAGGGGAGCATAAGGTTCAATAAATATTGCATTGTACTGTAGGCCTACCTTGAAACAGAAACACATTGAGTTGTAAGCACTGGTGGTGGTTAACAGATATTAGTGAATCTTAAAAGCTGTACTTCAGACACTGGAAATGTTTTTTGTTTGATTTATTTGTGTTCTGCAGGGATGGAAATAGTACTAGAAAGAAAAAAATAAATAAAATAAAAAAATATATATATATATATATATATATAAGCAAAAGTATTGTTACTTTAAAGACATTTTACTCAAGTAAAAGTACTTGTGTAAAAATGTACTTAATATGTGGAGGGGGGGTAAAGAAAAAATGTTACATGATATATATTACTGTTAAATTACAGAACACCTTTAGGCTACAAAATAAATTGCAATAAATGTCAATGTATACAGACTAGATGAATAACATCACACCACAGAGCCCTATGTCCAAACCAAAAATAAATTCCATTTCTATAGACGAAAATTGCAGACTGTGCATACAACTGATTATCAATTATAAATATGCAACCACCTTCCTCACCATAGCTTTACTAGAATTAACCAGAATAGAGAACAAAATTATTAAATATTCCAACACTCGGGGATGTGCACAGACCTTTTGAGGGTCTGTTGCAAAATCAGAATTAAGAATACCATTGTCCACAGCATGTATCATTCAAAATTGCTTGGGCATGGTAGAACTACTATTTAAAATAGCAAGAACCCTATTGATACACTTTGCTGGTTCAGCAATTCTAATCATTTCAATTCCTACACTTTAGTGTAGTCAGTTGAATTTTCATGGATGTAATGCTGACAGTGACTTGACTCAATGCTTCCTGGTGAAGCCAAGGAATTAGATTGGAGTAGGCTATATGTAGTTTTGTATGTAAACATATGTACTAGAATACAGAACAATTACAAAATGTCATATAGGATTTCATGAATGTATTTTCTGGCCTTACCACCCCATATTTCACTATAGCCATAAGAAGTATTTTACTTGATCACCAGGCTCTCCAGCGCTCTGAACTGGAGCTTTTGGGATTAGACCCTTACAGAAAGCACTCTTTAGCATTATGTTAAAGATGAAACTCATTCACAATACTATAAACAGATACAATATACTATGTATTTAAATTGATTGAAATATTTCTTTTTAGTTAGTTATTAGCCTACTTCCAACTTAAAAAAATGCTTCTGAGAAAATAGACTTACTTCACATTAAATTAATTATACAGTGGGTACGGAAAGTTCAGACCCCTTTAAATTTTTCACTCTTTCATTGCAGCCATTTGCTAAAATCAAAAAAGTTTATTTTATTTCTCATTAATGTACACTCAGCACCCCATCTTGACAGGAAAAAAAGAATAAAGAAATGTAGAAAATGCAAATTTATTAAAAAAAAGAAAAATCACATGGTCATAAGTATTCAGACCCTTTGCTCGGTATTGAGTAGAAGCACCCTTTTGAGCTAGAACAGCCATGAGTCAAGTTTTTCCACACCTGGATTTGGGGATCCTCTGCCATTCTTCCTTGCAGATCCTTTCCAGTTCCGTCAGATTGGATGGTGATTGGATGGTGAACGATGGTGGACAGCCATTTTCAGGTCTCTCCAGAGATGCTCAATTGGGTTTAGGTCAGGGCTCTGGCTGGGCCAGTCAAGAATGGTCACAGAGTTGGTCCAAAGCCACTCCTTTGTTATTTTAGCTGTGTGCTTAGGGTCATTGTCTTGTTGGAAGGTGAACTTTCGGCCCTTTTCTGAGGTCTTGAGCACTCTGGAAGAGGTTTTCTTCCAGGATATCTCTGTACTTGGCTGCATTCATCTTTCCTTCAATTGCAACCAGTCGTCCTGTCCCTGCAGCTGAAAAACACCCCCATAGCATGATGCTGTCACCACCATGTTTCACTGTTGGGTTTGTATTGGGCAGGTGATGAGCAGTGCATGGTTTTCTACACACATACTGCTTAGAATTTACGGCAAAAAGTTCAATCTTGGTCTCATCAGACCAGAGGATCTTATTTCTCATAGTCTGGGAGTCCTTCCTGTGTTTTTTGGCAAACTCTATGCGGGCTTTCATATGTCTTGCACTGAGGAGAGGCTTCCGTCGGGCCACTCTGCCATAAAGCCCCGACTGGTGGAGGGCTGCAGTGATAGTTGACTTTCTGGAACTTTCTCCCATCTCCCTACTGCATCTCTGGAGCTCAGCCACAGTGATCTTTGGGTTCTTCTTTACCTCTCTCACCAAGGCTCTTCTCCCACAATTGCTCAGTTTGGCTGGACGACCAGGTCTAGGAAGAGTTCTGGTCGTCCCAAACTTCTTCCATTTAAGGATTATGGAGGCCACTGTGCTCTTAGGAACCTTGAGTGCTGCAGAAATTCTTTTGTAACCTTGGCCAGATCCGTGCCTTGCCACAATTCTGTCTCTGAGCTCCTTGGGCAGTTCCTTCGATCTCATGATTCTCATTTGCTCTGACATGCACTGTGAGCTGTAAGGTCTTATATAGACAGGTGTGTGCCTTTCCTAATCAAGTCCAATCAGTTTAATTAAACACAGCTGGACTCCAATGAAGGAGAAGAACCATCTCAAGGAGGATCAGAAGATGCTGCAATGAAACAGAGTGAAAAATTTAAAGGGGTCTGAATACTTTCCATACCCACTGTATATGAAATGGTCGCTTGACATTTCTTTCATAATGCTTCACCTGGCCTGCCGGTAGTCTGACTCAGCTCTGCAAAGTTAGCGCCTTAGCTGCCTCCCTCAGCAGATTGCCTATATGTAAGCCAGCTAGCTAGCTAAAATTGGTTCATGTGAAAGGATAAAATAAGGCAATTTTGCGCGATGTGATGCAAACGTGACAAGCTGCGCATTGTTCGGAAGCATATGTGGAGATTTTTATTCACAAGGCATCCCTTTGGTTAAACCATTTGTCATTAATCATTACCACAACTTCAAAAATAATAAAACTTTATTTATAGAGCACTTATCAAAACAAGGTACAAAGTGTTTCACAAAGAGAGAAAAATAAAATACCACAGTGAATGATAAAATACATAAAAAACAATAAAATAGACAGCTCAGATAAGATCAGGATGTGCTTTCCAATAAAAATGCATTTTGAGAAGAGACTTAAAAGAAGACACTGACTCAGACAGCCTCATTTCTTCAGGCAAGCTGCTCCAGAGCCTCGGGGCCCTGATGGCAAAAGCTCTCAGCTCTCAAATACTCACCAAAGCCACCGGAGCCCTCACACAACGGCAACAATACCGAGTTTGGATGCCACATGACAGGGGGCATAGGGCCGCCCCATCTCTGTGTCCAGTGGAGGCATGCCAATCAAAAACCAATAAACATTTGGATGATATGGCGATTTTATTTAGTCTAACTAGCAATTATGGGCTACTCATATTTATGCAGCCACAGCAGCATAAATAAAAAGTTGTTTTTCCCTCCAAAGGGGCAGCTCAGCCAAAGAGGGCAGAGCTGTTGCTTGGGCAACTTTAGCCTGCACTTGTGCATGTCTTTGCTAACACTTATAAAATCACCAGCAGAATACAAAAATCACCAAAGCAGAAATGATAAAGATGAATAATATAACAATATAGACTCCACAGACTGCAGCCACAATCACACACAAGGAAAGGCAAAACTGCAGAATTTTAACACATTGCACACACACAGAACGCTACGTTGCTAGGCAACGTAGTGGCTGCTGATGCTCTCATCTGTACAGTGAGATTTAGTGTATTTGTTGTTGTACTCACCTGTCTGAACGTCACTGTGAGTCTTGTGCACCACAAAGTCCTCCACAAACTGCTCTTGGTTCCACTTCTCTGCTCGTTCATTCTTAAAGAGTGATATAACCAGTCCACTCAGCCTCTGTCCCACTGCGCTCCTCAAAGTTTAACACTTGCTGAATGAGTCTCTGTAGTCACAACTCACTGATTCTTGAGACATGGGACAAAACACGTCCAGCAATTGTAACTGCTATTAGGTATAAAAATGAAAATATTAATCCTCCATCTTATTGTAGTGTTTACTCACAAACTACTTTAATCTGCTCACTTTGCTTTTCCCTTCAGTTCTCTTCCCCCCCCACACACACACACAGCGGCTTGCCCCACCCCACCTCTTTCTGTCTCTTCTTTCTCCCTGTGTGTGTTGACTTTCTTCGTCAGCAGTATGTTTTATAAAGTCGCCCAAAAAACACACCTCGTTTTGGACTTTTTCACACACAAGTCCATTTTCACAGCAGCTTGGTGAGCCGCGTGTGAAGGCGGCTTGTTATTAATGACATAGCCTATCGAAACAATGTGCACTTACAAGCTTTTACTAAACAACGGCATAAGCAAATGGTAAATGGACTGTACTTGTATAGAACCTTTCTAGTCTTCCGAATACTTAAAGCACTTCACACACACACACTACATATCCATACACTGATGGCAGGTGCCAACTGCTCATCAGTTCATGTCATGTCAGTTCAGTCATGCTTGTTTTTGCTGTGCATAACAGTATGACGCCATTACATCCACAAGTCGGAATGTTGCCATTATCACGCTATGATTATTTTTTTTTGCATATTAAAAATTATACCAGCATTATGATATGGCACACCCCTAGTCAGGGATGATTGTCAAAAACAGCAGGCCTCACACAACTCACTGAAGGTAGAAGTGAAAGGAGAAGTCTCCACTGGAGGATTCACCGTGAGCATAACCCAAAATGATCTCATCCTTCATTTTATTGCATTGTTGTGCATTTATGTACTGTTCACTGACTGCTAGCTCAGGGCTGGGTGTGACTGCACCCCCTGACACCCAGCCAGTGAACGATATGTTCAACAGGTATCTATTCCAGAGCGTCAGCTGAGTGCAGAGCGTCACCTTTCTGGACATGAAGCTCTCGGGAGCACACCAGCAGCTTCTTCTCTGTTGAAGCCGTTGATTTGGCTCCTTTTGTTCTATTCTCACAGAGTCTATCATGACTTTTTCATGTGACTTGTTTTTACTCTGTAATGGATGAGACTTTGAAATGTAGTGAACTAACAAGTGATAAAAAGCACTTAACTTGTCAAACAGTGCAGTCAGAACTGTTGTGTTACTCAATTCTTATTGGTGTAGTTTGAGATTTTGTAGGTGCTAGCCTACTCTCTCCTCTGCTAGCCACAGTAATGGTCGTGCTAACTTTCGAAATAAACCACTGTTTTTGTGGCCAAAAACATAAAATGCATCACTTCTATTTTTAATTTTTACAGAGGGCAGAGCAGACATGAGCTTTATGCTACACTTTTTTCCCCCCATACAGGGCTAGTGTGTACTATATGTATGTAAGTTGTCATGTAGAAAGGAGTGTGCACCAGCCATCATGAGAACAGTCTGCCTTTAAAAATGTGTTTTCCAACTTTCGTGGATTGCTAACATTCAGCGCCAATGCTTGAAGTAGTGTGCTCTTTATATAGTATAGTGGAAGGTTGGGGTGTGGAAATCAGGGTGCTGCATGGGTATGCAGCGCATCCAATACATTTCACACTGGAGATCTCACAATCCAACAGTTAACTTTTGCTTAACACTTAACATTTGTAGCAACAATCTTTTGCTAACCTTAAAAACTTAATCATAGTTTATTTGCCCTAACCATGTACTTTCCGTAACCTGAACCATATCATATTTGCCATGTGCAGTTATAATAAAATAAATAATTCTAAAACTCTTGGCTGGACGTTAAAAAAAAAAACACATTAACTGTTATTCAGAATTTTTTTCAAATGGGGTCCATTATCAATATTCTGTATGGTGATGTGGTTTTTTCCACTCTCCAGCTTCTCACATGATTATAAGATCAGTGGCTAAGGTATGACAAGGTCACCTGCCAGCATTAATGATCTCTGTATGCACAGTAAATTGTCCAACCCCTAACCCTAACCCAAAAAGAAAATGCTGATGTTGGGAACGCAAAGGATACAACAATGTTATATCAAGTACATTCCATGTTGACAAGCAATTTAAAGCCCCTATGTATAGGTGTGAACATTTCTGACTTGGGCAACTCCAGTACACAGCAATATCCATATACCATAAATACCCCCGCAATCAAAAACGTATGTCACCAAAATAATTTTAAGATGATGTAAAATCAAAATCTACACATAGATGCTTTAAATATAAACATCCGTATTATATCGCAATATAAAAGAGAATGGCACAATCTCCAGTTAAAGTGCAAGAAGAAGCCAGATGGCAACATCTGAGCCTGCTAATGCCTTAAAAGGAATAGTTGGATATTTTGAGAAATACACTTATTCACTTTCTTTGTTACATGAGAACATTGATACCACTCTGATGTGTATATGGCAAATATATAGCTGGAGCCAGCAGCCAGTTAGCTTAGCTTAGCACAAAGACTGGAAACAGGGGGAACAGGCAGCCAGGGACTAGTTGCCAGGGAACCAGTGGAGACTCCCGGAACTTACTGGTCCTGGCCAAGAAATAGTCCAGCACATAACCCCCCATGAAACGGCGAAGTGTCACTTTTACACTTCAGTTTTTCTATGTAATGTGTTAATTAGTGAGCTTTAGTGGTACTAGGTGGATTTTGTTACCTTTGGACAGAGCCAGGCTAGCTGTTTCCCCGTTTCCAGTCTTTGTGCTATGCTACACTAACCGGCTGCTGGCTTTAGTTACATATTCACTGCACAAACTGACCGGTGTTGATCTTCTCACCTTTCTCTCAGTAAGAAAGTGAATAAACTAACCAAAATGTTGAACTATTCCTTTAAAAACCACAAACAATATGTGAAATTAAATGTGGCCATACAGTCCTATGTGAAATTAAATGTGGCCATACAGTCCTAAAACTAGAACAGGCTGCAACATATAGAGGCACATAAGCATTTAGTAAAATGATATGCATTTAACTACAGGCAATTAGTTATTCAGAGTGTCAGTAAGTTCTCAAAGAGCAGGAGTACCAAATTAATCAAGATGCAGAGGTTAGACAACTGGTGCTTCCAAAGACATTAGCATCACTTTAGGTATCAGTGTTCCTCCAACTCTACTTGCTGCATATTTATAATAATTAGCATTAATGAGGTGACCCACAACCTGCAACACTTGACACATACCACCATTTGATGAAGATAGGGGGATTTGAGTGTGTTTTCACTAAAATTGGTGGGGAGGGAGCAAAAAGTGGGGGAAAAGACATTGTTTTTACTTTCAATATAGTCAATTTACTGAGAGTTCGAGAAGCTGGTTGTATCTCTCATTCCACACTTCCTGTTCTTGTCATCATTTAGCTTGTCTCATTGAATTCAAAATCCAATCAGGGAGAAGTCTATTGTCAGTTATTATGGCCAATAGGGTCAGATGACAGACATTGTTATGTGTAAAGTGTGCAGCTGGGCGATGTCTTCATTACAGTGTTGTCTGCCTCTGAATCCCCTCTATGCCTCATTTCTGGATGGGGTCAGAAATGATTTCATGCTTATTTTGACTAAGCCCATATTCCATCAATTATTTGAAATACATCAAGTTAAGCCTCTTCCAATAGGCAATAAAAAAAACTGTTGAAATGTTTAAGCGGTTGTAACAAAAATAAATGAAGTTCATTAAAAATGGAAATCTTGCAGAGGATTAGTGAGGGAGAGCTGCTTGGCGCTGGTGGGACTTCTCTATGAAAACCCTGCTGCTCAGGATCAACATACAAAATGGTGTCAATGCTGTTAATTGCCCTGTCCCACAGTGTGGCTCTCAGCTGCCTCTCAGCTCTGTCTGACTAATCTGCACATGGTGTTAATCAATGCCACTGCAATTTCCATAACAAGGCAAACTCTGTAACTATGTTGGCAAAGAGGATTTTACATTCCCTCCATTCCTTCATTCACTGGCTGAATGTCTGCTGATGCATATTTGCTGTAGTTTTAGAGGAGCAGTTGTTCAATCTTGTCAGTGAGGAACCTAAATTAAGTAAATCCAGTGTTGTTTTAGGAACACAGAAAATATACTCTTGCGAAGTAAGAAACAGGTCTGTAATCCACTTTAGGTTCTGGATAACACGTATTACAGGAGCAGTTCTATATTTTGGGAAATTGACTTGTTTCTTCTTAACGAGAGTCAGGTAAGAAGATCTATATCAATTTCATGTCTGTGCATCTATTACAAATGTCCAGCATTTGTTTAGCCAAAATTAGCACATAAACTAGCCTAGCTAAATGAGAAGTGAAAAAATATGCCTTCCAACAACTCCAGAGCAGTCTTTTGACACATTGTAGCCAATTCCATTAAGTGTATTTTAAAATGTATATATGGTCCAATAGTACATACAATGTCAGTAAGCTTTACAGGACTATGTGGTTCCAGACCCAGACCAAGCTCTCTAAAGGTGTGTTCAAATTATTCAAGCAGTCAAATTTGCGCAAGTAACACAAAGTGAACATTTTATGTGAATTAAATGGTCACCTTGCATTAATCGCTCAAATTTGACACCTGGAGTGTTTGTCCATGTTTGTCCAAGTTTATGTTTATTAGCTCCAAACAGCTAATGTACAGATGTTGAAGGACTTTTTGTCGTAAGGGGTGCTGTATGGAGGTATGTGGACCCAAAAGCAGATGACGAGGAAGCGGTCTCAGGGTGAAGTAGCCGGATGACTACCGTGTTTACTGTGGGGTGGAATGCAGGCAAGAACAGGCAGAGGTGAGCAGACAGGTAATGAGCAGACAAAGTCCAAAATCCAAACAAGGTCCACGGGAGAACAAAGAATCCAATACAAACTTACGGTAAACACGCTTGGCAGGAACAACACCATGTGTACAACGATGATCCAACACAGAACAAAGAAAAGACCCAGACTAAATACCCTAGGGGAGGTGAGACAACGAGACACAGGTGCAAACAATCAAGGGAGGACCAACAATCAAAACTCGAGGGAAAACACAAGACACACAAGGGAAGAAGAATACCACCAAAATAAACCACGAAGTAATAACACCTAAACTACCACACTTTTTCCACTTTTGGTGGAGCAACACAAACAATTTCTTACCTAAAAAAAAGGCAAAGAACAACATGGACCTATATCTGTACTGGACAGAAAATAGCTTCAACACTTACTGCTTTTAAAACCTACAATGTCTCATTTTTAGATTTCTATTTCTACATGTATCAAAGGAGAAACATTGTGTAACTAAGACAGCTTTGGAGTTTTTGGTGGACATATTGTTTCACTTTTGATGGAGCTATGCTAGGAGTTTCCCCCTGCTTCCAGTCTTTCTGCTAAGATAGGCTAAAACATGGACCTCTCTCTGTGCTGCACATAAAATTGCTCCAATGCTAACAGCTCAGCTGCACAACTTAGGAGTTGTTGGGAAAATGTTTCTCTTGATGGAGTTACACAAGCAGTTTCTACCCGTTTCCAGTCCTTGTAATAAGCTTGGCTATACATTAGATTAGATTTAACTTTGTCATTGCACAAGTACTGAGACAAGGAAATGCAGTTTAGCATCTAACCAAAAGTGCAAAAAGCAGTTACGTTCAGTTATGTACATATGTATAGAGGTAATATATAAATAACATTAAGGGGCAGATATGAATACGCTAAAATATATACAAGATGAGCATGTGCAGCAGTTACGGAAGGCAGTGCAAAAAGTAATGCTATCACTGTGTTGTAAAGTTTAGCAAGGTGACAGCTGAAGGGAAGAAGCTGTTCCTGAATCTGCTGGTCCTGGAACAGAGAGTCCTTTAACACCTCACAGAGAGGAGAAGGGTGAACAGTGGCCAGGATGAGAGGTGTCTGATGATGCGGCGCGTCCTCTGCAGACACCACTTGAGCTGGACAGCCTCAATGGTGGGGAATGGAGAACCGGTGATGCGTTGGGCAGTTCACCACCCTCTGCAGTGGTTTCTGGTCCGAGACACAGCAGTTGCCATATCATACTGAGATGCAGGTGGTAAAGATGCTCTTGATGATGCAGCAGTAGATGTTCATCAGAATCTCAGGAGACAGATGGACTTTCTTCAGTTTCCTCAGGAAGAAAAGACGCAGGTGTGCCTTCTTGATCAGAGTTAACATGTTGAGGGTCCAAGAGAGATCCTCAGAGATGTGGACACCCAGAAACTTGAAGTTGAAGACACACTCAACCTCTGTCCCGTTGATATGGATGGGGGACACGGCGGAAGTCATTAAGGCTCGCTGCAGTGGAGTGTTTTGGCATGGCACAATGGAGGTGGTTTTAAAGCACATTTGGGCAGCTGCTTGGGCAAGTGTGGTATGTTTTTAAATGTTGTGTTATAGAGTTCAGGGAACTGTGAAACAGAGTATGGCCCAATTCCAATCCGCTACACCCTCAGCTTTATTGGCCAGGAATTTGAATCTGGTTTGAAGTTGCTCTCATTGTACATACACAGAAGTAGACATAAATACAGCTAAAAACAAGGACAACAAGCCATCATGAAGTTGGAACAGGTTGTGATGCCAGGGTGTGATGAAACTGCAGTGATGTTTCCTACTCGTTTCCTGACTCTGGACGTGTATAATTCCAGCATGCAGGGCAGGTCGGCACCGATGATCTTTTCCGCAGTCCTGAATGTCCGTTGTAGTCTGTTCCTGTCCTTGTTGGTGGCCGATCCAAACCAGACAGTGATGGATGTGGAGAGAACAGACTGGATTGTTGCAGAGTAGAACTGGATCAACAGCTCCTCAGGCAGGTTGAACCTCCTGAGCTGGCGTAGGAAGTACATCCTCTGCTGGACCTTTTTGATGATGGTGTCGATGTTGGATGCCCACTTCATGTCATGGGAGATTGTGGATTCCCGAAACCTGAAGGTATCCACAGCAGACAGTGTTGTTGAATATGGTGATGGGGGGCAGTGTCAGGGGGGTCAACCTGTCATCTCCACAGTTTTGAGCGTGCTCAGCTCCAGATTGTTCTGACCACACTAGAGGGCTAGCTGTTCAACCTCCTGTTTATACACAGACTCGTCATTATCCCGGATGAGGCTGATGACTGTTGTGTCGTCTGCAAACTTCAGGAGATTGACAGATGGTCTCCTGAGGTGCAGTCGTTGGTGTAGAGGGAGTAGAGCAGTGGGGAGAGCACACCCCCCTGGGGTGCGCCATTGTTGATTGTCTGGGTGCTGGATGTGATGTTCCCCAGCTTCACCTGCTGCTTCTGGTCTGTCAGGAAGTTTGTGATCCACTGACAGGTGGGGGCTAGGACAGTAAGCTGGGTGAGTTTAGTGTGAAGGATGTCTGGGATGATGGTGTTGAATGCCGAGCTGAAGTCCACAAACAGGATCATTGCATATGTTGAGGTTGAGGTGTTGCAGGATGTAATGCAGTCCTATGTTGACTGCATCATCTACTGACCTGTTTGCCCGGTAGGCAAACTGAAGGGGCCCAGCAGGGGTCCTGTGATGTCCTTCAGGTGGGTCAGCACCAGTCTTTCAAAGGACTTCATGACTGTAGACGTCAGAGTGACGGGTCTGTAGTCATTTAATCCTGTGATGGAGGGTTTTTTGGGGACAGGGACTATTGTGGAGCGTTTGAAGCAGGAGGGGACTTCATACAGCTCCAGTGATCTGTTGAAGATCTGTGTGAAGATCAGAATCAGAAATACTTTATTGATCCCCGTAGGGAAACTCTTTGTTACAGTAGCTCGCCTTTAAGTTAGTGCACACAGGAGAAAGTACTAGCAAACAACTATAAACACTATAAAACAGGTCAGAAATAAATTAAGTATCATGTCGGTATAAGTATAAGATAAACTAAGTGTCGAGTACCAAGTGGGTTTACTGGTTGATGGTGAAGTACAGTATAAAATACAATGTCACTAATTATGTAATAAATAATAGTAATAAGCAGAGGTGCATGTACTGTCGAGAGTTATTGAGGTATATAGTATCAGTAACAATAAATAAGAAAAACTAACAAGGGAAAACTAATATTGCACGGGAGTAGTAAACAGAATATTGCACAATTATTATTAATTATGGCGGAGATGTAATGCTCAATGTCCAGTTTAGTGACCTAGGGTCAAACAGACTAACCCTTAGAGGGAGGAGTTAAATAGTTTGATGGCCACAGGCAGGAATGACTTCCTGTGGCGCTCTGTGGTGCTTTTTGGTGGGATGAGTCTTCCGCTGAAGGTGCTCCTTTGCTTGACCAGCACGTCATGGAGCGGGTGGGAGACACTGTCCAAGATGGCGTGTAGTTTGGCCAGCATCCTCCTCTCTGACACCACTGCCAGAGAGTCCAGCTCCACCCCCACAATGTCACTGGCCTTACGGATCAGTTTATTGAGTCTGTTGGCGTCCGCTACCTTTAGCATGCTGCCCCAGCATGCAGCATACAGGATAGCACTGGCCACCACAGACTCATAGAACATCTTCAGCATTGTCCGGCAGATGTTGAAGGACCTCAGCCTCCTCAGAAAATCGAGGCGGCTCTGGCCCTTCCTGTAAACAGCCTGAGTGTTCTTGGTCCAGTCCAGTTTGTTATCTAAGTGTACTCCCAGGTACTTGTAGTCCTCCACAATGTCCACACTGACCCCCTGGATGGAAACTAGGGTCACTGGTGTCTTGGCCCTCTGTAGATCTACAACCAGCTCCTTTGACTTTGTCGCATTGAGCTGCAGATGGTTCTGCTCGCACCATGAAACAAAGTTACCCACCACAGCCCTGTATTCCGTCTCATCACCACCGCTGATACATCCCACCACAGCAGAGTCATCAGAAAACTTCTGGAGGTGGCAGGACTCTGTGTGGTGGCTGAAGTCCGTGGTGTAGATGGTGAAGAGGAAGGGAGAGAGGACAGTCCCCTGAGGGGCCCCAGTGTTGCTGACCACGCTGTCTGACACACAGTGCTGCAGGTGCATGTGCTGTGGTCTGCCAGTCAGGTAGTCCACAATCCAGGACACAAGGGGGGCGTCCACCTGCATCGCTGCCAGCTGCTCTCCCAGCAGGGCAGGCCGGATGGTGTTGAAAGCACTGGAGAAGTCAAAAAACATGATCCTCACCGTGCTTGCCGGTCTGTCCAGGTGGGTGTGGATGCAGTTAAGCAGGTAGATGATGGCGTCCTCAACTCCCAGCCGAGGCTGGTAGGCGAACTGAAGGGGGTCCAGGAGGGGTCTGACCATGGGCCGCAGCTGTTCCAGCACTAGTCTCTCCAGGGTCTTCATTATGTGGGAGGTCAGTGCCACCGGTCTATAGTCCTTGGAGCCACTGGGGCGTGGCATCTTCGGGGCACAGGAACGAGGCAAGATGTCTTCCACAGAATGGGGACCCTTTGAAGACTCAGGCTCAGGTTGAAGACATGTTGAAGGACTCCACAAAGCTGGGGGGCCAGCACAGACTTTCAGGCAGGAGGGTGATATGCCGTCTGGTCCTGGTGCCATCCTGATCTTCACGCATCCTCTTCGCAGATGGGGGGTCAGTGGTGAGGGGTGTGAGTGTAGGCATGTCAAACCTACAATAAAACACATTCAGATCGTCAGCCAGTTGGTGATTTGCCACAGTGTGGGGGGATGTTTTTTCTGTTGCTGGTTATTTCCTTCAGGCCTCTCCACACTGACACAGGGTCATTGGCTAAAAACCTGTTTTCCAACTTCTCAGTGTAGCTCCTCTTGGCTACCCTGATCTCCTTCGTCAGTGTGTTTCTGGCCTACAGGAATCTGTCCCCACTTCTGTAGGCCTCCTCCTTGGCCTGACGAAGCTGCCTGAGTTTTGCAGTAAACCAGGGTTTGTTCTTCTTGTTGTTGTATGTGCAAAAGGTTTTAGTCGGCACAGACATTTTTTGTCCTCACAAAAAATGATGTAAGATATCACAGTGTAGGCTGCAGCCCAAAAAAAACAACACTCCAGTCAGTGCAGTCAAAGCAGGCCTGTAATTCCAGCTTTGCCTCGTTGGTTCATCTCCTCACAGTCCTAACCACAGGCGGAGCAGATTTTAGTTTCTGCCTGTATGTTGGGAGAAGATGAACCAGACAGTGATCAGAGAGTCCCAAAGCTGCACGGGGTTGCATTGGTTGTGCTTTGAAAGGTCAGTGGCAACCAAGATCAAAGTTGAAATAATTTGAACATTGAGTGCAGCGATCGGTGGTAATTTCGAGCAGTGCGCCACGCCAAGGGTTGTGCTTCCACCTAGTTGGGGGTCATTGCTCTCCCCGCAGGAAAACAATGGCACAGCCAGCGCAAAGCAGTTTTACCACTAATCATGTGTGGGGGGCCTTTACATGCATTAATCCTGCTCAGTGCAGCACACACATTGGTGGGGAAGAATGTGAGGGACGGGTGGTCTGCAGGGAGCACAGCCTTGACTGCCGCCTCCTGGTTGTCCCTGTCAAAGTGGGCATAAAATCTGTTAAATTCATCAGGGAAGGAGGTGTGGCTGGTTGGTGGGGTGGTGTTGGTTGGTTTGTAATCCATGATGGCCTGGGTGCCTTGCCACATGCGTTGAAGTTGTTTTTGACATGCTCCTTAATTCTTAGCTTGCGGCTGCGCTTGGCCCTTCTGATGCCCCTCTTCAGGTAAGCCCTGGATGAACTGCGCATCACCTGATATAAAAATAGTGTTGCGTGCCTTCAGGAGTAGGCGGACCTTTGTATGCCTCAGCCATTTTGGTGTAAACATGGTCCAAGGTCTTGTCTCCTCTAGTGGGGACAGGAGACATCCTGGTAGAATTTGGGGAGTACGGTCTTCAGGTTGGTGTGGTTGAAGTCACCTGCAACAATAAAGGCTGCCTCCAGGTGTATGGTCTGTTGTTTGCTAATGGCAACATGCAGTTCTTTCATAGCAAGTTTAGCATTAGCATCAGGGGGATATATGCTGCCGTCACAACAGTAGATGTAAACTCTATGGGGAGACAGAAAGGTCTAACCATGAGGTATTCTAGGTCAACAGAGAAGTGACTCAATTGTAGCAGTGACAATGCACCAAGCTTTGTTTACATAAATGCACAGTCCCCCACCTCTGGTCTTATCAGATTCATCAGCTGTTCTATCCACCCTGTGGACGTAGCACCCCATTAGCTCAATGGTGCTATTGGGAACGCCGCTGTTGTGCCGTGTTTCTGAGAAAATTATGATGTTGCAGTCCATATTCCTTTTTTAAGTGGAGATCTGCAGCCGCAGCTCATCCATTTTGTACGCCAGGAACCAAACATTGGCCAAGAAAATGCTGCGTAGAGATAGACGATGAGGAGTTAGCCTTAGCCTAGCCCTTACCCCTCCCTCATTTAAGATCTCGATGCCGCCTGTGAGCACTTCCGGCTGGCAGAGGCGATTTGGTAGCCTCCAATGTCTTGGCAATCCCTGAGATGATCCAGAGATCACTGATAAAGTTGTCCGAGTTATGAGATCCAATGTCCAAAAGATCTTGTCTCCTGTATGATATGAAGCAAGACTGTTCTGAGTGAACAGACTGGAAACAAATAGGCGGATAACTACTAATTTGCAGAATCTGTGCCATCTTTTAGAACAACATGGACCTATATTTATATCGGACACAAGCGAAAGCGGAAATTGATATTGATCTTATCTGATTGTTGTTAAGAAACATGCAAATTTCCCAAAATGTTAGACTACCTATTACAATTACTATACCTTACAATTAAACTTGTATTGTTGGAATTTGTATGGTTGTTTCTTGTTTGTTTATACATTTTGAATGTTTCTTTTGTACAGACTGTGACAACAAATTTCTTCTATAGAGGACAATAAAGAATCAATCTGAATCTAATCTATACATACATATAAAAATGTCAAATTTATTTAATAGGGAATGTCCAAGAAGCTTACTTTAGCACTACTCCTGGTCATTTTAAAATTTGCCTGCGGGTTTACTCTTCTTGTGCTCCAACTAAGTGATATGGGCCAGAGAAAAACAGATGTGCTTGTCACCATATTATCAAGCAGGAAAAAAAAGACGAGGCCACCCATCTGAAAGGAACCCACTGCAATATTCCTAAAGTCAAATAATTCATCCGATCCAGCCCAAGCCATTTGTCTGTGTCAGAGTTTATGCGATGCTCCCAAACATTTTGCCTAGCCCCCCAACTTTCCTGTCTCCCATCCTTGAAAGCCAAATCAATCAAGCTTCCCCATGCAGGAAAGTGCTGAAATAAAGAGACAATGAAGTGGAATGAGCACAAGCAGGATTGATAGCATTAAGAGGATTTGGGACAGCTTGTGAGGAATTTTCTGGGCTGCAGTTTTTTGGGGTGAAGTAGCACACTCCAGTCCACACTGCTGAATAGGAGTTATGCAGATAAATGGAGTCAAAGCAATGTAATCATATATTCAGGCCCTGGGAAGTAGCTGGCGCTGGTCTGATGGACGATTGCCTATCTTCATTTCTAGGAGCTAGAAAGACAAAGGTCTGCTGCATAACGTAATCGATCATTTTTCTCTCTGCTTTCAGGGCGAGTCAGAGGCTCTGACAAACTCTGAATACAGATTGTTGAATGCTTTTTTTTTTTTTTTAAATCACACTGAAGATTACTTGAACTGACTTATTCAATCTTTTCATATGCAGACAGAGAAATATAAGATGGGATGTCGTCATAAACAAGCTTTCATCTTGGCAATACTGTTATATCTCACTCAAAATCCAAATAAGTAACAAAGCTACAATATTTGATTTGATTTTCTCTTTGATCGGGTCAGCTTGTGTCCCTACAGCACACACATGATGCAAAAATCTCCACTGATTGATAAACACACTGCTGTTGGTTTATTAATATTACATCAAAGCACAAACAGATGATTTGAAACAGTAGCAGGTCTGTTAAAAGCAGATATCCACCCTGTCATGTTCTGCTCATTCAAGAGAAAAAAAGAAGAGGGCATCCAAATTGAAGGGCAAGCTCTTTTTATTCAAAGTCACAACGACAGTGGCAGATTAGAAAATCCGAGTGCTTTCTTGGCCAGCTTTACCAATGGTCATGGCAGTCCTTGAACACAATTTGATAGACTTGGACATCTGGACCAATGTCAAAGAGTACTTGGCAAGGCAGATACTTTATTGTCCAGAGGTGAAAATGGACATTTCTGGCTGTTGTTCAGGCATTTAATTTCTAGGAGAAACACAAGCATCTGTTGTCAAGTTCATTTTTCAAATTGGTAGAAGCTTATTAGCAAATTATAGAGAGCTAGTGCAACCAAAGCTCCATGGAGATGCAGGGATGCTCTGTCAGGCTTTGAGATTTGTTTCAGTAATGTTAATTACTTTGATACTACTCAGATAGAAGGGAGAAAAATCTGACTTTGAAGTATAAGGTGGATAAGAAATAGAATTATTTCACACCATTTTCTCCACTTTATGCAAAATCTGGGCTTCTGACAAAACAAAGCTCAGCTGTCGTCCGTCTCTTTCTCTGCACTAATCGACTTTTATCTGCGGGACTTTTTGCCTTTGATCTCACACAGTTAGCAGCAGACTGCTCCTCAGTGTGAGCTTCTGACAAAATGGGTTAAGCATATGGTAACACAGTGGGATTTTGGGTAATTTAGCCCCCTTCATAACGATCACTCTGCATGAGAATGAAGCCTTGACAGAAGAGGTGAGGAAAATGGGCTCAAGAAACTCGTGTTACTCAAACATGGCCGTCGCTGATGAACGCTGTGGCCTCCGACTAAGCCAGCTGAGTCCTACAACACTGTGGACATCTGTAAACACACCAAGCATGCTTCTCATTACCCTATATTATTATGATCAATATTTTGGGTACCCCTTTAATATATCAGAATCAGAAATACTTTATTGATCCCCGAGGGGAAACTCTATTGCTACAGCAGCTCACTATCACGTCAGTGCACACAGGAATAGAAGTAAGCAAAAAATATAATACACTGTAATACAGGTCAGAAAATAAATTAAGTACCAAGTGGGTACAAGTATAACATAAAATAAGTGTGAAGTACAAAGCGGGTTTACCGGTTAATGATAATAATATGCTATAAGGTAATAGTGCATTAACTGCCAAGTTAAGTGTAGCTTATTAAGATTATAATGAGACAGAGAATATCGCACAGCAGTAATATAGGTATGAATAAATATCAATAAATAGGGAATTTAAAGCTCCCTTTATAAATGGGGTTTATAAATCGTAACTAACAAAATCATTAGTTACAACATACAAACCATTTATTAACTTTATTAACTAATAAAGCCAATAGTTACACCTTAAACCACCTAAGTGTTCATTTGGTCATATAACTCCATGCTTTATAGATCTAAGCTATTAATAATGAATGCTGTTTATACTTTCTTTTTGATAATAACACATTTAGAAATATTTGCAATCCATTAATAAATATGTAAAAATGTAAAACTAACAATTTTAATAACCTAATTCTAAACTTCATTGTAGAGTTAATGTTGTTCTGTTCATTCACTGTCCCTCCTCTGCCTCACATGAGTGGCAAGCAAATGTTACTTTTGAGGCATTAAACAGCCTTACCTTTATACATGATGGACATCTATGGTGTTGGATCTCCACACATTTCTTCTCAGATGGTTTGGTGATCTGTTCAGCACAGCCCAACAGTTTTCTCCATCTTGAGAGAGAACAATAATAGCGTAGTTTACTGATAAGACAGTCAGACATGCCATGGGTCAAATGGAGAGCGCATTTTAGGACCCCTGAAATGGAGTACAAGGTATTGCCTTTGTGAATTCACACAGAACAATATCAAATATTGTATTTTTTCCCAAATATAAAAAGGTAGGTCAAATTAAAAAAAAGTGACAGCCCTATTAGAAAGTGGTATCCACATCATTTTGGAATAACGACTCATTACTTTTCAGTGTTCTAACAGTGAAAACCAAATAAAAAGCATGGACAAGAATTATGACCTCCCAGGTGATTCTCCAAACACCCAGGCCTGTTGAAGTTCAGTGGCCCATGGATGGAGCAGGTGGCCACTGTCACACACTGAGGTAACAGATTGACTCAGTTCTCAGGACCTAGGCTATTGTCACCAGGTCTGGACACTGCTCAACCCCAGTGTCATCTGGAGACATTTTCACCAAGATGAATCCTATTTTCAAAGTATGGATCGAACTTTAATGACAAAGGCATTAAATGGGCTAATAGAATTCTAATTAAAATGCTAAGATTTTGATCTTCAGTTGAGGATGTGAGTGAAAGGAAAAGGCGTATTACTTATGTATCTACATTCATCTATCAGAACATTAATCTTTAAAGCTATGCTTAAATTACAAAGCATCACTATGCAACAAAAGTAGTGTAGAGGGATGTGTGCGGTAGTGTTCAGAAGTGGAAAGTAAGTACTCAAGTTCCCTATGTACTACTTTTGAGGTACTTTTGTGCGTCGACTCACATTTTATATGGAAATATTACTTTTTACTCCACTATATTTTTTATCTATTTATAGTTACTAGTTACTTTGCAGATTAAGATTTCAAGTACATTTGATCAGCTCATAAAATATGATGCATATCTAGAAACTAACCTACCCAACAGTGTTTTGACTCAAAAACAGAGCAGGAAGGATTCAAAATGAGGCTTACTTGAACACAACAGGCAAACAAGACTGCTGGACTGCTTTGGCTATGATAGGTATATACACTGAGAGGCTAATTAGGGGGAATGAGGGTCAGGTGTGCAGGCAGGTGAGGGGCAGGTGACTGGGGAATAGCAGGAACAGACTGAGGACTAACATACTTTTACATTGGAAATTAGTCAATAAAATCGTACAAAATTTTTTTGGTTGTCTTGTGTTTGACCCCATTTTAAGATATGTGCTTATTCACATTTAGTTCTCATTTATTCTACAACATTAGTTTTTATAAACTTTTATTCTTGAATAAAATTGGTACACGTAACATTTCAAAGCATTCCAGCTACAATATTAAATGCATCTATTGGCACTAAAACACATCAATAATAATACATCATCATATGTATATAATGATATAACATTCAGAAAGGGGCCATTCTGCGTAATGCTAAAGCTAATGTACTTTTGTTTAAAGCTACATTAATGAATTATTAAAATTTTGTGATTGTTTTTTGGCCACTTAATAGCTGTTAACAGCATTGCTATATAATCATATTATAAAGTTGTTACAGCCAATGTGTTGTCTATTTACACATCCAACAGACTTGGAGATAAATTAGCATTCATTTGAAGTCTAGTGTCTGTCTGCCAGATAAATCTGTTACGGACAGAGTAGGCCAGAGACACCAAGATGGAGACACAGATGGTTTTATTGTACACAATGAAAACAAGCAGCGAGTAGAATAATGGATAATGGTCACTGATACCATCCTTTGCTTAGCGGGGTTGGAGATCAGAGGCTGGCTGGACACACACAAGACGGGAACTCAGGAGAGGAGAAAGCACTCTTGTCAAAAGGTTGGCATCTGAAACATTGTCTTGGAGGGCAGAGAGTAGTGTCCTTGTTGAAACGAGACCAGACACTGACTGAGGTGAGTGTTGTGTTTTTGTACTGGGGCTGGAGTGATGCAGATGGAGATCAGGTGTGTAATTGGCAACAGGTGTCCTGATTAGAATTCTGGTGAGGCAGTGCGTTGTGGTTTTGGGGTTGTGGAGCCTGGCGTGTCCGTGACAAAATGTAATGCTCTCCACGAACTCCTGAGGGAAATATCTTTCTCTTAAGCTGCTAAATGCTCCATTATTTTGACCAGTTAGTCGCTAACTTTGCCTGTCTGCTGTTTGGTGCTGAACGGGTAGTGCACAGTGGGTTTATCATAGCATTTTAACTGAAAACAGCTGCTTGCTGCGGAAAAGAAGTTGATGAGAGCAAAGATTGTATCCCAAAATACCAGAACAATTAGCTAAAAGAGGTTAAAACGTTCCGTAGAGCTGAGGGGAACTGCAGAGTTGGTGATAGTTCTCTGGGAGTTTGTAACTACAAGCAACCCATTTCCCAGTCATTTGATCCATTGTTAATATAGAATATTGATTATTTTACCTTTAAGTTAAATTTTAAATCCAGGACTTTAACTTAGGTACTACTTTGACTTTAGTAGACTTCTTCTTCCATCACTGACTGAGCCATTAACCTTACATGAAATGTGTCTTCTGCTGGGCTGGATTATCCATATATGGCATTGGGAGAGTGCCCGGGGACACCAGCCAATTTGCCGTGCTGGGTGGGACCAAATGATTAAGACATCTGTTCTACATCTATCTAGATGCAAACAGGTACAAAATTAACCATTGATACAATATATATGTACAAAGAAAAATAATTGCAATTGGGTGTAAGCCCCCCCAAAAAATCACAGTTGAGTCCACAATGGCGCAGTGCCGCCAATCTGCCATCAGATATCATATTAGACTAATTCAAAATGGACCTGGGTATTCCTGGGTGCTACAGTTCATTCATCAAATCAAGTCCTTTTGGTTATAAATGTTGTATCTGCCATTTCTGACCAAGAAAACAAAAAATACCATTTTGTTTGTGGATTTTGAAATGAAAATCAAATCACTATTCTATTTTCATTCTCTTAATTTCTGTGTAAAAAAAACAACAGAACAATTGAACAACCATAATTTCTACTAGCCTACACATTGCAATATATGGTCTCAATATGCTATTCCCTATACCATCACATTACCACACCTGGCGCTCTTTGATCATTCAGCTATCGAAATGGTTGCTTGCGACAGTCATTATTGAGCTTGCCTTATTTGGTATATGGGTGTGATGATTTTCCATTCTGTTATGGTTTTGCATGTAGGCTTACAGGCCATTTATGATGGAAAAAATGACATTTACCCATGTTGCATTGGGATGTGAGTTGCATTCATGCTAGTATGGCATTTGTAGGCCCATGTTCTATCTATGGTGTAAGGTTATTTGGTTGGGTCTTACATTTTTCTGTAGTCTGTTTTGAGCCTGTACTTTAGCTATAAGTTCATGTAAATCTATAATCTTACTCATAGTAAATTTCACTTTTTTTACGTGTAAAGTGGGGGGCACTTCAAGTGTGGTCACCCTAGGGCACCACACTATGTTAATCTGGGCCTGGTCTTCTGTAAGGTTACAAACAAATCCCAGTCCAGGACATCAGAACAACATCATTTTCATTTGTACCTTTTGATCATACCAAGCCCTGTCCTGTGTTCCTGGTTTTACCTTGCAACACATGCTTTAGCCAATCCTGCACCCTACAGAGTGGAGAAAATTAAATATAGAGGCATGAATGTCATGTCAAAGCTACTGTGGCTTTGCTAATGAATTTTCTGAAGGTTTCTTCTAGAAAGGAGCCTGCTCTGTTTTCCATGCTCATCTAAAAGTAAATACAGTGAGATATTTATCACCACTGCCAATCGATGTGTGATGAAGATGTGATGGTCCAGGCCTGGAAAGAAGGCTCTTAGGACTCCAGGTACAGGTCATCCATCTCGGGTAAGATGCTCCCATACTGGCCCCTCTCTCTGGGCCATTAGAGTTTGAGGGATCAATGTGAGCAGCCAGGGAGGAATCCATCCATCATGTCACCCACACAGCAGCATGCTCCAACCCCAATGGAGCTGGCTTCCTGAACCTCACCTAGCCCCACACCACAAATATAATTACAATCTGTTTCAGCCTCCTTACGCTAAACCAACCCTAAAGACATTCTCATCTCCCAGCCAGCACGGCTCCAAGGATGTTCACAGGTTGCCTCCACAAAGACAAATGAAGGAGAGCTGAAGACTTTAAATGTTCTACTTACAACTGGCTGTGGCAGAGATCAAATCCAAAAGGCAGTACAAATCAGGCAAACACATCCAAAGGCAATAGGAAAATAATCTGTAGTCCAAACTGTTCAGATGGAAAGTCCAAAGACCAGGCTAGGAACACAAGAAAACATGAGGAAAATGGGTGGGAAACTTGACACAGGCTGACAAAGACAAACTGGCAAAGAACAAAGGAAGAACACAGACATATACTCAGGTGAAGGGAGAAAACGAGACAAAGGTGAAACTAATCAGGGCAGGGCAAACAATAAAAACTGTCGAGAAAAGCAAACAAAGACAAAACCACAAAACCCCAACGACATTCAACACTAACTCATTTGCCATAATTCTTACTGTAAAAGTTAAGGCACTCAAATACTGGCATATTGTCAATGAGAACAAATAAATAACAAAAAGAAATAATCAGTAATGCTCCATCATAAGACTCTGACCTGTTGATAATTCCTGATCTGCAGCTTGTGCTCGTTTATACAGGGCAGGCACAACGGACTGACTAAAATGCATACGTGAAGGCACATTGTAGTAAAATAGTTTTTCTTGTTCAATAAAAGAATAATTTGTGTTCACTCAACATATCAAAAGCAAATCATTAGAAGAGTTTCAGTGTTATGCTGAACACAAAGCAATTTATCATGTTGATAAAAGGGAACCTTTACTTACAGTTTTATTGTCTCTATAAGATAGCCTTTACAATATAAAGGCATTATAATGCTGATGGACAACATGTTTATCACACTGTTTGAATTAAACAGTATATTCAACAGTGCTCCAAACACACTCTACATTCTCCATATGTACTGGGATTTAGTCAGTCAATCATACATAGATGGCTGCAGTCATGAGGAAGAGGAGGAGAAGCACATCCAGAGTTGTGACATGTCTCTGTGAATAAGGGAATTAACTCTGTGCTCATAAATATGTTGGCTGCAAAATTACTCATCCCATTCTAGGCAACCCATCTTTTCAAAATCCCCTTTTCTCTATGCAAACAAGAGCAATTCATTTGAATAATTCTCACTAAACCTGTCTCATCCACTTGTTTTCCCTTTGAGAGGCAATCACCCGTTGTCTGCTTGTAATTTATGACCACGGGTAAATCTGCTGTGATTTTACAGGGTTGCATTAGAATACACTCTTGTTATTGTGAAACATTATGGTAAATGGGGAAAAATACACTTTTTAATGGAAAAAGACAGGTGCTTTCCAAGGTGGATCCTCAGCCGTATGTGTTTCTGAGACACTAAAAGGAAGATGGATTATTTTGCACTGCCACTTATTCATTACCCACATTATACAAATAGTTTATCACTGTGAAATGTTTTTAAAAAGCTTTTGAACATTCCAGCACAGCCTCCCCACTGAATTAAGCTGCATCAAGACTCATGTTGTACTTTGCTTCTCTGAACAACTTGATTATCAAGTCAGTGAGCTTACAGTGCTGTATGTTGTTAGCCTTGTGAGATAATAAGGCCTATTACAACAATCACTTTCAGCATGTTTGAGTGAGTACCAGTCCTGGTAGAAAAGGTTTCAGTCGTAGTCATCTGGACACTGTTTTCAGAATCAAGACGTTTCGGCTCCCATCCGGAAGTCATTCTCAATTGTGAAAAAATGGGACGGGAACTAAAAATTTAAGCTACTCTGTGTTACAATAAGCCCTGCCCTCAGGAAGGAGTCTACCTGAGTATCTGTTAATAGCTAGTTTCACCTGAAACTGACCTAATAGTTTCCAAGATGGCCCAGTAATCAGTAATCAGGCCTATTGTTTTCTGGCTGCACCTACTTCATCACTGTTAAGTACCTGATTAGCATGTGATTGGCGTGACCAAGGTGAAACTTCTTGATTCTGAAAAGTGTCCAGATGACTACGACTGAAACCTTTTCTACGATGGAACACTCCTGGACGAATGAGGGACTACACCGTCTAGTACCAGTCCTGGATTATTATTGAGCACTTGCAAGTGCCTGCAGTCAGTGCTGGACAGAGCAAGTAATTACAACTCACATGCAGTCACTTTTGCATTTTTTTCTCCAACAGGTGGATCCTTGAAAGGTTTCAGAAATGAATGTGTCAGTCAGAGACACCAACAGGAAGGAATTCGCCATTTATAGCAATTGGTTGCAGCAACAAGGATTCTGTTGGAAGAACTATTCCCCCTTAAACACATATATGAACATTAGATCAATTAACAATATCAAAACCTTAGCACATAAAGAAGAGGGTGGGGTGGTGGAGGGGTCAGCGGCAGCAAATGCATTGACATGACCATATCAGTAGAGATGTCATCGCTGACATGTAGAGGACATCAGCATACTTGTGTTTCAATTAATAAGGCCTTGCTATTTGAGTTGCAGAGTTCTTCATGCCCATTCTGAACTGGGGGAAACTGTACCATGTACCTTAGTACTATATGATGATTATGATGTAATATATGTCTGTAGTATTTTTTTGTTGTTGTTGTTGTTTGGTTAAATGTTATGTTTATTTATGTATATGAAACAGTGTACTTCTTGCAAGCCGGATTTCAGAAAGATATTCTGATACTAAAGTGAAATCAAATCAAATTAAATAATGACCTGCAAAACAAAATGAAGTTAGAGACAAGTTCTACTTGCAGATATTATTAAAAATGACTTGTGAATGTTTTAATTAGTGTGTATTAGTGTGATGACTGCTTTGTGTGACTGAATTGTCTGATGTTGTATATGGAATTTCTTCTCAAATCTTTCCTGTAAAAGACATCTAGATCTCAATGAGATTTCCCGAATGAATAAAACTTAACTAACTGACTAAAAGCAAGATATATCAGGTTATCAGGTTGGCTGCACTGTACACCTGCATTATTATGATCAGACATTATTAGTCAGCTGGTATCCAAGCAGCTGATGAATGAGCCGGTGATGGACTCATATCCCACTAAGCTCTAATGACACATTTATGTCATATCAGAGTTATAGTAATCAGGCATGTGATTGGCAAAGGACAAAAAAGTAGGAAAATATACAGAGCGCAGAGCACAGCACAGGACATTTCATAACTTTTCAGAAATCTACTAGGGTCACAAGTTTGATCCATAGTGTTGATCAAGAACGGTGGACAGAAATACAACTCGCCCATGACAAAAGAAAATAACATAGACATATAGAAACATGGCGCCCGTTAAAACCTGCTCATACTTTTTTCCCTAGCAGCATAACTGTGTCGTTAGCTGGCGGCTAACAGCATGGCAAATAAACACAAACGTGCATGCTCACTTCATCTTGTAAAATATACTAAACACGCACATAATTCTGTGCGTCGTAGAAAAGGTTTCAGTCGTAGTCATCTACAGATAGAACACTCCTGTACGAATGAGGGACTACACCGTCATAATTCTGTGCGGTAAGTGAGCCCTGGTAAGTGTGCTGTCCACCGTTTCAGAATGTATAATTTTTCTTAGATTAGATTAAACTTTATTGTCATTACACATGCACAAGTACAAGGCAACGAAATGCACTTTAGGTCTAACCAGAAGTGCAATAAGCACGTGCAGGATATAAAGTGTGTGCGTAAATGCAGGATAGAGCAGTATTATGAAAATATTTTACAAGTGGTACCATGGACATTAAATACAGATGGCATTACTATAAACAGAAGTATACTGATGGATGCTCTCTACTGTGCAGCGATAGTTGAAGTAGAAGTTCACCAGGATAGCTTAGGATCCTACTTGATGGCGCTGACTATTTACTGCTGTTGCCCATTGGCACTTTAGACGCAGGTAATTAGTTTAACTTTAACAAACTTTTATATATCTGTGCAATTTAAACATTTAATAAGTTTTCTGCCTTGCGCAAACTGGATAGTCACACAAATAGTCAAACAAACTGAATGTAACATTCTTCCCTAGCAGCCCACATGTATCTGGAGGCTAACGGCTTCTTGTACTGTGAAGTACAAGCAGTACAAGCACAGTACAAGTACAAGCACAGCACAGCAAATAAACACAAATGTGCATACTCACTTTTTCTTGTAAAATACACCAAACAACCCATATGAATGTGACATTGTCCCTGAACGCTCACAAACTTTAAGTGCAGGAGGCTGTGAGGGCTCCAAACTCTATGAGGAGTGGGACAGCACTTTTTTCAAATAATATCTTGATATTTTTAGGCAAATATGCCGCAATATACAATATATATCTCGATATACACATTTTCTCTAGAATAACATACCTTAAATTCTCAAATAGTGATGCATTGCTGTAGATTAATCAGCAGTATATAAAGTTGTTAAAATTAGCTCAACCTTAAACATCTACAGCAGTAAAATACCATATACACATTAATGCAGCAGTAATATTAATCCAAAAACATGATATATAATGGTAAAACACTGACAGGGACCATTTTACTGCACAATGAGTACTTTAAGTAAATGTTGCTATTACACTCTTTTACCGTAGTAAGGATTAGAATGTAGAACTTTTACTTGTAGTGGAGTATTTCCAAAGTCGGGATGTGTGGCAAGACCTTTGCTACCGTGGGTTCCTTGTAATTGTGTTACCCTAGTTCCTTTGTTCCTATGCCTTGAGCAAATTCTCCCGTGACAACTGCCCGAGTGTGTGGAGTTTTGCTTTCAAGTCTAGGACGTACTGAACTTCATTTTTGCTTGGGTTCGGACCTTCCTCCCAGCTTTCTTTAACTAGGTCCAGAACCCCACATGGTTTATTGCCAAATAACGGTTCAAAGGGAGAAAATCCTGTGGAGGCCTGGGGTACCTCCCGCACTGCAAACAACAGAGGATCTATCCACCTATCCCAATTGCAGTCTTTCATCATCCCCTACATTCCCATGCACACATTTAATATCCACCCACGATGCCTCCACCAAAGCCCCATGTCGAACCACTGTGAATTCTCTGGTTAATAATAGGCCGCGTACAGCCTGAATCCACCATTGCCTGGTGTATACCCCTTTGGATTCTTACCGGAATGCTGTATGTCCCTCCTGGATTGGGAGAGGGTGTTGGAGAGCCAGCAACCTGAATCACCTGACCGACCTCAATGAGCAGGGACTCATGGTGGCAATGGCCAGGCTGCCCACACCTCCAACACTCCTGTCCCAGCATTTGAGGAACCCCCTGTGGGTTCTGAGCAGCACTGGTAGCAGCTGGAAGCTGAGGTGAAGAAAGAACAGAGGGAGGATTAGAGCCGGGAAGAGGGAGGGGACAAGTGGGTGTTGGGTGCTGGACATAGGGTGGACCGTTGTCCCTCTTCCGAGGACCCGGAGTTGGATGAGCGGCTGGGGGTCGACCCTTGAACCTTTGCTACCGTGGGTTCCTTAGCTTAAAGACAGACGCCATGGTACGTTTAACAGGTAACATATTTTGTTGACACGACTACTCACATACACAATCTTCCACAATAAACACAACATCACTCGAACCCATGCCTCTGGCTTGCCCAGCTTTGTTGCGCTGGTTGAGGTGTCTCTCTTTCTCACAGCAATCCATACAAAATACGTTTCACAGCCTCTCTGGCTGTCATACTTTGTCCGTGTGTGTGGCATTTCCAGGTCCAGCACGCTACTGCATATACAGGGGAGAGCATAATTAGTCAACGAGCCTCAACTGGGACAATTAGCTCTCCCTGGCACTGGTCACCTGAGCCACTCCCCCACCTGTCCCTCTCTGCACCTGACTGTTAACCATGCCCACCTCCACAGGATGGTATTAGTACTGCTTAAGTAATGGACCTGAATACTTCACCTCTGGTTAGCACACCCACAGCCTAACTGCACCTGTGTGTTATTGGCCCTTTAAGAACGGTGGTCTTGTGGGCAATCTGTGTGTGTGATGGAGTCCAGCGGGTTTGTTGTGAAAGTGAATCTTTCCCGGTGTGTGAGGGGTAGTTATGTTACTTTAGTCAGTCATAAAGTGTCTAGATAAAATCAGATTGCAGTATAATAGTTACTGAAAGCCTGTGTTGTGTTTGCTGCCATAGAAAATAAATAAAATGTCCCTGATTGTTACTAAAGCGTCTTCTTGTACTCTTCACAGCAGAGTTGAAGCTAGCTAGTTAGCAGCTACAAGTATGGTTAATGTCAATTAAAATAGCCTAAAACTGGAGGTCTCCCAAATACGTTTTGGAGCTGCGGAGCTGCAGAGCTGGAAGCTGCGGGTAGAGTAATCAGAGCGATCAGATGATTAATCACGTTTTCTCACAATGACTTGTAACGTTAGTGCAGCTAAGTTAGCTTTTCACCGTCTGGACAACTGCTGTGAAGAGAAGAAGACGCCGTAAGCTAGTAACGTTACAGAACGCTAAAGGGGACTTTTTATTTTTATTTCTCTGTGTCAGACACATTATCACCATAGACCATATAAAACAGGTGCTCACCTACTGGAAATACTCCGTTTGGTTTAGGCGAGGGGAGCAATAAAACAGCTTTTATTTAATGAGAAATCACAGGAAGCACATACAGCTTAGCTGGCTTCGAGCGCCAGCCTCATGTGTAAAATGTAGCGGCTCTGGATGAGAGGGGAGTTGACTGCTGGAAGTCTAAGACGTCTTATTTAAGTTTATGTTCTGCTTGTTCAACAGTTGTTTGATAAATTGCTGATTAAATACATTCGGACAGGATTTGAATTGCTATTTTATCTTATCTGGTGATTTTCCTTACTGGCTAAAACCTCTTTGGGTGGCGCCAAAAATTTCCCTATGCAGGAAAAACCCTGACATGTATAATGAACATAATGCATATAGAACTGGAGTGTCTGTTGTTTACTTCCTCTTTATATGTAAAAACAGTACTGGACTAAATCAACATATTTGGAAGCCACTATTGTGTCATCATAAGACAAACAGGTACACATACATATACTGATTAGCGTCGTGAGTTTATGATTAAAAAGAAAAGTGCCAGAATTCCATAACTACTAGAAGTAGTAATAAAAGGGACGGTTTGTACGTGCGTGTGCATGCTTGCATACGTGCACACGCCTATGTGCACTCCCTAACCCTGGAAAATGTCCGGACATGCCTGTAGGGCTTGCTCATGCCCCTCCTTGTGGGCATGTTTATCTGTGAGAAAATATAAGCACTGGTCACTAGTGTTCATTTCTTCACCCTATTTTCTGAGCAGCAAAGGACACCTAGCAGTCATGGCATCCGACAGACGTGGATCTCCCCGAAACCGCTGATGTTGTAAGTATGTCTATCAGGGCCAGACCAGGTGATACAGATGTGAATTTAGCCCCTTGCAAAGAGACGTCAGCAGGCCCCTCTAGAAAATCCGTCATCTCAGCCATCCTGGTCACTTCCATCATCTCTGCTACCCTGGTTACCTATCGGAACACCTCCTTCTCTATCGCCACCTCCTCCATCTCTGTTGGTCCGTACACCTCCAGCATCTCCACCAGTCCTACAGACTTACAAGAGGCCAGCAGAGACGTAGTTAGTGACCAGCTGCACGGTGTGCTGCCGGTGGTGTTCATAGACAGCGTTGAAATAGTTGTTTTTCATTTGCTCAATACTGTTTTGTACAATTATGGGGAGGAGATCTGCTACGGCTGTCAGATTAATCACCCCAGGCAGAAACATGAGTATGTGTTGGAGATCCCAGAATGTTTCTATGGGGGCCACTTTGACCAGTTTATGAAAATACTCTGGACTGGAGTCTGGAGTTCAAATAACATCTAACCCAATGAAGCCCGAGTCCAAGGTGTTGCAGAGACTGTTCTGCATGAACTGAAATCATCGGAGAGGTTCATGGATAAAATCAAAGACATGTATGAGACCATGGTCGGTGAGGACTTTGTCAAAGTAGATTAAATTTGCAGTTTACTACGATTTCAGTTTTTCCCTCTGTACTACAATTAGTACAGTGGCAAAATCAGAATCAGAAATACTTTATTGATCCCCGAGGGGAATAGAAGTACTAAGCAAATCAAAATATAATACACTATAATACAGGCAAGATAAATTAAGTACAAAGTGGATATAAGTATAAAATTAAAATAAGTGTAAAGTACAAAGTGGATTTACCGGTCGATGATAAGTATGTAGGGTATAAAATAAATAAAAAGATGTTGTAACAAACATAATGTGATAATTTATGTTTCATCTCGATTATGGAGAGTATGTTGCAAAAGATTTATTGTGACCCTGCTCATCCGGGAGGTCCTGGGAGTGTGTACAAGCTTTGCAATGTGGTCAGGGATTGTACCAGAGTGACACCTACGCTAACTGAGGTTAAACGCTTTTTATTGGGACAAGATGTGTATACCCTCCATGCCAATGAGGCTAAACATTTTCCGAGGAACAGTGGAATTGACAAGCAGTTCCAAATTGATCAAGTTGATATATTTGAATATTCTGCAGAAAATGATAAGGTACGATACTTATTGACATGTATTGATGTATTTTCTAAAAATGCATGGATCAGGTGTCTTAAAAACAAAACTGCTTCCGCATTTACAAATGCTTTTAAAGACATTCTGAGCGAGGGCCGTATGCCTGTAAAACTCCAAACGGATGCAGGCACAGAGTTTTATAATAAGCAGTTTCAACAACTAAAGGGACAGTATAAAATCCATCATTTTTCAACATCAAACAAGACTAACGCTATTGTAGTGGAGCGTTTTAACAGAACCTTCAAGACTCCTATGTGGAGATATTTAGCAGCTGTTAATTCACATAGATATGTTGACAGGGTCCAGGACCTTGTTGAAGCTTATAACAAGTCTCATCATAGATTAATAAAGATGTCGCCCGCCGCTGTAAATAAAGACAATGAGAAAACAGTCTTTAACAACTTGTATAAGCTAAAACAGCAGAGGATGGTGTGCTATAAATTTAATTTGGGGGATACAGTGAGAATATGAAAACTCCAAGTCATGTTCAGAAAAGATTATGAACAAATGTTCACAGATGAGTTTTTATAATAACGGAGTGCATAGCCAGAGATCCACCTGTATACAGACTCAAGGATTGTGCTGGTGAAGCGTCAAAGGCACATTTTATGAATTTGAGTTACAATTAGTAATTATCGATAAAAACAAAGCATTTAAAATAGAAAAAATATTGGCCAGAAAAAGATCAGGACGTAAAAAGCTGTTTTTTTGTGAAATAGATGGGCTGGCCCGAGAAATTTAACACATGACTCTCTGAAAAAGATTTTGTTGATATGCAATAAAAGGTATACGCTATCTGCTTACGTGATCACTTTAAATCGAGGCATATCCGTCTCAGAACAATGGAAAAGAACTGCTTTTATGTTCCTGGGACAAGTGCAATTCAATTAAATTTTATTTATATTGCGCCAATTCATAACAAAAGTTATCTCATTGCGCTTTTCCTATAGAGCAGGTCTAGACTGCACTCTTTCTAATATTAATTACAGAGACCCAACAAATCCCACCATGAGCAAGCATTTGGCGACAGTGGCAAGGAAAAACATCCTTTAAGAGGCAGAAACCTTGGACAGAACCAGACTCAATGGTGGGCGGCCATCTGCCGCTGCCGTGGTTTTGAGAGAGAGAGAGAGACAAACAGAGAGAGAGAGAGAGACAGACAGAGAGAGAGAGAGTACACAATGTAGTCAAGGGCTAGGAGGTATATTTTGCAATCTATTTAGGATGGCTGTGCCCTTGTTAAAAAGAGGGTTTAGTTTGGCTAAGCCCTGTTTAAATACAGCTGCCACAAACATCGTGGGGGATGTGGTGTTGCGACATTGCGAGAAATGCTGTATCAGGAAAACAAATGAAAGGAAAACTTCGATCTGAATGACACCAATTTGTATGTGCGTGTGAGAATTACAAATGCTGACGGTACAAACCTGGCTAAAGATGCCAGTGTGGGTTTTGTAAACTACCCCAGATGCACACTTTTCTCACAGGTCTATATAATGCTGAGAGACAGACTTATAACACAATCCTCAAACACATCCATACCTATGGAAAAGACACACTGGATATACAGTTCAGCACGGGTCTGTTTTGTAAAAACACCTGTAATCATATTAATGATGCTTCAGTAGAAGGAGACAACCATAGACTGGTGGACAGGTGGATACACAGGAAACAGTCACATCATGGAATTAATTGCACCAACACATGCAGATTTGTTTTTTCAAGAAAAGCTACTGCTAAACGGTGTTGATATTTCTCTGAAATTTATGCAGTCAAAAGACGGATTTTCTCAAATGACCCCAGCAAATGCTCAATACAGTGTTAAGATTATGTCAGCCAGTGTATTTGTAAAAAAGTTGTCTGCTGCTCCTACTGTCAGGTTGGCACACAGCAGGGCTCTACAACATGTTAACGCTAAATATGCAATAGACAGAGTATCTTTGAAAACATTCTCCATTCTTGCTGGGACAAGGGTATGCAACCAAAAAAATTCTACATCGGACAGATTCCTAAATTTGTTATAGTTGGATTTGTCGATAACGAGGGATATACTACATGTAACCCGTTTCATTTTGAGCACTACGATACAGAGTTTATATGTCTATACACAGATGGGCAGTCTTACCCTGCAAAGCCATTTCAACTACGTTTTCAGATTCATTTTACCAGCTGATGCAAACCACCAGTCGCCATCTAAAAGACAGATCGCTGACCATATCATGTCAGGATTTTGGTGGTGGCTATACTTTATTCTTTTTCAACTTGGAGCCTGATGGAGGATGTTCAGGGAATGTTTCACTAATTAAAACAGGCAATGTGTGGTTGGAAGCCCGTTTTAGAACACCTCCCCCCTGCACTGTTAATCTGATATGTTATTCTGTTTTTGATTCAGTTATTGAGGTATCAAACATGAGACAAGTACTTTTGGATTACTACTAAAACACAGTGAATACTATAGAATTATCCAGTATTGTTAGAAAAATAATTAATTAATGGTACAGATTTTTGGGGGGTCCTTGCATGCAACCAACTCCCAAAATACAATGTTTGATCATTTACCTGCTATATTTATTGTAAACACACATCCATCTGACATGCCTAGCGAGCATTGGTTAGCTATTTATATTACAAAACAAACAAGGATATTTTTTTGACAGTTTTGGTAACCCTCCTGACTGTGACAATTTTCCATCAGAGATAAACAATTTCCTTGTGAAAAACTGTACAGATGTATTTTATTCTAAAAAGACAAGTTCAGAATAATTATGCTACAAAAAAGGATGTCTTGTGCACAGGTGCTAAACACGTATGGAACTAATCTTGTTTGTAATGATGCTATGCTTTGGAGAACATTATTTATCAATAGCTGCATTTTATTCAGGTTTCACAGTGTTTTAAAAACATTTTGGAAAGGCAATTTGAGCTAAAGAATAAATGATAAATAAAAATACAATGGAAAAAATACATTTGTTCTGTCATTGGCACATTTAGCCTTATAAAAATACATTCAGTCATCCTTTAATACGTAGAAAATAGTAAAAAGAAATCAAAAATACATTCATTGTGTCATTGGCACTTTTAGCCTTCATAAAAATACATTCAGGCTTCCTGTGTCTGGTAGATGGATTTGTATTGTTGGGTTGAGACACCCGTTCTCATTCCCAGGTCGTCAAACACTGACGTTTTGTCATTTTGCATCAAAACCATTCATACCGGCAGCGATCCGAATTTGTGACAATTGCAACACTTTAATAAAAAGATTTGCACCAGCTCGTACTAAAACTCCAATTGCGAATTAACTGCATAAAAAAAAGCACCCGGTGTGTACTCCAATGTAAAACCATCCATGGAATATTAGACCCAGAAGTATTTTCCTCACTGTTAATTCCCATGTCAAGGTTTTCTTTCAATAACATCAACATTTCTCAAAACTAAAACACGATAGTGTCCTTGATAATTCAACAATACAATAAGTCAATGTTACGGCTATCAGTTTTAATCAGTTCTCCTTCAATTCTGAGAAATAAAGTTTTTTTTGTCCTATTCTTTTCTATTGGCCTGCATCCATGTCACGTGAAAACCAAAATGGTGGACATGTCTTTTATTCTCAGTGGAAAATGAAGTATTTTAAGATTTCTGCATTAAAGTTTCTGCATAAAAATGTGTTTTGATAGAATTTCTAGCGAGAAATGTACATTTTATTTTCATAATCTTCATTCAGTGAATGTATATGATCCTTAGTAGGTCTCGATCGTTGCTGTGGTGGTTGCTATGCACGCTGCTATGTGTAAGTAGGGAATTGTGGGTGGACTTGGCGCATTTGACTCCTGTGTCGAGATTTACAACGTTTAAAGGGTTGGGCACCCACTTGTGTAGGTGCATTCAATAAATTATCAGAATTATCAAAGATAATCATAAATAACTTTAATGAATAAAGTCCTCAGGGGCACCACTCTTCTTAAAGAAGTCAAATGATAGTCAATTAATTGAGTGAGTCATAAAATTCACTAAACTATCAATTTGGAACTCAGATCAATAATTAAATTAATAACTATAACCAAAATTCCCATTGATAGCTAGTAGCTTGAAGGATTTGGAGTTCAACATAGCAGAGGATGGCAAATTGGTCAAGTTTTAAGGACAGGAGCTGGATGAGGGAGAAGTCAGTGTTGGCTGACAGAGTCAAATATGGTTTGGGTGTATACTGTCTCTCTGGAAGAAGATGATTCTCCTCCAGAATAGATCAAAGTTGTCAATGTACTCCAGGGAAAGGGATGCACACTTAGCCTTAAGCCAGATGTGCAGGGCTAAAATCTGGGAAAAACTGCCATATCATCGGTCATGTGTTGGAATGGAGATGAGGGTGGCGAACAGGTGACAAAACTTCTCCTTAAGGACTTCTGACTGTTGTGATCGAGTGTAATTTGTGCTGATAATGGACGACAACAGTGTGTTAGTTATTTACAGACAACACTTAGCCTAACGCTACCTGGTGAGCAATAAGCAATGTTTGGCCACTGTGTTGGCTCATTGATCCATTTGGACAGGAAAAGACTGAAGGAAGCGTGATATGAAGGTTTCTGGTCTAAAATTCAAAATGTTGCATCATTTTGGTGATAAAATGTAAGAATGCAATGTAGAATTACAGTAAAATAATACTTTAATAATAATAATCATAAGTGGGTGCGAGTTAAGCCACTGGTTCAACTTCCCCCAGGCCTTTTGGCTCAAATTACCCCACCCCCACCATTTTAATAAACTTATCATATATCGTATCATCCAGCAGTTTAGAGCTAACGTCATGCTAACAGTATGGTCTCATATTGTAAATTCCTAAAACACTAACACCTGTGAGGTTTTTTCAGACTTATCTGTAATTGTTCAGATACAAGAATCAGAATCAGAAATACTTTATTGATCCCCGAGGGGAAACTCTTTAAAATCATTACATTACATTTAAAAAAGCACTTTGAACGGATTTTACTTAAATGTGCTTACCACTATGGGCCTCATTCCATCACAGGGTGAGTAAGTAAGTACTCTCCAATAATGTGTGGTCACATGACCAATTTGGTCTATGGCTGCCTAGAAACAAGAGGTGGCTTCACTTCCCCACAGGCTCAAATCACCTCTCGCTCCCCTAACGAGCATTAGAGCCTCGTGGGACTGATAGAATGACTACAGTATACACACAAGAATACTTTGGATGAGCAAATACTATTTTTACTTTTATTTTTTTATTTTTATAAAATACCTGAGATTGAAGGAGGACAAGAAAGGCCAAGGCACCATTAGTGCAATATCCTGGATTTTCGTATTTAAAAGAAAGTGCATTCTGTGCACTATATGCAGCCTTTGTTCCTCCACTCAACTGCTAAAGTGCAAGTCTAGACATGACATAGTACTACTGGACAAACACTGAAGAGGCTCCAGAAAAGTCTTGTGGAAGAACAAGAAACTTTGACATACAATTTTTTTTGGAAAACATAAGGTCATATGGACACTTCCTGATGGATTTCAGGTCATGCCTGAATTACCATAATACTTTAATTTAGCCAACCAATCTGTAAAGCAATATTGTATATATCTGGCAATGGACATCTCAAGAATATTGAAAGTCTGAATAAAAGTGGACATAAATGTCTTAATTTATTTTTGTGTGTTTATAAACATTAATTGCACTGTAATGGGTTATATTTAAATTACACAATTCAAGACTGACCCAAATAATCAAATGTACAACACATGTCTGTCTGTTTACAGATATCCAGCTGAAAGTTATATATTGAGATATTGATGAGAAATATCCCTTAGGTCACCAGGGTCACCGCTTTCTACCACAAACTCTGATTTGATTCTGCTCACACACTCCTCTCTGACAAAGATGGGTAGAAGGAATGCATTTCAGAGGCATTTCTGTGCACAACAGGTTGAAGGTTAAGCTGTCACAGATGACTGGCTTTAGCTTACGGGATGTTAACTGAATCTGCTGGCTTCAGTGAGACATCAGGACGACATGTGGCATGAGTGTAAGCAGGAGTGTCAGCACCACTGTGTGGCCAAATTGGGAAATTACATGTAGGCTGTTTGACAGTCCATCGACTACACGTACAGGACATGATCTTTTTCAAGAAAGCCAATGTCTTTTTAAAAAAACATTTTCAAACTGTAATATCAAATGTTGTAGAAATGCAAACAGATGTACCAAGTTAATCATTCATTTTAAAGTTAAAGTTAAACTTTGCATTCATAAAGCAAAATTCCTCTAAGCGGCATTGAAATTTGGTGTATTTCCAGTAGGGTTGAAATTTTAAAATTTGACATAAAAGGACTAATTTAAAATAAAAATGTAGCTCTCTAAAAAAAATTTTAATGAAAGTGGTTCTATAGAAACCCTGCTTCTAATTTTTATTTTCTCATTTGTTTTTCAATATGGACTGTTTTAATATATGATAATATATTTATGTCAAGTAAATTTTATTTCTATAGCCCTGACAAATTCTGCACTGTTGATCACTTATTTAGTGATCCAGATTTGTTTTTTTCCCCCACACTTGAGAGTTTATGACGCAAGGCCTAAGTAAGACTTTGGAGTGCAGGAAGGGGAGGGAGAGAAAGGGAGAGAGAGCCATGGGTATGACATGCAACTAAGGTCCCGAGCCATAATCACACTGTGGACTGCGGTTATGTGGTATGCACCTTATCCATTAGGCTAGAGCTAGCTTTAGCCCAAAATCACAAATTTGTTTCAGAGAGCTTTACAATCTGTACAAAACAAAAAAAAAAAAAAAAACATTTAATGAAAAAGCAATAATGATCTGTTCGACACCGAACCATCAGTTGTCCTGGGCAAAAGTCACAAGAGAGACTCAAACGGGGCTGCCTCACCCCCTTTCCTAAGCCTCTCAAACCGCTACACAACTCCTCCCGTTCTGGACTCCTCTCCAAATTTCTTTGGACTATATATCCATATATTTATTTTTTTATTATATATATATATATATATATATATATATATATATATATATATATATATATATATATATATATATATATATATATATATATATATATGTCTTCTGATTGATCTTATGTAGGTGTACTTCAGAACACTAGGTTTACATTTGCAGTTTATCTCCAAATCACAACTAATAAGCCAACCAAGATCATAGTAAATATAAGTCATTTAATTATGTTATGCATAAAGGACAATGATAAAAATACAATATGATTATATAAACACTGCCATGGTTATAATGTACAATTAAGATTTTGTTCATGACACTAAAAATATCATACAAAATCATCAGAGCATGAGATAATAATAATAATAATCATCCACCAGGATCAACCACTTAAGAATGTGTGTCAAGTGTCTGATTAGGTGTGCCGTCTCTTCCATATTGTGGCTTCCGATGGTGAAAAAGTATGTGGCCACAGACCTGAGAACAGCTCTGCAGCTTTTACCTAAAATCATTTAAAGAATGTGTCACATTGTTCAGTCACTGAGCCATTATACTGTAAGTCCCGCATGAGTAAGAGTAAAAAATGCATTCAACTAAATGTACCAAGTTATGAAAGCAGATGGGGTGAGTGCACTGCAGATATGTAGGTGTAGTGATACAATGTAGCTACCAGGGGCAGACTAGATGATTTGGGGGCCCTAGTGAAAAATGTAAAAAAATATTGGGCCCCTGGACTGACAAAACTATGGGGCCCAGCAGGTGTCAAGGAGAAAAAATGAATTCCAGTGTGCGCTCAAAATAATCAGTTGTGCTTTCGAATGACTTAATTTGCACACAAATTAACAGAACCTAACTTTAGACAATCTTTAACAAATGTTTAAGGGATGTCAAAGATAATGTAATACAATGTTTAACGGGCATCTAAAATCAAATCTAAACTGCATTATATCCAAGAGGCTCAGTTACAGTAAATTCGATTATCCATAGCCTGACAACACATACACCACTGTGTAGCCTAATGCAACCAAAGCCATCAATAGGCTGCTGCTAAAAAGGACGTACAATGTAATATCACAAAAAGTGTTGAGGGGACAATGACACGTGCTTTGAAAATGATAACCTAATTATGTTGATATGAAGAAATGAATTTAGTATTTGTAGGCACCTCAATACCAAAATACTGCTGCCAGCCTGCCACCATCACTCTGGGTGCTGCTCCCTTCCTGACACAACAACCTACAACTTCAGTTCCTACTGCTACAGTTTTACACTTGTTAATGGAAAAGACCATGGAAAATCTAATGTGCTTTTTGTTTTGATTTTGTAACGGAACTACATGGGTGTACTTTGCCTGTTGAAAGTTTAGGGAGTGAAAGTGAAAGCGGTCACTCGTAGCGACGAACCCACTGAGAAAGCTCACCAACTCTGCAGTTCCTCTTAGCTCTACGGAGAATTTTAGCATCTTTCAACTCATCGTTTTGATTTTACGGCATGCGGCTGTTTTGAGTCAGATGTTTTTCTGCAAAAAAAAAAAAAAAAAAAAAAAAAAAGCTCTGGCAAACTAACTGAACACTACCTGCCCAACACCAAACAGACAGGTTCGCAACTAGCTGGTGAACGTAATGGAGCGTTTACCAAAATAGAGCTAAAAAGGAGAGCGGATATTGGATTTATATTCACATTCATCAGGAAGCCAGAAACAGATGTTCTGTGTTTCCTGGATGTGTAAATAAAAATGTTTGCCAACACGTTCTCCATATCAACGTCATAAGATGATAATGGGGGGTGGCAATGTGTTATGTTCCAGTCATTTGTGCACAAATAATTCATTTTCAAGAAACAAATTAGGTAATTAGAGAAAACTCTTTAAAATTTGTGCGCATGAATTAGTTCCCCCTCCATGACACCTGCAGGGCTCCATACAAACCTGACCATATTCTTTTGATTTTAGCTCTCTTAGCTGAAAGTAAATATTACAGTTGCACAAAGACAAAAGCCTCAAGTGAAACTATTTGATAATGTATTCAAGGGTGTGTACGTGACTCTGGAGTGACGTAGTTTGTCGTTAAGGAGATCATCTTATTGTGCATTCATTTAGTGGGCCCCTCTGGCTGCTGGGGCCAAAGACAGTCACATTTCTTTGAATGATGTTAAAAATCACTTCTGGTTGCTTCACGTGAAATCAGGAATGAGATGAGATGATAGCACCTGCAACCCTCTGAGTCTCCCTCTCTAAAATACAAAGCCAAATAGATTGAGCTTGCAAGTGAACATGACTCATAAATCCTCTGAGGTACCTTCCAGTAATAGCTCGGCAGGTTTCCAGTAGAAAGAATGTTTGCTATGCTGAGTGCAAGAAGAACTGGTTTGTTGAGATAGACAGATGTACCCGTCTGAAAGTACATTAAGTTGTCAAACAAAGCGAGATCACTTGTGTCGCAACCAACTGTTGCTGTGGAAAAAGTGTCAGATCCAGTTATGGTATTCTATCATATGCAGATTAAACATTTTGTCCACAATGAATGGAATTTTAAAATTACGTTTGAATCTGTTACTTCATAAAAAACATCAATGTTCATGTTTGGGGGATTCTGATTTTGCTTCAGTGCAGAGAGAATATGTTTTTGGAACCCTTTCTTTCCTGGTCAGCGTGCTAGTAACGACTGGCATCGTCGTAGGAGGTTACGTCCAGGTCAAAGAAGTCCTCCAGCTTCCACTGCACGGTCTCGAATGTGGGCCGATCCTGATCGTTCTCCTTCCAGCAGTCCATCATAATGTCATACATGACTTTTGGGCAGTTGGGGGGGCACGGCATCCTGTAGCCCTGGGGAACCCTCTGGACCACCTGGTAGTTCGTCATGGCTGGAATAATCACAGGAGGACATTATAACTTATCTTGCAGGAGACAATTATTTTGCATTAAAATGTTTACCTGGAAGGTTTTGAGGTTTCTGATAGCAACGCAAATCATAGAACAATGGCGCCTTTACTTTTCGGAAAATTCTGAATAAATCACTCCCGTTTTTTTGTTAATCTCTATGTTCAGGGAATCATTTCTAAATGATTTCTAATGTTGATGAAAAGTCTCACCTGGGTAAGGCATCTGTCCAAATGTCATGATCTCATACAGCAAAATCCCAAAGGACCAAACGTCAGATTTGATACTGAACTTGTTGTCGTGGATGGCCTCTGGAGCAGTCCACTTCACAGGGAATTTAGCTCCTTCTTTGGCTTCATACACATTTTCATTCTCTTTCTAGAAACAGCACAAGGCACACAATACAGATTTTTACTTTCAGTCAGTCAGCTTTAGTGTAAAGATCTGCACTTTCGCAACATGGCCATACAAAACTGGATTTTAGAGGGGTATTTGATACATCGGGGCATCAGTGTTGTAAACACAAAACACCTGATGTGATAATACCTAAAGTGAAACAGACTTTGTGGCTTGGGTTGTGGAGTATTTATTAGGCTGTATTATGTGTCACAATCTGGCTCCTGAAGCCAAGACGCAAAGAGAGACACACCATTTCCAATAAGGTGTACATGTGGGCTGAGAATGGTGCGCGAATGTTGTGACGTGCATAAAATAAACAAAAGGAAACCGAGGAGGAGCTAACGCCGCCACATAACCAAAGGGTTGCCTGCGGGAAGGGAGAGGGAGTATGAGCAACACAGCCTAGATTTAATAGGTTGGGAACTCCGGGCCCAGATGTTATCACTGTCAACCAAACGGTGCATGCCAGTAAATGAGGGCAGCGTGTACAATTAGTGGAGAATGCAGGCTTGCTTTAGTTTCACGTCAAGGCAGCCATTCAAGGCATTAAAATACGCAGCAAGTACAGCTCCAACACCTCGCAAGCTTCAGTGTATGATAAGTTCAATACCAAAGTATTTCTTTAGTGTAGTGTACATTTTTAGCTTTGTGATTAGTGAGAACTATCACACGCGCTCCATACAGTATACAATACCACTTCAAATGTCAAACCCACCATGAAGACCCTGGCGAGGCCAAAGTCAGCCACCTTGCAGATGTTGTTCTCGCCCACCAGGACGTTCCTGGCTGCCAGGTCTCTGTGGATGTAGTTCTGTAACTCCAGGAAAGCCATGCCTGATGCCACCTGGGCAGCCATCTCAATCTGGTCCGAGATACACAGAGTGGCACCCTTATCCTCTGTAATCAAAGTAGAGAGGCACATAATCAGTCGCAGTCCTACCATGTTTGAGGTATGATAGGTGGCAGAGACAGAAAGGTGATAAAATGCTTTTTCTAGAAAAAAAAATTATTTAGCCCATTGATTTTAATCGGAAGAAATTTGATTATTATATGGTGGTGAATAACAATTTGTTTGTTTGTTTGTTGGTTTATTTATTTCAACCTTTTGGCTAATGCTGGAAGCTAGTGGCAGGGGACTCCTCCTGCCCTTTGCCCCAAACATGGAACTCTGAACGATCATTTTTAAATTGGAAATCAAATTAAAAAATAAATAAAAATTAAAACTAATTGCACTCTTTCTAAATTCGCATGATAGGCAATAACTCATGTTCATGTCTTAACAAGCTAAAAGAGGTAAAATAATTATTTTATTATTTACTCAGCTGTAGCTAATTAACCATAATTCTGTTCTCTGGCCAAAATATAAAATGGAGCTCTTGGCGGTTGCATGCTGTTAAAACACTGTAGTCTTTTGAGAGTCGAAAAGATATAATGGGATGAGGATATAACGTTCAGATTTTGTTTAAACTCTTTCAGAGTGGTGTTGATTCAACTGTATTAATTGTATTGTGTTGTACTGACAGCTCATGTACACCCCATTTACGTCAGTGAGGGTAGGCTAAAAAACACCTCTTTGTATAATGCAATACAGTTCAACAGCACAACAAACTATATCCTCCAAAATGACCATGAGTCTCTAATACAGTTTCAACTAAAACTGAACATTAGAACCTTCATGAAGGTAGGATTTATTTCCACTTTATTGCTAATAAACTGGCAACTGTGTGTATATTACCACTTTTGAATGTCATGATTAAGTTAAGTTATTGAGTAATTTTTAGTATACCACAAATCTTATCTCGTATTATTATAATATCAGTCAGAAAAATTGCAAATTGATGTTTTTCTCAAATCGCTCAGCCTTAAGTAAAATTAAATGTTAACAGGGTAAAATGCTGTTTTACCCAGCATTTATATAAAGTTTCAATTTCAAGCATTTTATTAAATTCTAAAACAAAAAAAAAAAAAAGGTATTTTCTACAGTTCTATATACCCATTAGTTTTGAACCCTGGTATATAGTGTATTTTTTGACTGTTCTAACAATGAATGAATTTGCCTTTTATACTTCTGTGCAGTTGGATAATGTGTGTGGGCACTTTGTGTTTTCACTTAATTTGCCTCCTCAGGACTGTGTGGGTGTGTCCAGAATCAACCTGCTCAAAGGTCTAATAATTCAGAATAACTGACACCTGTGAGGGTTTGCAGAGCCTTTAAACTTAGAAAACCTGAGTAAAATCTAACTCACCTCTTACAGTGGGGTTTTTAATGTTCACTACCCTCATAAAAAAAAAATTAATCAAAAGTAATAGCAGCTACAGTCTAGATTGTGTGTTATACTTCCTACTTGTGTGACTTTGAACATGTCCTAGCCATGAGATGTTACAGTAGCAGGGTGTATGATGAATTATGATTGATGTGGGTCACCACACAGACTGTCTCAGGGCTGCAGACATCAATTCCACATGAGCTCGCCTCAGAGTGACAATCATTCTAAATGAACGTGACACTGTATCTCTCACATTACAGCACAGCATGTCTGTTTAACAGGTGAGCACAACACATGTCCCAGCAAGGACAAGGTCTGAAATCAAACAAATGTCTTTGGTCAAAATACTAAGCAGCATTAGAGTAACTCTCTACTAAAAAGGTGCTCCTATACATTGTGTATACACACACACACACACACACACACACACACACCAAAAAAAAAAAAAAAAAAAACAGGTCTCGGTGACCCAGCATTAAAATCGCTACCACTGGCCCCAACTCCATCCAGGAATTACAAAACTCCAGCAAACTCCAGTAGTATAAAGAACAACTTTATTATGAGACTAACTTGCTTTGGCTTGTGGCCTTCATCGGGGTCATTCATGAAGGCCACAAGCGTTGGTCTCACAATAAAGTTGGTCTTTACCCTTCAAGCGTTGCTGGAGTTGGACCTCTTCAGACATTCAGAGCCTCAGTAATGTAAGAAAATGAATGATAGTGCAACTTGACCAAAGTTAATATGAGTGGATTCTGTTACTCATATTAGTATTCTTTGTCTCACTTCTGTTTGGGGGATAATCATGCTTTAAGTTCTTTACGAACTTCACTTCCCATGATACTTAGGGGGATGTAAACAGGAAGTATATTGTTGCTATGGATTCAGTGACTTCCATACTGTGGGCTACAACTTGAGCTCCATTTTTTAGCCTATATTTGTTTACATTTTGGCAAATTGGCACCATTAGAAGTATGTTGAATTAGCTATTATGATTTCTAAGTGGATTTATGGATGTTTATTTGCGATTGACTGATTGATTGATAACGATCCTTAGGAAGTGTAAGTCACACTGAATCTAAAATTATGTGTATCGTGTCAGATTTGGATGAGTTATGACTCAGAGAAGGAGTGCGTTTTTTGAGGCAAACTGCAGCAACTGGGTGCGTATATTTTAAAGTACCTTAATCACCTCCATGAGCTGTCACAGCCCTGCAGCTCCAACTGCTGACTGTGCTGGTGAGCGGCCACATCAGCGGCCAAACTACAAACTACTTGTCCCTTTCCTCATCCCACTACATCCCCTTGCGGAGGCGCGTTACAGTTTGAAAACCTCTGATTTATACTGTCAAAACTGTCCATGCTGGTTTGATGCCAACAGATAAAACTAGGTTAACATTAATGCGTGCCCTTGTCTTTTCATATCACAGCAGAATGAGCAAATCCTGGACTCCTGCAGCCAGACATCAGTAAGATCTCAGTCGAGCTCAGGGTTTGATCTGCAGTATTCTTCCTTAACATAATTTCAGCTAAATTAAACTAAACTAAAAGTCAATACTGTAGAGCTTCACATTTTTAATGTATCTTTTGCATTTCATCCAATCGGGCCAAAAATATTGACATCTAAAAAGAAATATAAAAAAAAAAACTATAAATTTAAGATGAACTCAGTGGGAAAGTGGGCAGACCGAACACCTGGAATGGATTTTGTACAAAAAGGAAATTAATTTATAATTTCATGTAGTCCGAGACTACATGAAAATAAAATTCATAATATGAAATATGTGCAGGTGGGAACAGAGTTTAGATTTCTAAACTGTAGAATCTAAAATGGTTTTGTTGCTCTGGGATAAATCTCTACCGTAGCCTGACCCTCGGGTGGGGAGGTTGTTTTCGAAGAACAGCAGCAGCACTGGACTCTGATCCTGTCCAGTAGCAGTGGCTCATAATCACATGTGTAGATGAACGTGAGGTCATCTTACTCTGGAGGTACTCCAACAGGCTGCCATTCTGCATCAGCTCTGTGATGATGTAGATGGGCTGCTCCATGGTGCAGACAGCGTACAGCTGGATCAGCTTGGCATGACGCAGCCTCTTCATGATCTGAGCCTCTCTCAGGAAGTCCTCAGGGTCCATGGTACCTGCGACAGTTGTTCAGTCATGTTATATTAAACAAGGAACTATGCCCTCTTACAACTGCAACTTCATTGCAAGATATTTTTAATACAGAATTGTACTTAATTTTAAATTCTGACAAATTAGCCCAAAATGAATACTACTAGCCACTTACAATGTTAAATAAACTAAGAGAATGGAAGTTTCCAGAGGAGCACCACCCAGGAGTGGTCTCAGAAATCTTTTTAAAAATAACTTTTTTTTTTCTTTTTTTTTTTTTATCTCTTTCAGACAGGTTACTACTGGTTTTGTAAAATCACCTTGCCCTTAACTCATTTTTACACATTCCTAAATTGTTACTGGTTTAAGAAAGCATTAGTGTACCAGGTTTGAGGGTCTTCACTGCGACTGCTGTGGTTTCGTTCCACAGACCCTCAAACACTTCTCCAAACTGACCGGCTCCCAGCTTCCTTAGCAGCTTGATGGAGTTGCGGTCAATCTCCCATTGGTCCACAGTGTTGTAGGACAGACCGTGAGTCTGTGGAGCCTCCATCTACACAGACAGGAAGAGTCACCGTTTACTGAGAGGACAATGTGACTTTATACTGTATGAAAAAGTTATTAGTGATTAGAAACAAGGCAATACAATAATTTAGAAAGGAATTAGGAATTTAGAAAATAAATAATGTGTTTAGTTCATGTTATACCGTATAGTGTGTTTTACCTTTTTACATGGTTCACTCAGACGTACACAGAGGCCATCGGCCTGTCTGGAGTAATGTTCCACTAACTCCTTCAGTGTTTGAAAGGATCTAGTCCTTGACACGTAGTAGTGACCATTCTCCAGTTTTTTCAGCTTGTAATGCTTCACCCCCCCACTGTCCAGCACTGAAAGACAAGTCAGCATCAGTGATAAAGTGATATTCAAGAGTCAAGAACTGTATAAGTAAGGTTTCCTCATAGTACAGCAAGACTAAAGCTTTTAATCAAAGCAAGCCAACGCAAGTTTGTCATGGTCTTGCTTACATGACCAGCATGTGACAATCTAACAGACTTAATGTGCAAAGAATTTTCCATTCATTTCTAATTAATTCATTATTTAAAAACAAATATATTTATCATTCCTTTGACTTGCTATTGTCATTATAGCATGTCCTCATATAAAGTAGTAAGTATTAACTGTGGTTTAAAGCAGCATTAATTTATTTTTTGCACCACTTGGGAGCAACGCAACAAGCTGTAAACAAAACACTGACATTGCTCCACCTTGTTCTATTATGTGCACCAGCTAGTCATTAACTTTGTCTGTCTGCTGTTTGCTGCTGCGCAGGTAATATACAGTGGCTTTATCAGAACTTTTTCCACTGAAAACAGGTGCCTGCTGCAGTTGGAAATGAGCTTGATGAGAGCTGTTAGACTGAACCAGAACAGTCTCACAGCTTGCAATGATTTTTCCTCCTTTGAAGTGTTTAAACTTGGCGGCCCATCCCAGTCATATTTGCTATTATTTATCGCCCCCCTAAACCAGCTGGCTCCTACTTGTTGGAACTCCCTGAGTTTTTATCCAGTCTTGTGTTAAATTATGATAGAATTCTTCTTTGTGGTGATTTTAATATTCATGTTGATGACTCCTCTAATGCTTCATGTTTGTATCTGATCACCTATGCATTGTTTTTAACTGTGAATTAGAGGCTGCTAGTACGGTCTTATCTCCCTCTAAGTACACACGCATCCTTAATGAGCATAGTGCCATAAAATTCTGTACACTGTTCAATCCTCCTGGCAGTGTGTTTCCCAATCCCTCCAACACCAACGATTTGGTTGATTATTTTAACTATCTGTGCTCTTCAACCTTAGATCTCATAGCTCCTCTGAAAAATAGACCAAACTCAACATTGCAAAAATACGATCTATTTTAAATCTTAGTGATGCAGAAACTGTTGTACATGCTTTTATCTCCTCATGCCTTGATTATTGTAACAGCCTGTTCACTTGTCTTAATCAAAAAACTTTGACACGACTGCAGACTGTACAAAACTCAGCTGCTAGGCTGTTAACCAGGACCAAGAAGTACGACCACATAACACCTGTTTTAGCCTCTTTACATTGGCTCCCTGTTGGTTTTAGGATATATTTTAAGATCTTGTTGATTACTTTTAAGGCTCTTCATGGCCTGGCCCCAGATTATATTTTAGACCTTGTAATCCCTTATGAACCTTCACATAGTTTGAGATCTTCGGACAGGGGTCTTTTGTCCGAAGAAAACTAAGGGGGACAGAGCTTTTGCTATCAGGGCACCGAGGCTCTGGAACAACTTGCCCGAAGAAATTAGGCTGTCTGAGTCAGTGTCTTCGTTTAAGTCTCGTCTCAAAACACATTTTTATCTGAAAGCAGATCCTGATTTTACCTGAACTGGCAGTTTATTTTACTGTTTATTTTATTGCTTTTGTGTATTTTATTTCTTTATATCTCGTCATTCACTGTGGTATTTTATTTCTCTTGTTGTGAAGCACTTTGTACTTTGTTTTGATAAGTGCTCTATAAATGAAGTTTTTATTATATATATATATATATATATATATATATATATATATTTACCACAGAGACATACTATGTTGTTTGGTAATTACAGTGGAACCTATAGGCTCAATTTAACAACACAAGCACCTAGCATGATTATAGTGTAATAATATAGATTATATGAATATATTATTGTATAAACACACATTTTGCTTACATGTATGTACTGACACTGTTTGAGACACATTTCTATAATTTGAATCCAGAATGATGCAGACTAAAAACACAAAGATGAACTAAAGAAGGTGTCTATAATTTTACAAAATTATTTTTAATACACTTTGGCAGGAGAGACAGATGAGGGGTCACAGAGAAAGGGACAGACCGTGAATACAGAGGGTGAGAGAGAACAAAGAGTAGATGGTGTCTGTATGAATTTCCCTTTACTTGAACACTTTAATTAAAGATTTTCGACATTCATTTTCTGATGTTTCATGATCATTTTAGCGTCTTCTGTATTTCCAGATTGTAGTGTGGATCATTCATTGCAACATTTAACCTGAGTCCCATGTATTACTGCATGACAGATCATTTATGCTACTGCCCATTGACATGGTTTTAAAGCTATTGTTATCCAGTTTTTGCTCTTCAAATGTCTTAAAATTCACATATTTAGATCAGGGAAATTTAAAAATTTTTGAGGGGGGCATGCCCCGAACCCCACTATTAAGCTTGGTTGTTGGACCTCGGTATTTCTAAAACCCTGCGTATGGCCCTGGTCATCAACTGGCTTTAATGAATGACCATGGAAAGAATTTGGTCATAACGGAAAGAGCAAGGCCAGAGTGGAAAGATTGGAACAGAGAGAGATAAAGTTATCACACTGCTTTTATGGGAGCAGAGACTTCTATTTATTTAACTTGATGACCTTGAAACCATTAATCATTTGAGTAAATTGAGGAAACAAGTGAGTCAGTGAACAAGGCTAGGGGTGTTAGGAAAGGTGTGTTTTGTTGCAGAGAAGTATACAGACAGCTGAATGCTAACTAGCATGACTTCAAGTGGAATAAACACTAGTACAATTGAAATTTGTTGGCAGTCTGATTGCTTTAGGAATGTTATTCAGACATTACTGCACAGGTTCTTCAGTCATTATAGGTTAATATTGTAAAAATGACACATTCCACAATATTCTGTTTTTGTTTAGTTCTGTTTTTAGATGTAAGGACTACAGGTAGAACGAACAGTGGCCATTAGCCACAATTGTGGCAATTATGAGATAATGGTAAGTGCTAAAGTAGAGAAGAGTCATAAAATACTAGCTAATATTAGCCACCATAAGCTACTGGTCATACCACACCAAGCATGGCTGTAACAGCAAAACCCCTGAATGTACTGAACTGCGCGAAGGTGTGTTTCACTGCTTATGAACTCCCATTTTATTTGTAAGATTGAAAGAACAAGTCATTTGTTTTCATTGTTACATAGCCTTGCTTCAATGCTGAAAGCATGGATGTCTGTCTGGACCTTCCCTTCACTACTTGAACCCATTTTGAGATCTCTCTTCTTATTCACATTCATTTTTCATTTAGTACTCTGCAGCATGGATTATGGGAGACCCCACCCCACCCCCAGTCAGCGAACTGACTCACTGAATCACTTGCTATCTATATAAAGCTTGCTAACATTAGCCACCATAAAGTACTGGCCATCAAAACCCCCTATGTTTTACTGCTGAATTCAACTTAATAATTGTATTACTTATGAATTCAACTTTTTGAAAGGAGATTGTGTTATTTAGTCTTTCAAAATGTACATAATCCCTCTTTAATATTAACATTAATGTGCACTGTTCCTTTTAAATAAACAAAAAGGTATAAAATTCACTTGAATGAGTGTTTGGTTTCAGAGGAGAATTTATTCAAAGCTTAAGCTGTTACTGTAGCTTCTTATCTCAGCTTACCTGAGAGGGAGAGCTCCCCTTTCTGACTTTCACAGTTTCTGACGAGGAAGGCGCCATGCTGGTTCCCTCCTGCCAACAGCAACTTCTCTGCATCCAGCCTCTTGGTGTCGGGAAAATACCATCTGCAAATCAGAATTCAAGCAAAGACGCAGAGCTGGTCAAACAGCAATTTCTGAAAATATTATATATATTTTGTGTGTGCATCAAAGCCGTGTATCGTCTTCCTCTGTGCCAAAGAGCTCCATTGTTGTCCAAAAACTATTAAAAACACATCAATCAACCACACTGTTGCGCTGGATGACATGTTCCTTCATTACCATGAACACACACACACACACACACACACACACACACACACACACACTGTAGTTTATTTTGACGCAATCCCAGATACACTGTCCTGCTGCCATAAATATTCACATAAATATATGTGTACCAATCTGCAGCTGAAAACAGTCCCCATCAAATCCAATCTTCCCTCCTGTTTCGACAACGATTGTTTAAAAAAAAAAGTACAGTACTCAGCTGCTTTAGTCTGAAAATGAAAAAATCCAAGTATATATTCATGACTCATTTTTAAAGAGTTACATCTTACAGTGTATGGTAAGAACCAATAAGCTGGGAAAGTCCCAAGTATTAAAGACAGAATAATTATTGTTGGTTTGCTTTTCATGAGATTTGCTGACAAAAGGAAAAACACAAGATAACACCAGCCTTATCCCTTAAGGCCTTTATTGTGTATTGATCTTACATGATGCATCATCCTAAATGATTTCATGCTTAGTCAAATTACCACAAACTAACTAATACATACATTAGGAGGGGTCAAAACATACCTCTACGTGCTTTTTATGTCTGTGCTTCTGCTTTCCATGTTTTAACTGGTGTCTAATAATGCAGCACAATGTCTTATTTGGTCCATATTTCTATTAACATTAATATCCTCCATTTCATTGCTTTGTATGTCTTGTATTATGTGCTTCTGTGTTGCATTTTTAAATAGTACCTGTCAATGTAGTATAATAGTGTCCTATATGATGTTTTTTTTTACTAACATTATCTTTTCTTTTTATTATTGCTCTGCATGCTTATAAATTATCAATAACTGTCATTTTAATCTTGTGTTCTGTTTTTAGGGTGACTTTAACATCTGCTCAGGGACTACAGATGAAAAATGGGTAACTCTGGCGTATTTACAGCAATGTTTATTAATGTGCACTACCCCTGTTAAATAAACTAATAAATAAACCAACAAATAGGGGACCACCATTTATGTTTCCCCCAGGTCCCCCTAGCAGGTTAATCTGGCCCTGATTAAACTGAGAATAGCTACAGAGGCCTATGACATTTAACCAGAAGCTTAGTCCACACGTCCAGAATCTTTAACTGGTGATTAATCAGGTCAAGCTTATCAGCTGATCCAACACAAAAATGGAAATATGATGCACTGATGTATTAGGAAATGGCCAGTGTTACATTTATCATTAGATGTAAAATGGAAAAGTTAAACCCTATCATTAAAATGCTGAAAGGCCTGACCTTTAACATTACACACAGTCCGACACTCTGCTTGATACTGTCCCCAGATATGTGATAAGCAGTGTGACCTCATGTCAGCGCGTTATGAAACTAATTCTTCTCTATCTATCCTCACATCGTGTCCATCAAGTTTGTGCTTTAGTGAAACTATGACACAAATGAAGCCTAGACTGGTAAAAGGAATCTAAACTATTGTTATCCCTGTAAACAAAAACAGGAAAAACCAGAGAACAGCTGAGAAGAAACAGGTTTTACTTAGATGCCAAGTTGGCTGAGAATGAGAAGAATCACAAATATGGGTTGGACTTCTCTGCGACATTAACTTTTCCAACAATTCAGCTAAAGAAAATAGTACTCCTTTTTTTTTTTTTTAGTGAAAACAATGTCTGTATAGGTTCCGACATACTATGGTACCTGAACACTCTGAAGTGGCTACCTGCAGCCACAATTTAGTCTGTTGCAAAACCAGTTTCTCTAACTATTCAGAATGATGTAGTTGAGTATAAGGTACATGTAAGTACATGCAATTGTCCATGAAAAGGCCTTTTAATGCATTGTTGATGCTCTTATGTTTTTGAGCCTTTCCATCATGGGAATTATTAACCTGTGAGCCTACATTTCCTGGTCACAGACAATCATTAACTAGTTTAACCCAAGACTTTACTCTGTAGACGTTATTCAGCACTAAAGACAGAAAAACTGTCTTTTACTCTGTGAAATGACATTAAAATGACACACTGGTGGTTCTGAAAGGATTTCATATCTGTCAGTAGGCATTCCAAACGTGTTACCACTCTTAGACAATGATGTAATTGGAAAACCAAATCACAGATTGGAATTTTGTAAGTTTTGAAAAGGGAATCGCTATTTCATACAATACCAAATAAATATGACAGCAAGGATGATGATGATGATGATGATGATGATGATGAAGTTCTACTTACGGTTCTGCATCAATACTCTCCACAGGGGCCACATAATTAGCCGGGATGTATCCCTGTTTGGAGGCCGAGACCCCGGTGAGGGCTTTCGCAAACCACCATTCCCCAGCACTCTTGTCCAGAGCCTCTAAAGTATCCCCAGTGTTAAAGCTTAGGTCCTCCTCAGTGCGAGCGGAGTAATCATACAGGGCAATGTAATAATCCCCTGCTTTCTCCACCGGAAGCGGCGGTAAAGATCTTTTTGAATAAAAGTCCGGCTCTGTGTTTTTATCAACACCGGGATTTTCAAAAACTGTGCCAGGTTTCTCCTCAGGCCTGGTCTCATCTCCGGATTGGTTCGGTTTTTTAAAACACGTCAGAAAACTCTGCCAACAAGAAGAAAACCTCTTTTGGATCTCCATGGTGTGGTCGTCAATCACAGTAAGTCATTCTGTGTCAGGAATAAACACGGAAATAGTTTGGGGGAATCCCTTCTCCTATTTTATGATCCACATTCCATAAAATAAAGACTCATTTTAATAATCCCAGATTCGGAATGTAGTGGTCAGCACACACCCGGCTAACAAAACAAGCTGCGGGAAGTGATTGCCACTTAAATGTGAAGTTTCCTGGTGGAGAATTGGGTTGGGAGTTCATGGTTCACGTTCCAGTGTGTAAATCACCTGCACCTGTTGAGGAATGGGGAGAGGCTCACGTTCAGCGGAGCGTCACCACGCCGACGTGCGCCTGCGGTGCGCTAAGTAGGCGGAGTCTGAGTATGGAAAGCCCAGAGTGCCATTAAACGCCTCTATTTCCACGCGATTAAAACGCCGTTTTTCACGCCGTTTTATTCGCCGCCATTTTCGGCGCTATAGTGGTTTACATTAAAACGCTGCTTGTCAAAAACACCGCTTTTCAGGCGTTTTTTCCTTATGGTAAAAATATATTTTCAATCACTTACAGTCTTTTTCATACTTGCTATGCTGTAGTTTCTAAATTCATCTCTGCCTACAGTTCCCTACCAGTAATAAAATCCGGCAACACCCAACTTTTCATGTGACAGTCAGCCAAATCCAACCAACATGGCATTCTGAGGTAGAGCTTAGTCTACTCTTAAACTCATTCCATGTGCAATGACTTCCTGTACATAACACCAACAATGTATTTAATGCAACTTATTGCAAGTGCTGCTACACCTTAATTTTACCCACTGCTTTGCAACAGCCGTGTGTTCTCCGGTTTTCTAAGGTACTAGAATGTCTTGTGCCTTCACGTTTCACAGCAGTGAAATGGGAATTTATCAAAATGAGAAATGTTAGTGATCCAGCCCAAACTAGATCCAACCATATAAAATTAATACAACAAAGTGGCTTCACAAACACTGCATTTTATGCTCATATGTCATTGTATGCTTCAGAACAGTATTATATATTTCTATATAGCTGACATAATGACTTTTACAAAACGTATTACACCTGTCTCACAGTGTAGCAACATTAATGGGTGGTCACATTAATGACAAAAATATCAGCGTCTAGGGGTTTCTGGTGATCTGCAGAGTGCTGGTGAAGGAAGAGGGAGCCATCCAAGATGGAGACTGCAGCATTCTTCACCTCACACCCAGCTGTGGGACGCTATCAAGGCAACCTGGCACACCTGCACCCACTTACTACCTGCAGGAGGAGACACATACAGCAGGAGAGAACACAAGGCGGGAGCCACGGAGAAGGCCAGGCCGGGCCGTAACAAGCAGTCTTATAGATAAATATAGCATTTGGTCCAAATTATGTATTTCAAAAAGCAAGGTGTAATTGTGTAACTACAAATAAACTGTAATACATCTCAGTACCTTTGCAATGAGAGTCATTGTAAGGCAGGGCATGATCAGAAGGCAGCTGCAGATGGGGTTTAGTTTAAGAAGTGGGAGAATTTTCTCAACACATAAAGGAACACTTAGTTTATCAGAAAAAATCAACTCAATTAAATTCAAAAGCACCAAATTTAGAGAAGTGAGAAGTACAATATTTACCTTGAGAGATGTAGTGAAAAAGAAGTATAAAGTTGCATAAAATGGAAATACTCAAGTAAAGTACAAGTTACTCAAAAAGTACAGTACTTGAGGAAATGTACTTATTCCACCACTGGATCAGAGTGATGTCGAATGTGAGCATGAGATGGAGCAATGGGAGCTCGCTTTAACTTGCACTGCTGCTGCTGGCGGCGCTGCCACAAACAACAGAGGTCTTCGCTTCTTATTACCAGAAAAACGGACACAGTCTTTGTTCACTGACAATGACGTCTGCAGGTGGTAGTGCAGAGGAGTCTCACGTCTGACCAAACCCCCGGCCACAGGTGGTGCAGTACGGTGAAACGTCAGCAGACGATCCCGCAGAGTCAGTCGGCAACTGATGATTCAAAAGCAGATGGAAGAAAGGTTTAAGGTTGCACAGGGGAGGAGGGAGGAGAAGGCTGCAGGGTGACAAATTGTTAAGAGTTAGGCAATATTTGAATTTAGACACCAGACATGAACAAAACACTCACATTCATTCCGCAGTTGTATTTAGTCAACAATGAAGAACACATGGCACATGGCCTGTACAAATGTAAATGGAGATTGATAAGACGGAGAACTGATGCATGTCATTCAGGCTTGCATAAAATCATATTGTGAACATTACTGCCCATGCTGACAATTATTTGTCAACTAGGAAAGCTACCATGGCTTTTGCCCTGTAGGCCGACATTGTCACTTGTTTTGTCAGCTGACAGCCACGTGGTTGCTGCCGCTGGCCGACAGATTACACTCCGTTTAAACGGTTTTCCTGGCCCTCGCCGTTACGAGTTAAGCGGTGCACCGGCGCACTGAAATGGAGCGGACCCGCTGACGTCATAGGGCCCCTGTCGGCCCTATTGGAGGACAAGCACAGCTGATGACTTGGGATTTGGATGAAATGTGTCTTCATTTTCCCGTTATCATAGATTTCAATGATTTTTCTCATAACTAATCATTATGGAAGCCAATTTCTGCCAGGAAAAAAATAGATAAAATATAAGGACTGACTTTAATAATCATGGTAAATCACAATTTTGAAATAGTAAGTAAAAGTTATGGGAGAGTAAGAAAAAAAATGTGCGATAGTAAGTCCATTTTTAATTATGTCACAATTAAGAGATAATAAATCTAAATCATTAGATAATAACTCAAAGGCCTTAGGGGTGAGCAAGGTGCCACAACATCAGGTAACAATGCAGGATCTGCTTTTGTGGTCTTTTTATTTAATAATTCCTAACTTTTCATATGGGTTTTTTTGTTCTGCTGATGGAAATGGGCTTGCATGTCATTATTATTATTAACTGTTAACTAGATAGTTTTCTTATAATTGTGAGATGCTTAGAATTATTAGATAATAATAATTAATATTTTTATTAAAATATCATTGCTGGTGTGTTTTGCATAGCGATCTTACTCAGAGCATGAGTTGCTTATATACAAGACAATCAAGACAATGACCAATTTCAACACTATATCTATTATATCTATTATGATCACAAGATGTCTGAATTTATTTTTCTTTGGTGAAAGTAGAGATCATGAGTCCAAGTCACCCACAGCAAGGAAAATATCTGGAGCTCTAGCTAGATGTTCACTGGACAGGTGTACAGAGGGTTTATCACTGAAAACAGCTGCCTGCTGCTGCTCGAAGGTCGATGACAGCAGTGAGACTGAATCAAAATAGTAAAGTTTTCCAAAAGTTGTTGCTGAAAAACCAGCTGCGGGAAATTGCAGAGTTGGGTGATAATTGTGGGTTCATCAGTATGAGCGACTTCTTTCACGTTACACTTGGGTCATTTGACCCATTGTTCATGTAACAATATTGAGTAGTGCAGCTTTAAAGCAGCCATAATCAATATTTTTGTATTAACACTGACTTTCCACCTTGCACACAAGAGGGCGAGAAGGGCTCCAGCAGCTAATGTATGCCCCAGGGCCAACTAGCAGTGTTTTACAGAGCCGCATACTCGAATGCGCTTTCCATATTCATTTTGCGCATTTACACTGTCTGTTACGGTTTCGTTACACACCCGGAAGCACTGCACGCTCGCGCACTCGCCTCTCTGCCGCCTTCTTCTGGCACACAGGAGTTTAACTTCTGGCTCCGTAAGGACAACTTATTGGCGTTAACCGTTCAGTGATAATCGATTCGGGTTTTGGAAAACCGGCTTGGTGAATTCTTTTCGCGGTACCGTAAGGGAAGACTGAGCAGCGCGTCTATAGACTGCAGTCCTATCCCCGTCGCCACACAGACATCGGCACATCCGTACTGTCGTGCTGCTGTGCACAAGTTAATGTGTGGACACTAACGTAGGCTCCGGAGCGCTTTCCCTGCAGTTCCCCCAGCTTCAGCTACAATGAGCGAATACTTCAGCCTGTCGGACTGTGATGTTATCGGTTTCGACCTGGACCACACGCTCTGCCGCTACCATCTGAAGGAGACGTCCAGGGTGAGTGTGTGTAGCGCGTGCAGCTAGCTCCAGTACTTAATCATACGGTGGCCGTGGCGCATCGATCCGCAAACACATCTGGATTAAAAATAGCACGGAGCTGTCAATACGCTCCACGGTCACTCGTCAATTCTGTCTTGCCTGTACGAATACATTGTGTTGAAAATGCTTAGTGCTGTGGTTAGTGGCTGAATGGAGAGATGTGTGCAAGGTGATGCGATGCTCCTGATGCTGCAGTCACTGCGTGACTCACAGGTTGAACGTCGGCGGTGATGATCATACATGTCTTTAAATCCTCTTTGAGGCCTATTGGAAACAGTATCTTCTCGTATTATAATGTATTTGCTATTATTATGACCTACAATCACTGCAGACTCACAGGGTCTAGCTAAATTCTGTGACACATGAGTGAAAAAAAAACAACATAAATGACTGTTGAATCCCAGCCAATCGTTATGGCTTGTTTTATTAGGCCTGGAGTTCATTTATGCTATCCATGCATGTCCCATGTATGTCTACTAATCCTGTCAGTTAAGTAGCCTAGGATAGGGAACCCCAAAGGGTTGCCCAACAAAGAAATACTCAGCTGACTACTACTGATTTATTCGACTAATTGGTTGATTTAATTGAAATACCTGTCCCTATGCAGATACAGTCTTAAAATCCAGTGTGCATTAAAGACCAGTGAAAACTGCATAATGAATATTGTTGTAATGACAGAGATGCTAACTTTCCAGTCATGAGTTACTTCCCCATAAATGACTGAAATTACTTGATTAAACTTAAGGCTGCACTAATCAATATTTTTGATATTAACAATTGATCAAATGACTATGTGTAATGTCACAGGTGTGGTAGTGAATTAACCCCAATTCTGTAGTTACTCTCAGCCCTATGGAGCTTTTTATTCTCTTTAGTTCATTGCTTTGGTTTTCCAGCCCATACATCCTCATCTATGCTGTTTCCAGCAGCCCCAGGCAGCTGTTTTCAGTGAAAAAGCTCTGATAAACCCACTGTACACCACCTGCTCGGCACCAAATCGTCAGCAGACAGGCAAAATTAGCGGCTATATATCAGGAGTTGGAGAAGAGCGAAACAGAGCTAAAATGAAGCGTGGATTTGGATTTGGATTGGATTATATTCAAACAATAAAGCATTTTCCACATTTCCTCCCAGCATATACTGTATATATACTTTCATACATGTCATGTCTTCAAACTGTGAACTGTGTTGCGTGTCAAAATTAGTGAGCTGGAAAGAAAGTTTAAGATTTCACTGATCATCGTGCCTTCAACCAGAGAAGGAGGACATTATCAGCAAATCATCCGTTGTAGACTGGTTGGAGAAAAACCTGCATATTCTTGGCATTCAGTGGCGCGTGGTTGCATTTCATTGTTGTTGGCATTTGTATTATGACTGTGCTGCTCATTGCAGTGAGTGATGTTATCTCGTCATTGTTTTTGCAGCTGATCTATGAGAGCTTTGCCAGGTATCTGGTGGAGCATAAAGGCTATGACAAGGACCTGCTGAACCTAACCCCCGCTACCTGGGATTTCTGGTGAGTCAGCAGCAGCAGCCGTTCCCCCAGCCTAGGTGGAAATAAAGCCATAAAGAGGTATAATGAATACCTAATTATCTTTCACGGATATTAAGACTATATTCATCTAATACTTGTGGCTAAAAATACAGTCTTTGAATCACAGTGTACCAATCTGCACTTCATCACTGATAAACATGCCTCTTCCTTTGCTTTGTTGACTATTAGTCGGCCATTAGCCAACCCAAATCCAAGTAAAATCCAATATTCACACTGGGATGTCACTCTATCAGGACCCGAAGCATTCCTGAAATCTGTCTTTTTCATTTCAATATTCACAAGCTTTTAGTACACAAAGACATATTACTGAACACACAGGATATAGGCAGTATGTACACATTAATTAATACTGCATAATACATAACACTGCATCAGCAAGATCTTGATAAAAGTTTTTGGCCTGGGAGTTTGAGGGTTCTGCGCAGTATCTTTGCTGTTCCCAGTACTGCACTCTTCTGGACCGAGATGTCTGGCGTTCTTCCAGGGATCTGCTGTAGCCACTCCTCCAGTTTGGGGGTCACTGCCCCGAGTGCTCCGATGACCACGGGCACCACTGTCGCCTTCACCTTCCAAGCCTTCTCCAGCTCTTCTCTGAGCCCTTGGTACTTCTCTAGTTTCTCATGTTCCTTTTTCCTGATGTTGCCATCGCTTGGTATCGCCACGTCAACCACAACGGCTTTCCTCTGCTGTTTGTCCACCACCACGATGTCAGGCTGGTTCGCCATTACCATTCTGTCAGTCTGGATCTGGAAGTCCCACAGGATCTTGGCTCGGTCGTTCTCTACCACCTTTGGAGGTGTTTCCCATTTTGACCTCAGAGTTTCCAGTCCATACTCCGTGCAGATGTTCCTGGACACTATGCCAGCTACTTGGTTATGGCGCTCCATGTATGCTTTCCCTGCCAGCATCTTACACCCTGCAGTTATATATATATATATATATATATATATATATATATATATATATATATATATATATATATATATATATATATATATATATATATATATATATATATATATATATTATATTCAAATAAATTTTATTTATATAGCGCCAATTCATAACAGAAGTTATCTCATTGCACTTTTCCTATAGAGCAGGTCTAGACTGTACTCTTTTTAATATTATTTTCATTTTTAAATATATATATATATATATATATATATATATATATATATAAAACATATTGTAAAGAAAGTAACAAAAGAGTTTTTTCAGCTTCAGTCTGCACATTTATGGCAAGGTGTAGTTCGTTCACTCAGGTTCTGACACGGAAAAGACCTACAATATAGGGGTAGGCAGATCGATACCAAAATATTGATACTACAGATACTACATCTCATTTTGAAGATCGATTCTAGTGTCAATAGGATCGATACCAAAAAAGGGATCCGTTTCTCTCTTCTACAACGTTCCGTTGTCGTGAACTCATCTGAGTGCATGTACTTGCTTCTCCACTCCACTCCAACACACAATTGCAGTGATGGCTCAACGAAAGAGGAGCATCGTTTGGAGCTATTTCACAGCTGTGAATGAAAACGTTGCGAACTGTGATGTGTGTATCAAATCTGGGTCTCACAGGTGGCAGGTAGAAATTCTATCACGATAATCTTACAATGATTGCTAACCTTTGGATTTAGCCTATTGATGATTCATTCACCTCATAAATGACACACTGCTCTACATGAAAGTACATAAGCCTCTTTTAATAATGAAAAGTATCGGTATTGATATTGGCGATTCTGGCCCTGTATTACTTTGTATCGGCTCGAAACCAAATTTTGCGGTATCACCCACCCCTACTAAAATACTGAATATACACTCTACTGGGTTTGAAATTAATATTTAATCGCATATGAACATGCGCGATAAACACATCGCAAAAGACTGCCTGAGATGTGATGAATAAAAAAAAATCATTTCATGTAGGGATTGGTACCTAAACCCGTTATTAAATGGGCCCTGGGGCTAAAGACCGTAGGCTGAGACAAACCAGTCCCTCCTCCACAGAGAACAGGAGGAAGGACTGACACTGACTAATGTCTGTGTTCTTCATTCTTTCTAAACTTCACTCAGTATTTTGATGTCAGGAATATGATTTATTTTAACATTTTAGATTTGTTTCCAGTGTGTCTAAACAGCGCTGTGAAACTGACTGCGGGTGCTCCTAGTTTTGCGGCACTGTTTATCAGATACTCCGCTAAACTATCACTTTCCGACGGTCTACTGCTGCAACCCAGTATCACGCCAAAGCGTGTAATACACCCGCTGGTACACTGTGGCAGTGTCACATTTCAACTCTTTCTAGGCGTGGCAGTGTCACGTTTTCAACACGTTCTCATTCCGCGGTCAAGTTAGCAATAATAAGTATGCAACGTCTGGTTAGACTTTCAAAAAAAATCTTGCTGAGAAACATTTTGGGTGACGGTCTCAGTTTGGTTAGGTTTAGGCACCAAATCTACTTGTCTTCTCAACAATGATTATTGGTTTCACATGAAATGAACCCCAGTCTCCTGTCTGATAGTCCTGTGTTTGATGATATATATTTTATCCTTAAGTACTTTTAATAGCAAAACTCCAGTAGATTTGAGATCAAGACTTCTTGAGTTGCATTCAGGCTTGAATTGATTAACCTTTAATCAATATTTTAAAATAATTTTGCTTCAAATTTTGCTCTGGCCTCTTCTTTAAGTGTGTATTCAACATAATACCTTATTATCTCAATGAAATGTACTGAAACAAATGTATATGTAATCTATCTGTACTGAACACACTGTGATGAACAGTGGTGGAATGTAACTAAGTACATTTACTCAAGTACTGTACTTCAGTTCCCACAAAGGGAAATATAGTATGTTTTACTTTACTACAATTATTTGATAGCTTTAATTACTAGTTACTTTACAAATGAACATTTTTGCATACAAAACATACAAATATAGAATTTTGTACTATTGGTTTGACAAAATAAGTATTGTGAAGGTGTCACTTTGGGCTCTGGGTAATTGTGACGGCATTTCTCACTATTTTCTGATTTTTTTCAAACCAAACAATTGATTAATGGAAAAAATAATCAGCAGATTAATCCATAATGAAAATAATCATTAATTGCAGTTCTATACAAAATAATTCAAAATGAGCCACAACAGTAAAATACTGCTTTTACATTATTGCATGAGTAATAATAATCTAATGATATAATATATAATAGTGTCACAGGTGACATTTTTCTGCATTGACTACTTTTACTTTTAATACTTTAAGTACATTTTACTGATTATACTTACATACTTTTACTTAAGTAATATTTTCAATGCAGGACTTTTACTTGTATTTGAGTATTTTAACTGTGTGGATATAGGTATTTTTACTTAAGTAAAGGATCTAAATACTTCCTCCACCAATGGTGATTAAATTGATATTCTCAATTAAATTTGGTTATATGGCCAAAAAGTCTATCGCCAAAAATGTTTGTTATTGTTTGTTACCATTTGTTATTTTATTTTTACATTTCATGTCATTTAAAATAATCTGCAGTGGCTCAGCAAGCAAATGTTAACAGGCCTTGTTCATACAGCATTCATAACATGCTTAATTTTGTGTCCAGTTTCAAGGGGCTAGTGGTGGATCTGGAGGATGGAAACCTTGTAAAGCTTGCTGAAGATGGAACTGTCTTGCGGTATGCTCTTGCTGGAGGAAATGTATTTGATCTGCTTCCAAAGCATTTTTTCAATTCCTTTGTCAAAGTTTTCATTGTTTTCAACAGACCTTCACAGTGGAATAATGAAAAAGTTTAATTTCTTGTTTGATTAGAGCGACGCATGGAACCAATGACCTCAGCACAGAAGAGATCATCAAACATTATGGTCCAAAAAGGGAGTGGAAGCACTTCAACAGCCTCAATACCTCCTTCACAAGATCTGGTATAATGTTTATATCCATCTTTATTACGTAATAGCTGTATGCCGTTGGCTCTTAAGTAGGCTAATGTGCATTATCTGGGATTTTTTCACCTGTCACTAGATTTCATTGATTTACTTATCTTTTGTTTTGGTCTTTGCAGCAAAATACTATTTCTACGACAACTACTTTGATCTACCCGGGGCTCTCCTCTGTGGAAGAGTTGTGGACATGTTGCATAAGGTAATATTTGATAAGGTATGGTTTCATATTAGTGGTTGTGACTTTCATGTGGAAAAACCATATTAAAATGTAACTTTATGTTTTTGTGAATAGCGAGGAAATGAGGTGAATTCCGACTTTTGGAAAGACATGGTTGCTGCCATCGACCACAATTACAACACATCTGCATTCAAAGGTACGCCTTTTATTCCAAAGCAGCACACATTTTAGTTTATTGCTTATTTCTAATACCTTATTGTCAAGGACCCATACTGTGGAGAAGAACAACACACACGTGAACAATACACAGAGGCTATTTTTATTTTTCAAACTAGAACTTTTATTCTGTGTTTTGGTCAGTAAGTGGTACATAATTTAACACATCCAATGGGACATAGTTGTTTTGAAAAAAAAAATGCAGTTTAAATTTCTCATTCTGTGTTGTTTGGCTGGTCACAGTGCTTGTGAGAATGTGCTGATGTCTAATAACATATAGTACAACAGTTTTGTGTGTCTTTTGTATGTATATTACAGGAAAATTCTTAAACAACAGACATTAATAAAAACAAACACAAATAAAAGACATGTAAATGTTACAGGCAGTTGTAAAGCACCACTTAAGATATCTTCCAATATTGTTTAATGTTTCTTAAAATTGCAGGTACACACGATGAACTTGGGAAAGGAATCAATTTGAACTATATATTTAAACATTTTACTCAGAATTAATACCTCTGTCAGTCGAGTCATTTGTTAGCAAATTGAAGACTTTATTGTTGTAAAGATTCTAATGAGGCAGTTAAACTTGTAAAAATTACAACCATATTTTTCTTTAATCTACGATCTCAATTTGGAATTTTGTAAACTGATCTATTTCTCTGAGTAGTTCAATGTTTTGTAAGGTTTTGAGGTTTATTTGGATTTGTGAAATCACGTTGAGGCAATCAAGAACCCAGAGAAAGAGCAGTGAACATTATCTGCTGCAAATATACCATTACTCTCCTCATCAGGGACCTGGACATAGACTCTGTCACCAGCATGCAGCATAAGAACAGTACTGCCTGACATCTGATCCAGGAAGCCTTTGTTGTACTCATCATAGGTGAAAACAACTGGCTCCTCGTTTTTGTAGAGAGCCACCAGTGCATTGGCACCATTGACATGCACATGATAGCTGAAATAGTAGAGGCCTGGGATCTGGCAGGTAAACACACCACTGTGGGCGTCATAATGGTGCTCCCCATTGTACAGAACCTGGTCGAACTGAATGGGGGTTGCAGCTGGAGGGTAGGCCCTGGTCAGCACAGCACTGAAGGCAGACATGGGGGCCTTCATCATCTCATGAGACATCACAACCTCATGGGACTTGATTGGCATGCTCTTTTCGTGGTGGTAAACCACCTCTCCTGGTGGGCCAGGTGGACCAGGAGGACCGGAAGGGCCTGGCTGACCATCCTGACCTCTGGCACCTGGAATTCCAGGTGGACCCTGAGGACCAGAAATTCCCTTAGCTGTCAAGCCAGCTGGACCAGGTGGGCCTGGAAGACCTGGATGGCCCTTAAGCCCAGGAGGACCTGATGGACCGGGGGGGCCACCTGGTCCCATGGGTCCTGGCCTTCCGTTCTCACCACTTTTTCCTGGTGCTCCTGGGATGCCTGTGTGTCCTTTTGGTCCTGGGATGCCATTTGCACCTGGAAGTCCTGGGGCACCACCATGGCCTTGTGCACCCTTTTGACCTTGAGGACCATTATGACCTGGAATTCCTGAAGGACCTACTGCTCCAGGGACACCTGGTTTTCCAGTGAAACCCTGAGCTCCCTGCTCACCTTTAGTTCCCCTTGGGCCTGGTGCACCTACCATACCAATGTCGCCTTTGGGTCCTTGTGGGCCTGCCTCACCCTGGAATCCTCTTGCACCTTGTGGACCAGCTGGGCCAATAGGACCAGGAGCACCTGGGTGACCAGTAAAACCAGTTGGGCCTGGCTCTCCTTTCTGACCAGTGGTTCCTGAAGTACCGGGGGCTCCTCTGCTACCTGGTATTCCAGGTTCACCCGTTTTGCCAACACCTGGCATGCCAGGGGAGCCTGGCTGGCCAGCAGGACCCTGTGGACCTTTAGGCCCCATAGGTCCAGGCATACCTGGGGTACCATTCTGGCCTGGTTTCCCTGGTGCTCCTGTGCCTGGAGCTCCTGTGTGACCCTTTGGCCCTACCATACCCATTTGCCCAGGAGTGCCATCTCTTCCTGGCATGCCATCCTTGCCAGGTTCTCCAGGATAGCCAGGGGCACCAGGTTTACCAACTCCAGGTTTGCCCGGCATACCAGATGGGCCCATTGGTCCAACTGCACCTGATGGTCCTTGAACTCCAGGAACTCCAATGCCTCTCTCTCCTTTGTTGCCAGGAAGACCAGGAATACCAGGGTGTCCCTTCAAACCAGGCTCTCCTCTTGGTCCCATTGCCCCATGGATGCCGGGTGGGCCGGGTTTTCCAACAGAAGAAAGTCCAGCAGGTCCAGGTGTTCCCGGTGTACCAGGTGCACCTCTGGGACCCATTGGTCCAGTTGCACCAGGTGCACCTCTCTCACCAGGGAGACCAGGGCTACCTGGTTTTCCATGGCCACCTGGGGAACCAGGTTTACCTGCTTGAGAGTAGCCAGGGGGTCCGGGAGGTCCTGGTGGGCCTTGTGGTCCAGTATGTCCTGTACCGCTCTTTCCAGGAGGTCCAGGTGGTCCCATTGGGCCTGGCTCACCTGGAGGACCTGCAGGACCTGTCTGGCCTGCAACAGCTAGGGATTACATAATTACAGAGACATGTGATGTAATTATTCAGCTAATACGATGCACATACCATAATGTCACAGGTATCTTTGTTAGATCAGTTTGGTTCAGTTAGATGTTTATATATTTAGTGAACTGTCAGTCTGTTGTAATGAATCATGAGCTTTAAAATGTAAAATGGGTACTGCACAGTATTCTATATGATGTTGTAGATGAATATAGAAAATACCCAAAGAAGCATACAAAAATTGATACAGACAAAAATTATCCTTAGTTCTCTCCAAGGAAATGACAAACTGAAAAGGAGTGTATATGAACAAGACATGGCTTCATTTTTAAGCATTTCTCTCCACATTATTTCACTTCGTGTGCCTTTAATACATTAATTTGGATGCCTCCTTGGTCCTTGAATAGCCCAAGGTTTGGTATTCACCATAAGACCACAACCTGACTTAAAACACTACTCCCTATGATTGTAGGGTGGGTTGTGGGGCAGCACTCCTTTTTTCCTAGGATAGTCACAGCACACTGGTCTGAGGTGAGGTTCTCACCAAGCTTATGTCTGCTGGCATGGGACCCAGCACTCCAGCTCCTGTGCATCTTAGTTTAATTTGCCCGCACTATACTACACCCTTTAATTTCCTGCACTGGCCATGGCCGTGAATGTATAGTTAGTGGTCTGCAAGTTGTCAACATCACCTTGATGCATTTCCTGCCACATAGCGTCGAGTTTATGGGCAAGGTACTGCATTAGTGCATATATATGCACTAAATTGGTGTATAACGTAAGTTTGTTATTTTACTGGAGGTAAAAAACAAGGCACCCAGTTGTTTTCTCTCTTATTAAATCATTTGTCAGGATTTTATTTTATTTCATTTTATTTGTGAGGGACGGCTTACAAAATGAAACATAAATGTTCCATTCTATGTATTCTACTAGTTAGCTTAAAGCTAATTTACATAGCGCAAATGTGACATTAAACATGTCTTTGATTTCTATTTAAAGTCACAGTCTTAGATATTTTATTTCCAAGACTACCTATATATGAATTGGTAACTATATTAAGAATATAGACACTATATTTTTTAACAGTGCACAAAGAGCATCTCTGATAAAATTGCTATCACACTGCTTTCCTTTATACACTACAATTCTGGATGCATCATTGCCAAAAGAGAAGTATGACCTGTCAAAGAATCAAATCCAATAGTGTTGGCCTCTCTTTTGAAATGTTTTTGTCTTGAGAAGAAAATGTTTTGACAGGGCCGTCATTTTCAAGCCACATAAGGCCGTGCCTGAAAACGCACAGGGGATTTTTGTGCCAGAAGTGGACTATTTGGCTGCCAGAAACACCACAAACTGGAGGTGATGATACTGGCCACAGTAGCTGAACCACGTGTGACCTGTTAACACTGTAAAGTACTATTACGGTATGCTTATATTCGGTGTAGTACCAATATCCTTTCTTAATTTGGTTGCCTTCAATAAATGCCCCCTTAGTATGAGGCTTTATTCTGTAATTCTTTTCTTACTCATTGTCCTTGATACTGGAAAAACTGTCTCAATTATCTCAGCTGCAGAGTGAAGCTACAGTAAATTTGCTTTGTTGTTTTTTTGTTTGTTAGATTTACTATTTGAACTCATGAGAGCGTTTCTGCACAGTCTGTGTTTTTTCATTCTAATTGTGTGTTGTGATTTTTAATACCACAATGCAGTTTGTTAGGGCGTGCCTGCGACGTGGTAACAACATCTGTTTTGGAGATTTGTCAAATTTGAGCTCTCATTGTCGGCTTTCGATTCTATTTTTATGTTGAGGCACACAGTCAAACCACATCAGAACCTCTTCAAAAACAAAACTGGAGAAATAAATTCTCCACTACTGAACGCAAAATTTGAATCATTGTTTAGGTGGGATATAAAATATAGTGTTATACATCATCGTGGCAGTTACATCATGACCATTGCTTTGGGTTTTTTTTTATGACACATGCAAAAGTGACAGTTTCCTTCTTTAACCTTTATTTATTCAGAGCACAAGTGCTCTTTTACAGCTATACCCCACCTCACAGTTATATACAGTTAGACAGATTCACAGCAGTTCAGCCAGTTCAACCACAGCCTTCCGCTGGATCTGCTGGGTGTGCACCCTGATGAAAGTTAATGAAGGAGGGCGGTGTTTTGGCAGCCTCATTTACTGATGTGTATGTGCCAACAGTCTGCCAGGTTGCATAAGAGGGGATCTTTCTAAAAGGTCAGAGTATTAGTGATGATAATGATGATTAGGATAATTAGTTGAATCTGCAGTTAATTAAGAAATATGTCTTATTTGTCAGTTTCTTTAAATGATGCAGTAAGCTGCCATATTTCCACTATACATTCACAGCCATCGCCAATTCACATAGGCTATCATGATTTTCAGATCAGTGGTTAAAGTTATGGCCTTAATTTGATTTGACTGTGGGTCACAGCGAGGAGTGTATCATATGACTTTTTTAAGTGCACTGATATGGAATTGTAGGCTGTAACTCTATATTTAATTTGTGGATTGCTTTAAAACATCTTTGGTTTATGACTGCTCCCTTGTTTTTCAGCATCTTGAGTTATAATTAAAAGTATGTAAGCATATGTACTATAAATTCCACCAGAAGTGTCATCTTTTGCGGTTTCATTTGTTTTAAATTAGTTTTATTTGTTCCACAAAAACAGATGGATTATGGAGCTGATACAGTCTGAAAGCAGTTTTACTGTGCTGCCTTCAGTGCTTCAAAATGAACAATGGGCTTGACTGGAGTTGAATTATTATACTTAACATAAATGCAGGCATTTTTTCTATTCTATTCTGCTTATTTGCCCAAGTTGAATTTCAACCATCTGTATTTGTGTTAATTGCAGCATATCCCCATATCACTAGATTGTCATGATTGTTCTTATAGTAAAATAATTGCAAGTTTTTACATGAACAACTCTGGTGAGAGAAGACATATGTGACTCACCATGACTCTTGACAGGGTATGGAGTCTTGCTCACTTTTGGCACATGGTAGTACCTCTCAGGAGTTGCCTCAGCCAAAGCTAGGAGGACGAGGAGAATGCTTGTTACCCTCAGGTCCATCTTGTGAAGCTAAACCTGCAAAGACAGAATCAATTCATGAGAAAACTCATGTATAGCATCACCCCTCTCTTTTTGATTTTAATGACAATTGGCAACCAAGACCATGGCTCACAGTGGCAAGTGCCTCTCTTGCACTTCATTGGCACTTGGCAGTGGTAATAAAGTGCAGAATGGTAACTGTATCAGCTATTCTAACAGTCAGAGTGAGGCGATAGCTGCAAAATAAATGTTAGAATCTTTCATTTCCAAACCGGCCAGATCATACTCATCAGTCAGTTTTGCCCTCCTGAAGTGAGCAGCTTCTGTTAAAAGGATCCAAAACACCTTTGACAAAAGATTTTTCTTTATATGTAATTAAACATTTGTTGTGTCCAGAGTTCTCACAAAATGCAAACAAGCAATGTGGCTCATAGAGGAATTAAAAATCTCTCCTAATCTAAATAAAAACAGTCACAGGCACAAATTCTCCTCCAGTGTAAACCCAGTCATAGCACATGGCTCATTACACTTGTAATGCCAGCAACCAACAGCACTCCACCAGCAACCCTCCCTTCAATGAGAGCCTGCAGTTGGGAATCCCCTGTGCACTAACCTGAAATCAGAAAAAAGCCACCTTACCGGGAAGGTTTACGCTCCAAAGAAACAGTGGGGGAGTTGGGAGGTTGCTGTCCCGGTGCGGCGCTGTTATATCCTTAGTTGTGGAGTCTGCCTGTCTGAGCGACAGCTGCTGCTTCCAAGGGCACTGGGCTCAAGGTATTTATACTGAGCTGGTCTCCAGCATCGTGGAGGATCTACCTCACGTAGAAGGCCCTCCCTGCTCTGATGTCATCTTTAATAATGGGTGCCATGTCCTCAGGAGGCCTGTTACTTCAGGGTGACGGTCCTCCTTCTCCTCCATGTCTCCTCTCTCTTTATCTGGTTCTCTCTATCTGTACTGTGCAGCGGCAAGGGGCTTCATGTCAAATTCCCTTTGGGTGACATTTTCACAAGTTAGTTTCTTGATTTATCTTGCTTGGGTGGTCTGCTGTTAAATTTGTGGCACGCTGTCGCACAGGTCTTAAAGTTAACATCCTTATTCACATGAATCAGGATTGTTAAACTCCCTGCCTTAGTGTCCTTTTTTTTAGGATGGATTTGCATTTTTAACTGCACAAACACAGGTCTTTATTGCTAAAAATATCATGTTATTGACTCAGGAGGTAGAGCATTCGTCTGATAATCGGAAGGTTCCTGGTTCGATCCCCGGCTCCTCCAGAGAGAGTGTCGGAGTGTCCTTGAGCAAGACGCTGAACCCCTAACCGCTCCTGATGAGCAGGTTGACACCTTGAATGGCAGTCTCTGCCATCAGTTTATAAATGTGCGTGTGAATGGGTAAATGTTGGCATGTGTTGTAAAGCGCTTTGAGTGGTTGGTAGACTAGAAAAGAATATAAATGCAGTTTATTTACCATTTAAGTGGCTTGTGACAGGGTGTTTTTCTGTGCAAGTGTGGCAATATGTTCCTCTTGTCTGAAGACTGTACTGGTGAAGCTGTGGTAGACTACACATACCAGACAGCTATTTGGTCAGTTTTGGTTCAATCTGAAATTACACCCAGCTTTTAATGTATGCTGGAAAGTTGTGGAATTTCTTTTTTATCTGTAATTTCTGGGTTTGAAAGACAGCAGGCAGTGTTCACTAATTTAGATGAATTTCTAAACTCACCACCAGCTTGATTTGTGTTCAGATTTAAATTTCACATAGTAAAGCCTATCATGATGCTGGCAGGTTTATGTCTGTATATTGTCTCTGTGATTTTTACAAACTGCTTTGTGGTTTGCTGCAGGGATCTACAGTGCAGCTTTAAGACACCAGGAGGCAGAAGTGAGGTTTTGTTCTAATTTGCTACCTGCTTCATCCTCTGCTGACCAGAGGAGCCTCTAGTCTGCGGTTTAGATTCACTGAGTTGCAGCAGTAGAGGAACTTGGAATATAACTATAGTTGTACTGGAGGGCTCACAGTTGTGAATGTATGCATATATGCCATAGTCTGGCTAGTATTTTTTTTATACACTCAAATAGTAATGTAATGTAGTACTGTGTTTATTTGGGACAAAAACATTGAAATCAGAATGTATTGTCTTTCATAATAATAAAATAATTATAATGAGTTCCAGTGTGTAGGATTTAGTGCCATCTAGCGGTGAAATTGCAGTTTGCAACCATTTGAATACCGCTCGCCTCGCCCTCCCCTTCCAAGCACGTAGGATAGACGGTGGCCGCGGAAAACACGAAGGCGCTATCTAGAGCCAGTGATTGGTCTGTCCGTTCTGGGCTACTGTAGAAACATGGCGGCCTCCGTGGAAGGGGACCCGCTCCCTCTGTAGATATAAACAGCTTATTCTAAGGTAATGAAAACACAACGATTCTTATTTTCAGGTGATTATACACTAATGAAAACATACTTATAAATATTATATTCCATTTATGCCAATAGCTCCTCCTAAATGTTACACACTGGACCTTTAAGCGCTCAGAATTGGTCCAAATTAGAGCCCAGCTGATACTGGATTTTTGAGGCAGATACCGATAATGATAATTGGTTTTTATTTATTAATTGAATTCATTAATTTTCCTCTCTTTTTTTCTACACACATAACATAACCACATTTTGATAAGATTCTTTAAATTAGTTTTTTGTTTGTTATTTTTCGTTATTTGTTACTAAGATATAGTAGTGTATGTACTAAGCAGGAGAGTTACAGTGTAAAAATAAACTCTACAGTGCTCTCTGGTGGACAACCCATGTAACGGCGAAACACTGTTTCAAAAACATCTTTGGCAGTTCTGAACTGCATAGTATTGTTACTTAATGCCTAACGGTCCATGGTTCCTTGCGAGCAGTCCTCTTCTTCCCTGCCTTTGTTGGCGCATTGCTGCGTTTCTTGGCACATTACCACAACCAACTGTCGATCAGAGCAATAATATGAAAGCATCGGCAGGATGCTTCACCCACATGGACGTGCATTGCCGTCTTTGTGCGTGTGCATGATAATTGTTCCATTGTACCACTAGTGGTCTCTCCACACGGTACCTTTTGAAGGAAGAGTTTGACATTTTCGGGAAATTTGCGTATTTGTTTCTTTGCCAGGGTTAGATTAGATGAAAAGACTGAAATCACTCTCATGTCTGTACGGGACATATGAAGCTACAGCCAGCAGCAGGTTAGCTTAGCTTAGCACAAAGACTGGAAAATGGGGGAAACAGCTAGCCTACCTCTGTCCAAAAGTAAAACAATCCGCCTAACACCTCTAAAGCTCATTAATTAACATGTTATATCTCGTTTGTTTAATCCGTACAAAACCCAAGTGTAAAAACGACATGTTGTGGTTTTGCAGTGAGTTATGTGCCAGACTTTTTCTTGGGCAGGAGCAGTGAGTTCCTGGAATCTCTGCTGGGTGCCTGGCAGCAGAGCCAGAAAGTTTTTTGTTGAGAGGTCTACATTAATATCACAATGAAGTTGTTTATATCTTGCTGTACATTTACAGTTGGAAATGTTTCCGATGTTCATTCCAAACAGTAACATAAGTACAAATATGTAAATATGGGACAGTCACAGCTCATTGATCTTCAAAAAATATCAAATGAATGATATTTGTTCTGCAATAGCCACATTGTACATTGTAAGTTTTTTATTTTATCATATGTCAAAAAAATCTACCAACAGGATGAGAATACATTTATAATACAGATCAACTTGTTTCAAAATAAGACTTTATTGATCTCCAGGAGTGAAATGCACATGTAACAGCAGCACGAGAAACAGGCTAAAGCAGCAAGAAACTGATAAAAGAGCTGTTTAAGATGAAATAAATAAGAAAAAGAAAAAAATTAAAGCAATTCGAAAGTAGTCTTGAAGTAAGTCTTGACAGCTGAATCAAATGTTTTTTGCATCGCAAAAAGATTTTAACATGGTGATCGTCATCAACCTTACATCTCTCTACAGTATATAACAGTCCTGCTTGGTCAAGCCACTGTGTAATATATCTTTGGTTTTGGAAAAGCCTTTACTTCCCTTTGCCCATATCATTTGAAATTGCCAACGTCTCAGCGACCGCCAGTGAGCGCTAAGTGAGCTGTGGGCATCTTTGGTAAACTCTTTGAATTAAATGACAGAGTAGTGTGGGGGTGGAGTCGACATTTAACAACTTTCGAAGCTGCAGATATGCCACTGCATGTCACCATGAAAGTGGCTGTGACCGCAGTGAGGCATGGCTGCTTTTTATTTCATTTGGATCTTTTTTTTTTTTTTTTTTGGCGTGTCAGAATTAATCCCTCCCTATCTAAATCTGGCCACTGTGAGGTTTAATGTAAACGGCTACTTAGATTCACATGCTGTTTCTGGGTAAGCTTGTGCTGTGCATGGCAAAAGGCAGTCACAGTGCATAAACATGTAATTAGGATGGGAGATGTACTGTATGGAACGCAGTGCAAACAGAGCATGATATGGAATTCCTCAGTGTTTTCAGAAACCTCCTGATGGCAGGGTGGGTGGTATTTCTGGAAAGGGTCTGCAGTAACCATTGTTTTGCCCCTACAAACATCTTCACATGCTGCTGCTGCACGCCAGACGTGACTTAATGCTCCTTCAGTGGCTTTAATTAACTCTAGGAATGACAGGGGTTGTCCCCCAACATGCACAGCCTCTGTTTTCCACATTATCTTGAAACAATGTGTATGCTGAAGTCACAATTGTGTGTCTAAATGATTCTGAAGAAATGTATTTTGCACCCTAGTCATCCATGGAGCGAAGATCACACATTACCTTTTTATTTTCTGGTTTACACAATGTTCTGAACTCTGAGCATTTTTTATATTTTCAAATACCTCACTTTGAGAATTATAAATGTGTTTTCCACAAAACCCTTTTATTCATTTAACAAAAGAAGCTAAGCTTCTCAAATGCTTAAATCTAGAGCCCAGCAGAAATTGATTGGATCTCTGAGGCCGATACAGATTTTGATATTTGAGACTTTAAATAATGCAATAGTCAGAAGATGATTTGTTAATTTTTAACAGGGAGAATGGAACACCAGAAGATTTGTTTTATTTGATAGTGAGAACAGCAAAAAAAAAAAGTTTTTGAGCATCCAAGGGCACTTTTGCTGTTCATTTCTGACCCGGCCTCTGTCATGCTGCCACCGCACTTTGTCTTTCCTCTCCGTCTGCTGTAGAGAATATTGATAAATTATTGAGAATTATTACATTTGAGTGTCTATTTTTACCGGCGTAGCTTTTCTAGCCTTTATGGCACTGGTTTAGTGGCCCAGGAAACTCACAGACCAGTTCCATGCGTTGTAAATCATCTCACGTGATGCTACTCAGCCAATCAAATCTGTGCATAAGCATTGCGAGTTGAGTCAGAGAGGGAGATACACACACACACACACACACACACACACACACACACACACACACACACACACACACACACACAGGGAGAGTAGAGACACGTTGGAGACATAATTTCACATGGTGTGCTTTAAAAAGAGAAAAGTAGACAGCGAAAACAGAGCTTTTAATCAAGAATGGACAGACATTACATGTTTAGTCATCCCACAGGCAGTTCAAAACCAGTATGTTTCATATGTTCTGAGACTGTGGCAATTATTAAAAGTGGCAATGTGAAGCGCTACTACGAGACAAAGCGCAGAACATATTTTGTGCAGATTAACAAGGGGGGGTTGATTTTTTTTTTGGGCCATTTGGGGTCAACAAGCTGTAAATACAACACTGACATATTATCACTAGATAAAAATTGATATGGCTACTGTGTTAGCAGGTGTCCATTTTTACATCCAGCCAACAAGGAGCAACATTAGTATTCATTTGGAGTCATGTTTGTGTCCACCTGATGAAATGAAGTCTAATATTCACTCTCCTTTAGCTCTTTTGGTCTCCACCAACTCCTGAGAAAAATATCTGGCTCTTTAGTTGCTAAATGCTCCACTGTGTTCATCAGCTAGTCACTAACTTTCCCTGCTGTTTTCTTGCTGGGCAGGTAGTGCACAGTGGGTTAATCAGAGCTTTTTGACTGGAAACAGCTGCCTGCTGTATCTGGAATCAAGAGTGATGAGAGTGCTGACACGGAATCAAAACAGTTAGTTGAAAGACGCTTCTGTGGGTTTTTCACTTTGAGCGACACCTTTCACATTACATTACTGCAACTTTAAATTTGGTTATTATAGAAACCAAGATATGTACTGAGCAGGACATACAGCAAACACCTCAAGCATATCTTTGGCATTTCTGTACTTCAACTGTGATAAGCTAATATCGACAGATAATATCGTCCCGGCCAATACATTTTGGTTGGTACCAAAAATGTGTTGAGGTATCATACTTAGCCTATGCATGAGTCAAATTTGTGTCTCTAAATGACTCATAGATAATTTTCTCTGTTTTACACAGTATTGTATTTGTGATATATATCCATGTAGGCTTTTTCTGACCTTTACTTTATTTGAACTTAATTTTCTATATTTCCACCTTGTGAATGAATAATTCTGGTTGTTTTGCACTCACTTGCTAAAAACAGCAACTTTTAACTGTAATACTGTAATGTAATACATAATTTGTCCCTCTGACAATGTTATAGGTCAACGCTGACAAAATTCTGACAGTAAAACAAAATGAATTGTTACATGAATTGTTCCTATATGAAAACATATAAAAGGAAACCCCTGAAAGATTTATTGTATGACCATCTTGGCAGCCTTGTGGTCTACAAATCACATAATTCCAACGTCACTGGTTTGTTTCTGGCAGGGTTGTATAATATAGATTTTCTTATCTGTAGTTTTTTACGCCTTGCTTTGTATTTTTCTGTTTTTGGACTGTCTTGTCTCCGTTTAGTCCCAGAGATGTGAGGATGCCATGGTGCCTGAGAGAGAGAGGAGAAAGTAATTGTATGTTGATTTGCCTATGCCAGCAGGGAAGAGTGGAAAGCAGGAGCTAAAGATAGAGTTTTTGAGCTGGGAAGTGACGGTGGCTCAGATTTAACATTTTAATAAACCAAATATGCCACTAAGAGGCACTTAGAGCTTCATGAATGGAAGGACTTAAGCTGGACCTCCTGGCTAAGTGTTAGGTGCAATTACAGGGACCCAAAGACAAACAACATTGTTGGAAGTTTGACCAACCTGAGGCTAACTGTAATTCAGAAAAGCCTTCAGTGCATCCTTCTGGATTTTCTTAATTTTTTTCCCATCTTGACAAAATCTTGCCCAAGTCATTATGAAATTGTGGAAAGGTTGGTCTCATGAGAAAGAGGAATTAAAGCCAGAGACGCTGAATTTCTTGGTTACCAAAACAGATTTTGCTCTCATTTTAGGATTTATTTTAGGAGCAGGTAATGGGTTACTTTAAAGCCAATTATCTTAATCAAAGCTGAGTAAGTGCTATAATGACCAGTACTTTTCATTTTTACCGTACCTCCCACGCCAGCTCATTAGCAGGTTTTACAGGGGTGGCGTTGCAATCTGTCTATCCCAGCAACTAAAGATCATCTTTAATGTTCTTACACAATCGCACATCTTGGTCTTTGATTCGTTATGATAATATCATAATTAATCTCGCCTGGGGAGGACAAAAGGCAGTAAAAGATTATCAGATGAGTCAAAAATATAACAAATTACATCAATAAATACGACTGTTAGTTAAATAATTAAAATGGAGCATAAAAACAAATACAAAACTTTATACTTTTCTTTATAAGAGAAAAACTTGCCTTCACTAATTTTACTTGATGAGCTAGTAAACTCAGCAGCTAAAGCATTTTAGCTGGCAAGCCAACACTAACAACGTTAGCTAGCTAACGCTACTTGAAGTTTTGAGTTTAGTTTGTCATTATGAGAAAGGAGACATTAAATCACACGTTTACAAATGTCAAGGATACACAATAAAGTCTAAGACTGTCATGGTTTTGTGTTTTTGTCTGGTTATTTCCTGTTTTATTTTGTAATATACTCCCTTCCTCTTGTATTTGGTAGTTTTGCTTCCTGTCTTATTGCTTTCATTGGTTCCACCTGTGTCTTGTTGTCTCCCTTACCTGAGTGTATTTAGTCTGTGTTCTTCCTTTGTTCTGTGTCGTTGTTGTATGTTTGTCAAGCATCCTGGTTTATTGTATCTGTGAATTCTGGAGTTTTTTGGTTCCCTTGTACCTTGCCTGTCTGTAGATTTTGGATTTTGCCTGCTTATCGTGCTGAGAGTTGCTTTTGCGAGCTTATTCAATGTAAGCATTTTTTGTTAATAAAATGAATCATCTGCACCAGCTCTACCTGACAGTCTGCATTTGGGTCCTGTTCCCTGGCATAACTAATTGTAACATGACTTTTTTCTATTGTGGTCCTTGATGCCAACAGACTTGATGATGATTATGTTATGAAGATAGAAGCATGGGCTGTGTCCAAAATCACTATTAACTGTATAGAGCACTACATTTACTGTCCAGCTATTATATTTGAGCATCCAAATTCGGAGTGTGTATCCATTATGTAGTGCCCTCCAAAAATTCCACAATGAACGAACATTACTGTTGCACGCCTCTACAGATGTCAGTGATGACTCAAAATGATGATTAGTGTGTACCACAGCCTCAGTTTACTGTTTACTATAGAGAAAACTATTGAGCGAGTAGGGAGTGGTAAATGAGCGGGCAAGGGAACGATTTTGGACACAGTCATTGTGTCTATGAAGTTCTAATTAGGGTTGGGTAGCTAACATTGTCTGTGTTAGCTTGCAGGGCAGGTAGTGCACAATGCTTTAGCTACTGTTACAGACACTACAGCAGTATGTAATACAGTATATGGATGGTTAACAGTACTGGCTCCTGTAGTTTTATTAATGCTGAATGAATTCATTATGGATATGACTGTTAGCTGCATCTAGGTAGCTAGCTGAAAAGGCTGGTGCGCAGTGTGTGTAACTACCACTATTTTCTCACACACTGAAACAATCATTGCATTGGACATGCCCATCTTGTTATCATATAAGCATTAGGAAAACTGGAAATGCGGTGAGGAAAAGGAAATGTTGCATGGTGTAAAGGGAGATCAGATAAATTATTAAATGTGCGCCAAGACCCAAATAGCAGACCTTTTTCTACATTTGGCAGTTTTGGGCTCCACCGCATTGTAGATTTGCTGGTGTATTCCAAGAAGATTGGCACATTTATTTGATATTCTTGCAGTTTTACGAGTGACATGCTTGCAAACTGAAGGGTTGCTGACCGCTGCATCTTGTTGGCCCACTCCGGTATTGGAAACAAGTTACAATGTGTATTCTACATGCTTTATGTTAAAGATCCCAGACTTTCCATAAATGGTCATCATAAAGCCTTTACCATCTGCTTCTATGGTTTCTACACTGGGAATTATACAATGTACAGGATTCCATATTCCACTAAAGCTCAATGAGAAAATGTCAGTTTTTACTCCTGCAGGGATTCAGCCATTGCTTTTAGACTCCTGTTGTGTATGTTGCATCAGACATTTGTAGTTGTCATGGTATGTGCCTCCTCACATTCCCTACTCTGGTCCTCCAGTGTCTCAGGGTAGCACAGAGGACTCAGGCCTGCTGACTGACTGACTGTGGAGGTGGTGTTAGTGGTGAGAAAAGGTGTTAGAGGCCAAACCCAACGTCTTAAACAGCTCCGGCGCTGTTATGTTTATGTTTTTCTGGAAGGAGCGCCAGTGTTTACCAAATTACGCAGAGCTTAAAATAATTATGGTGCACAAAGACAAAAATGGAAAGAGTGACACTGGCAGCTCCTGCAGACATCATAGGGAAACATACTTAAGAGTCATCTGTACTTTTGTAAAAATTGATTTTGAGACACTATGGAAACTTAAAGTGAGACACAAAGAGGAAAATGTGATGGGAGTCAATCTCTGGTTGAAGGATGGATCTGTACTGACCCATCACTGAAAGTGATTTGACAGCGTTGTTGTTTTCGAATTCCTTTTACATTCCTTTTACACTCCTCCTTGATTCTGTCAACTGAATTTAAGGTGACAACTCAAACATGTCAGATCCAAAAAGTTCACTGTTTCCAAATATGTCTCTAAATTCAAATGAACAAAAAATTGGTGAAGACAAATGGATCATCAGGCCTGTACCACAAATGTACACTCCTCGATAAAATCAGTGAAAAGTAAATGTAGACATACACATGTACTGTATACAAGTATATCATCCACAATGTACTTAAATGCTGATCTTGCTCACAGCAAAGTTGTATTCAATACAGCAATATGTTACAAAGTCAGTTCAAAATTGAATTTGCGTTGAATTCATATAACTGCAATTAAAATATAGACAGTGAAGGTTAAGCCCATTGTATCTACTCTTCTTATGCAAGCAAAACCTAACCCTTTTTTTGGCTAGACCGCTGCAAATCGAGGCCAGCCCTATAAACAAGAAAGTCACTAACTGAGAGATGAAGTTACACCATTAGTCGGCCCTGACTGAGTGATGAAGTTGCACCATTGGTCGGTCGAGTGTTGGAGTTTCCCCATTGGCTGTGGCTCTTTCAAAATGAATAGGCGCGAAGAGTCCTGAATTACATCCTCAGGAGGCTTTTACAGCAAAGCACGGACAGTCCTCAAAACATCCTCTGGAGGCTTTTAAGCTTTGTATATGCACTGTGGCACAGGCCTCCGCAGATGGCATGTGAGCTACGAGTGCATTTGTGAGGCATTTATGCACAACACGCTATCCGTTGCAGTATTCTCTGAAATGCCAGGGGGCGTACAGACAAAACATTCTGTTGTTGAGACTCCACAGATGAATTCATTCAGTTGGGTGATTGCTAACTGAACTTTTGTTAGGAGACTGCATTCTCTTTTCTCCCACAATCCTTAGAGCCAATGAACGTAGCATTGACCAGTCTGACCTGTGACCCTGATGTCACCAGGTCTATGAAAAGGTCAGCGATCATTTGTTCTGTCTCTTTCTCCTGGAATCCTTCACTGAGGCATTGTTGTGATCTTCATGGTTAACGTGAGGTTATTATTGTAACCGTAGTTCTCAGCCACCGCTAAGTTGATGTTAGTTTATGTTATGCTCCACACTGAGTCTTTGCTTGCTAACTAACTCCTTTTAACTTGGGGCCCACCTCTGACACTGTATCCAGTTCTCTTTATACTTCCATGGTGTTACCAGAAGAACGCCATAGACCAAACATGGCTGCATTGTAAACTCATATGTATTCATGGACATCCTTCATCACTGTTATACAATTCCTGTAAAGTAAGAAGTCAAGTATTTGGCACAACAAAAGTATTCTAATGAAATAAAGGTTGAATATCCTTTAAACATCCTGTGTGGATTGACGTGATAGTGAGCAGCTCTAACAAGAGTTTCCCCTCGGGGATCAATAAAGTATTTCTGATTCTGATGAACAATTTGATTCTGCTGGCAAAATATTTTTTACTCAAATGTAGATTTTTAAGATTTCCTCCTGTTTTTGAAGCATTTAAAAACAAATTGGCCGACTTCAAAAATCCTTATTAATAGTAAAAATGTATTAATTAATTAAAGTTATTTGCTTTAATCAGTATTTGTTGCAGTCATGTTCTCGCTTGTATTGTAATTAACTAATTAACTAATGTCATGTTCTACAGATGCCTGTTTGAACCTTTGTATTCAACAAAGTGAGAAAAAAAAACAATATGTACATACATACTCATTCTCAAACGGAAGGTGGAGGAGCGCAAGGTCTCTAACATCCACCAGCTCCGTGATGTCATCATGGAGGAGTGGCAACCTGTGAAGCTCTGGTGAACACACCACTGTACATACATATTTTGCACACCACTGTACATACATACGTTTGTGTGTGTATGTATGTATGTGTATAAGTATGTGTGTATATGTATATGTGCATGTAACTGTTTATATACAGTGGTGTGCAAAAGTGTTTGCCCCCTTCCTGATTTCTTATTTTTCTGCATTTGTTTGTCACACTTAAATGTTTCAGATCATCAAACAAATTTAAATGTTAGTCAAAGATAACACAAGTAAACACAAAATGCAGTTTTTAAATGAAGGTTGTTATTATTAAGGGAAAACAAAATCCAAACCTACATGGCCCTGTGTGAAAAAGTGATTGCCCCCTAAACCTAATAACTGTTTGGGCCACCCTTAGCAGCAACAACTGCAATCAAGTGTTTGCGATAACTTGCAATGAGTCTTTTACAGCGCTGTGGAGCGCTCAACTTTGCAGAATTGTTGTAATTCAGCAACATTGGAGGGTTTTCGAACATGAACTGCCTTTTTAAGGTCATGCCACAGCATCTCAATAGGATTCAGGTCAGGACTTTGACTAGGCCACTCCAAAGTCTTCATTTTGTTCTTTTTCAGCCATTCAGAGACTCCACAATAACATACAAAGAACTGCAGGCCTCACTTGCCTCAGTTAAGGTCAGTGTTCGTGACTCCACCATAAGAAAGAGACAAAAAACTTTTTCACACCACTGTATGTGTGTATATACAGTATCTCCATAGATGTGAGTACACCCCTCACATTTTTGTAAATATTTTATGTGACAACATTGAAGAAATTACACTTTGCTACAATGTAAAGTAGTGAGTGTACAGCTTGTACAACAGTGTAAATTTGCAGTCCCCTCAAAATAACTCAACACACAACCATTAATGTCTAAACTGCTGGCCACAAAAGTGAGTACACCCCTAAGTGAAAATGTCCAAATTGGACCCAAAGTGTCAATATTTTGTGTGGCAACCATAATTTTTCAGCACTGCCTTTACCCTCTTGGGCATGGAGTTCACCAGAGCTTCGCAGGTTGCCACTTTTCCACTCCTCCATGATGACATCATGGAGCTGGTAGATGTTAGAGACCTTGCGCTCCTCCACCATCCGTTTGAGGATGCCCCACAGATGCTCAATAGGGTTTCGGTCTGGAGACATGCTTGGCTAGTCCATCACCTTTACCCTCAGCTTCTTTAGCAAGGCAGTGGTCGTCTTGGAGGTGTGTTTGGGCTCATTATCATGTTATATCATGTTATAAGGAATACTGCCCTACCGCCCAGTCTCCGAAGGGAGGGGATCATGCTCTGCTTCAGTATGTCACTGTACATCAGAAATACTTTATTGATCCCCGAAGGGAAACTCTTTGAATGTTTGCATTCATGGTTCCCTCAATGAACTGCAGCTCCCCAGTGCCGGCAGCACTCATGCAGCCCCAGACCATGACACTCCCACCACCATGCTTGACTGTAGGCAAGATACACTTGTCCCTGCAGCAATGCTGGCAGCACTCATACGTCTATTCCCAAAACACAACCTCTGGATATGACGTCAACCATGGCGAGGCCTGTCCTGAGTGGAACCTGTTCTGTTAAACCGCTGTATGGTCTTGGCCACTGTGCTACAGCTCAGTTTCAGGGCAGTCTTGGCAGTCTTCTTATAGCCTATGCCATCTTTATGTAGAGCAACAATTCTTTTTTTCAGATCTCCTGAGAGTTCTTTGCCATGAGGTGCCATGTTGAACTTCCAGTGACCAGTATGAGAGAGTGAGAGCGATAACACTAAATTTAACACACCTGCTCCCCATTCACACCTGAGACCTTGTAACACTAACGAGTCACATGACACCGGGGAGAGAAAATGGCTAATTGGGCCCAATTTGGCCATTTTCACTTGGGGGTGTACTCACTTTTGTATGTTGTGTGTTGAGATATTTTGAGGGGACTGCAAATTTACACTGTTATACAAGCTGTACACTCACTACTTTACATTGTAGTAAAGTGTCATTTCTTCAGTGTTGTCACATGAAAAGATGTAATAAAATATTTACAAAAATGTGAGGGGTTTACTCACTTCTGTGAGATACTGTATATATATGTATATATTCTTTCAATACAATATTACTAAGTCTATCTGAAGATGGATGTCCAAGTCTTAAAAATATCAGCCATTTTACATTTAAATCTGAATGTTAGATATTCCATTGATATTAGCTAGGGTTGGGTAGAAATGTGTCCACCAGTAGAGATTTGGCAATACCGTTTCCACCACGGGCGCTATCCCTTCGTGTCTCTATGTTTTCGGGGCAGGCTATGTCATAAATCAGGGCTGGATTCTCGTGTGATATCGTGAATCGCAAGGTAACGTGATTTGGGCCGCAGGACTGCTTACCACGTTCGCACATGACGTAAGAGCGACAGTTGGTGGCGGAATTGCACCTCTAAGCTGGTTTGCCATCTACCGCAGACGAAGAGAGTGACAAGAAAACATGGAGGAGGAGAGGAGGATATGTTATGGTTATTTTATACCATTTCTTTATTGAATTTACAGAGCAATTACTGTATCGTGATATATACTGTTACTGTGATATAGAATTACATATACTGTGATAGAAGATTTTGGCCATATCGCCCACCCCAAGTATTAGCTCAAATATCAGCTTATGCCATCCCACAATTGTAGGTGGTGTATTATCAATCCGTCTGAGCAATATATTTTTCCAGGCAGCAAATGTAATACTGAACAACCCTCTTTGATGAGAGCCTTTAATATAAGGACTGGGTAAACCAAGAAGCAAATGCTGAGGTTCATTGTCAAGGTGGAAATTAAAAATCCAGTTAAGTTTACCAACAATTTTACCCCAGTACTCCTTAATATGGATACATGACCACATGACCACATACGGCGGGGTTCATCTATTGTAAGATTGAATTATTATTATGTATAATATTATTATTATTATTATTATAATTATGATTATTCCATATGGCTCGTGGATATTCTGAACTCATGTTACTAGCAAGTTCAGCATACCCCTGATGGAGAACTGATTTCTTAATTTGTGATTTTGGACTATATAAATAAAATTGACTTCACTTGACATTTATTGTGGCAGCAAGGCATCTTTTTAATATAGGACTGAACCTTCTCGTAGCCATAAATAGTCTCACTGGAACCCTTCATCTGTTGGGTGTATTTTTAATTAATGTGCTACCAATGAAATCAGGTCCTGGTGTGCGAATATGTGCTTTAAGAGGTCTTTATGGTATTGTGAACCCAGTGCTTATCAGCCATGGTGGCCTGTGTCCTAAATATACTGGAGTCTGTGTGGATTTTCCTCGCCGGGCTGCTCTCCTAGCTCAGGTCTGTTGTTGCTTTTGTCGGTTTAGATTTTATTTTAGGTGTTGGGCTGGGAAGGATCCCGAGAACCATTCTTAGTACGGTGGGAAGAATGCGTAAGGAAGTTCAGAAGCCCTTGGCTCTTTCTTTCCCCTCCAATCCAAAGAAACCCAGCATCCCTCAGTGGAAATGAACAAGGAGCAAGTCACGAATAGCATTTATCTCATGAGCAGTATAAATATCTTTGGTTTGATTTTTATCACAGCTTGTGAATAGAATAGTACAAACGAGACATTAATTTGGATGTAATGAATGCTATTATGTATTACATATACATTAGAGTAGTAAATGAAATAAGATTTAATATGTACTTCCAAAATAAATATGCATAGTGCAAAATTAGCTGAATAGGGTTTTTCTTTATATTTATAGTCCTGCATCACAGAAAAGGCAACATCTGGATTTAGATTAGCATCTAAATTGATCTATTTTTAGCATTGTTGAGGAATATTTCAAATAGTTCCATACTAACTCTGTAGCTTTTGGCTGCAGTCAGTTAAACTGTTTAAAAATTAAAAACATCACAGTATGTTTACAGGGGTACTTGAAAAAGAACACAGTGAGGCTGTGGAAGAATGATACAAAGCTCAGGCACCGCAGTCTGTGCAGGCATGTAAACACAGTCTGAAGGTTCTTGCTCTTCAGTTTTATGGCCTTGAATCTTAAGCTGTTGACACCAACACTGAGTGGTATAATTTACAGGGCATTGTGTCTAAATACACCTATTCTTTACATGCTGCACCAACAAAGATCAAACAGGCAAGAATGGATTAAAAATAAAAGTCTTTGGCTTTTGTCTTAATTCTATGGCTTAAAAAGTGTTTAAGGCTTCAGTGTGCTTGAAATGAACTCGGTTGTACAACGTGTCGACCACGTTTAAAAGCAAGGGTTGTTTATAACTCTTCTGAATGGCTACATTTCAAGGCGGGGCGAAAAGCTTGCCGTCATAGCTTCCTCCTGCTTCCATCGCATTGCCTGCCCAATCTATTTATTATCTCTCTCTCCAAGAACTCTGCCTCTTTGTAGTCTCAATGCAATGAATTTTACACATGGCGATAAGGGCACACTCTTTGAGACAGTCACTCTTCAACGGCATTTAAGGTTTTGCACATGTTGGTTCATTGAAAAGTGATAGTTATGTGAAGAATGAAAAAAGAGAGCTTCAGAAAGTAGTTCTAATCCTGCTTACATTCTCACACCTGGTGTGCAAGTAGACCTACTCCATTTTAAGTATGGAGTAAGAGGTGAATTAAATCAGCACAAAGCTTTCAGTTAGAATAAAGTTTTGGTCAACTTTGACATGTGAATTCATGTTGCTGAGCAGTTGCAAGCCATCTTGACAGTGCTGACCCTTGATGGAAAGTCCAAAATGGAAGAAGCTATCATAGCTGTGTTGCATCCAATTTTATGATTAGACGAAAAGCAGCATGATTTGCAGTCAGTCATGAGACGGGGGTTGATGGTACGGATACAGTATGTTTCTTGAATAAACAGCGAGAAATTATGTCCTGTTGGCGATCTAGCTAACTAGCTTGTTGATTTACTCTACACTGGAGGCATTTTTCAGTTATTAGTCTCCCGTTGGTCTGATGGAATAGATACACTTCAACTTTAATCAATACAGTTCCTTACACCAGCATTGTAACGGCTTGGGTGTACTGGTGTTTGAGGTGCATAACTGAGACCTGAAGCATCTTTTTAGCCTTCAAGTTAATTTTGTCTGATCTGTACCCTATCTATGCTGAACGTGTTTCTGCCAAATTTTTCAGCTCTCCGTCCGTCTATATAGAACAGATAAGCTTAAATTTTCAATTGATGTAGCTGCCTGAACAGGCTGTGTAAAGCCTTTTTACGTATATAAATGCGAGTGAAATTGTACTATTACGCTGGATGTCTATTTCCTTTTGACTTATGCACATAACTACATTTTGTATTAGATGAGTGCTGTTGAAACTTGTACTGTGATTTGGTGCCTTCAGACAACTAACTAGCTTGCTTACTGACTGTTAGCAAACCAGCTAGCTTGGTGGAGTGTTGTCGTTAGCAGATAGTAAGCCAGCTAGCTTGGCGGAATATTGTGACTGGCTGTCTCTAGAATATTACCAGCTAGCTAACCTGTGAACACGGTAGCTCATGAACTAGCCCCACAAGTAGTCACTATGTCGCCAAGCTATTTTGGGAAGACATTGCAGGTGGATTTTGCGTGTGTGACCAGGCCATTAGACAAAACTGAAATCAATCCCATGGAAGGTTTGACTCATTCCATGTATCATACAGGGGGCTGCCTGCAGAACTGTAGTAAACACTGGTTAGGTGACCTCAGCCACCCCTCTTCTACACTATAATTACTGGGAGGACACTAAAGCCACATTCTCTGAGACTTTTGAGTAAGAAAATCAAAATAAATTTTTTGGGCCATTAACTTTGTGTATGAGGACAACACACATTTGATGTGATGCTTGCTTGAAGGAAAATACTAAGTAGCTGCTGCTGAGAGTGATAGGGAGTAGTAAAAGGAACTGAACTTTATACTTAACATTTTTTAAAACCATTGGATTTGTTTTTGTTGCAGAAAATAAGAGCATTTTGTTAGCAATATGCAGATGAATCACATGCACATCACACACACTGCACGTGTGCATGATGTGCATGTGATTCATCTGTTAGTTTGAAGCCAGTGAATATCTCCCAGCTAGGTGGAGCAACTGAAGAAAAGTAATGCCTAATTTTCTCAGTAAACTAGGAGGACAGCCTTGGTGAAGGGACATGTGCACTGGTTTTTATGGTAATCCAGCAAATCCAAAAAAAGATGGCTTTAAAGTCAGCTGTTTCATTTCAAACATGGTATTAAGCTGCAAAAATACCAAAATACTCTCATCAAATCCACCACGTCCCCGACCACTCATTCACCTCAGCATCCACTGCTAAATTGACTGCTGAATTTGTTTACCTCCACACAGAGTAAATGTTCTGAGCTTCCTATGTCTGATAGCCTGAATGCTTTCTGGATACAGTGGAGGCCCCTTTAACCATAAAGCTGTGGTTTGTTGTTTGATTCTCCTCCTGCACAATAAAACCCCTTTGCAATTTTGCAACGTTTTCCCCAGATCCCTGTCTTATAGGCAACCTGATTTTCTAGAGAATCAACCAACCAACAGTCTGCACTGTTTTATACCCTTACAGTTGTCAGTCACAACTTCTTTACTTTGAAACTTGCATCTTCATAGTGATTCTAGTTTTGTCACACTAGATGTTTTTCTATACATTAAACACACAGTTGTCTTAAATGAACTTGTCAAGAAGGGAGCATGTACATGTGTCACTCGTTTGTTGACATAGTAACTGTATCCATGTTTTTACAGTTTCATAAAGATTTAAGTTAGACGATGAAGTCATCCATGCCACAAGCCTACCTAACCTAAATCAGTCTGGAAAGTGGCAAGTTGAGTTATTTTGATGTGTTTGCTTGAATTTTAAATGTGTCCCCAACAATGGCTTTGAAATAAGATGAACATTATCTTCGTGAGGTACACGTATAGAGGGATGAATGAAATATTTGGGCACCTTCCTCTGTGTCACATTCTCTTCTATGTGGTATTTCATTGCCATATTTGTTAATTTACTTGTTTCACAGTGAGTGAGTAAAAATGATCATAGACACTTTTCATCAAATCTTTTAACCAGAGAAATTCACTCAAATTACAAATAAGGACACAAAAGTGGTATCTGTCCATGCAGATTGTTTTGAATTTATTTGTCCAGGAATTTGTGATGCTCACAGCACTGACAAAAGAATCCCACCTCAAGGTCCACCCAGAAGCTGTTCTGGAGCTTTCAATTGCATCACACAATCTCATAATCAGCTGCAGTTTGCACAGTTGTCATGCAACTGTAGATGTTCAAATTTCTATTTCATGAGCTCTTTAAGGACTTCTTGGCAATGTTGGCTTTAGGGCTTCAACAAATGATTATTTTCATTATCGATTAATCTGACGATTATTTGCTTTATTAATTGTTTGCTCTATAAAATGTCAGAAAATAGTGAAAAAAATCCCATCACAAAATTTCCTGAAGCCCAAGGTGATGTCATCAAATTACTTACTGTTCTAAGAAAGCAGCAAATCCTCACAAATGACAAACAAGAACTAGAGAAAGTTTTGCATTTTGCATGAAAAATTATTGGCAACTATTCAGCCCATTTGGCTTATAAGTTAAGGTTGAACGTTAATTCTTGACCTTGGAAACAGCAGACAAAATAATCTAACCACAAGGTTCAGTTGCTGTTCTGAAAAATTACAATTTAAAAATGGCATTTAAAAAGTAGATCTTGTTTAAGCTGGATTTATAGTTGACACATTGGGTCAATAGCAGTCCTGCCATAGATATCTACAGCATACGTTTTGATTCATTTTGATTCATACATTTTTTTTTTTATTCACTGTGATAGAGGGCTGCAAAATTCCATTCACCTCCACTGTATTAGGGTGGGGACAAGTAAAACAAAACTAGTACAACTTGTCAGGCCAGCTTTGCACGCCATCCATCTGTTTGATGAATGGTAAGACATGATGCAGCTAGATGTGTAAATGTTTACAATTTGTTGCTCCCAATGTGCTCAATGTGTGTTCAGCAAAGGCAACATTTACCTTCACCCCTCCTGTCTCTGCCTTCTGTCTCTGAGGACAGAGCTACATGTAAATACCACAAATCCACAAGTGAGATTTGAATGCAGTTCTCCTCTGTTAGGATCAGTGTCAACCTATTTTCATGTATCAAATGATCTGTTTGCTATTTGAGTCTCTTTGTCATTCCCTTACAGCTTTGTAACAAATGTATACGTTCGGTGATAAGACGTCACACATCAGGGTGGGGATGTACACTGTTATGTCTGACTTGCTAAATGATGTCGTAGCAACGCCTGTGCTTTGATCTGGCCTATGTTTGCTCTCAGATAAGCAAATGTTCTGTTTTGCATGCAACAATAACAGTTCAAGCACATTCTGAACAATATCAAATAAACAAACACTCCTAATGAACTCATAGGTTGGGTTACATCAGGTTTGCCCTGTCGAGAATGGATAGTACTGTTGTATCACACGCAAGGAGTGATACGCAACCATAATTAATTATATACAGTGGTGTGGAAAAAGTGTTTGCCCCCTTCCTGATTTCTTATTTTTTTTGCATGTTTGTCACACTTCAATGTTTCAGATCATCAAACAAATTTAAATATTAGTCAAAGATAACACAAGTAAACACAAAATACAATTTTTAAATGAAGATTATTATTAAGGGAAAACAAAATCCAAACCTACCTGTGTGAAATAGTAATTGCCCCCTAAACTTAATAACTGGTTAGGCCACCCTTAGCAGCAACAACTGCAATCAAGAGTTTGCGATAACTTGCAATGAGTCTTTCACAGCGTTGTGGAGGAATTTTGGCCCACTCATCTTTGCAGAATTGTTGTAATTCAGCCACATTGGAGGGTTTTCGAGCATGAACTGCCATTTTAAGGTTATGCCACAGCATCTCAATAGGATTCAGGTCAGGACTTTGACTAGGCCACTCCAAAGTCTTCATTTTGTTCTTCTTCAGCCGTTCAGAGGTGGACTTGCTGGTGCGTTTTGGATCATTGTCCTGCTGCAGAACCCAAGTTCGCTTCAGGTTGAGGTCACGAACAGATGGCTGGACAGTCTCCTTCAAGAGTTTTTGGTAGACAGCAGAATTCATGGTTCCATTTATCATGGTAAGTATTCCAGGTCCTGAAGCAGCAAAACAGCCCCAGACCATCACACTACCACCAATATATTTTACTGTTTGTATGATGTTCTTCTGAAATGCGGTGTTACTTTTATGCCTGATGTAATGGGACACACACCTTCCAAAAAGTTCAACTTTTGTTTCGTCAGTCCACAGAGTATTTTCCCAAAAGTCTTGGGGATCCATCAAGATGTTTTCTGGCAAAAATGAGACAAGCCTTGATGTTCTTTTTGCTCAGCAGTGGTTTTTGTCTTGGAACTCTGCCATGCAGGCCATTTTTGCCCAGTCTCTTTCTTATGGTGGAGTCATGAACACTGACCTTAACTGAGGCAAGTGAGGCCTGCAGTTCTTTGGATGTTGTTTTGGGGTCTTTTGTGACCTCTTGGATGAGTCATCGCTGCGCTCTCGGGGTAATTTTGGTCGGCCGGCCACTCCTGGGAAGGTTCGCCACTGTTCCATGTTTTCGCCATTTGTGGATAATGGCTCTCAGTGGTTCGCTGGAGTCCCAAAGCTTTGGAAATGGCTTTATAACCTTTTCCAGACTGATAGATCTCAATTACTTTCTTTCTCATTTCTCGGATCTCGGCATGATCTCGGATCTCAGCATGATGTCTAGCTTTTGAAGATCTTTTGGTCTACTTCTCTTTATCAGGCATGTCCTATTTAAGTAATTTCTTGATTGAGAACAGGTGTGGCAGTAATCAGGCCTGGGTGTGGTTAGAGAAATTGAATTCAGGTGTAATAAACCACAGTTATGTTTTAACGGGGGGGGGGGGCAATCACTATTTCACACAGGGCCATGTATGTTTGGATTTTCTTTTCCCTTAAAAATAACAGCCTTCATTTAAAAACTGCATTTTGTGTTTACTTGTGTTATCTTTGACTAAACATGACTTAACTGAACTGAAACATTTAAGTGTGACAAACATGCAAAAAAACAAGAAATCAGGAAGGGGGCAAACACTTTTTCACACCACTGTTGTTAGATATTAGAGATTGATCTGGTGATTTCAGTCTTATGGAGTAAGGGACATTATACTTACTGCACTTGAAAGAAATGTTATTTGCCTTTTTTATATTTACACTTCATTTCCATCAGACAACAACAGAGGGAATCTCTGAAGAGAATAAGTATCATGTCCTGAACTGGGTATATCTGCGATAATGATATTCTTGGCGATATGACAAAATACTGAAAAATATTTTTGATTTAGAACTCACAATAGCTCTCCTCTTACTCAGCCGGGTGCTTCTGCTTGAGGTGGTGAAGTAAGTTTGTTGTATTGCCCCCTTTAGTTGTTACAGTCTTCTTGCACTTCTTACATATTACTATGGTTTGTTGTATATCTGATCTTTTGTAACCACACTACTGAAGTCGGTCCCCTTTTTGGAACTAATACTGTGGAGCCAATAGCAATGTTACTTTCTCTTTTTCGATATTACTTTCTCTTTCAAATTATACCAATATTATCTTGAATGATACAATATGGCACACCCATACTATAGACTATTACATTTTGTCCCTATTAATTTCACACCTTAATAATAGAGATCCGGGCACTTTTTAATGGATCGGTGTAGGCTATTACAAAGCTGATGAAATGCTGATCCTTTTCTTTAACTTTTTTATCTCTCCTCTCTCTTTTTTATCAGCAAAGCTGGCACTGACTGTCACTGTTTCTGGTTAAAATGACAAACACAGGTTGTATCAGCTTTCACTAATTAACTTTAATTTCCTGAGTAACTTGATGACAGGTCAAAATTAAACATGGTTTGTTGTGGTTTGTGTGCTCTCTTTAGCCGGTGTCAGTACTGACCAAAGATCGTTTGGTCCACTCTGTAACACCTTCATACAATCGTGAGTGGATTGGGTGTCTTTGTAGTTCCAACAGCTTCAACCAGAGTGAGGAGTCTTCTCTAGTAAAACCATCAGCTGATCACGTCATGTCAATTTCAAGAGTCGCATTCTCAGTTAAACTTTTAATCATATCATGAAGACAAACAACAGAATATGGCGATGGGTTATACACACAGTTATAACACAAGTGTACTTTCAGTGTTAATCTTTGGAGTGCTGAATAGTTTGGTCAGTGTTTTGTGAGATCTATTTGTATTTGAGTTCTGTTATCATTTTGGTTCAGTAAAAATAAAATGAAAACAGTTGTGATGATCGATTTCGTATTAATTTAGAGTTATTTAATTATCAAACATACAGTACTACCTAAGTTGGACTGGATACATTAAGTTGAGTGTGCACTGGGCAGTTTTTTCTTTTATATAAATATAAGTACGAGATCGGACTCAGTATCGACAGATACTCAATATTCAAGGATTCGGATCAGGATCAGGGCCAAAAAAAAACTTGATGGGGCCATCCCTTTCTAATATGTGTTTGGTTTGGCCATATAAAATCTGGAGATGCAACATGATAGCTGTGTCACTATTCTAAACAGCTGCTAAAATATAGCAAAAGCTTAAAAAAAGCTGTTTATCCTCGCTGTCGCAGACCACCATTTTCAAACAAGTGCAATACCATAGATAAGGCTTTGCAGTTTCTATAAGTAACTCCACATGCAGCATACTTCATCACATGTCCTACAGCAACCCCAGTCTGCAGCAGTATGCTACGTCACACGAAGAGACGTGATCACTGTGACCATGAGAGGGCTATAAACTGTACATCTGGCCTGGACTTGGATGTGTTTGTTGGGGTATTTTGCACCAGGAATCAGAAAGTCATTTCTGCACAAATATGTTCGACTCACGTAACAAAAAATAAGAGAGAAAAGATGTATAAGGCAAAATTAAGAAGGAAGGTAATTGTTGAAATAAAAAATCTAAATGATAAACTTTTTAACAAGAGTAAATTGTAAAATTTATTAGATAAGATTAGATTATTTGATGTATTTGGGGTAGAGTGGAAGTGGGATTATATACTTGAATTAAATGACATGGCTTAACTAGAAACAACAAAACAAGACTGTAGGGAAGTAAAAAGCAAGTTCCTTGCTTCCCACGTGTATTGTCTGCTAAGAGTCGTGTATAAAGATGACTCCCAGCATGCTCCTGGTGGCCTGATGGTAAGCTATTGTTTATGGAGATTGCACCTTGCGATGGGAGGATCATTCATCATGAAGTGCCATAAACCCCCTATGATTAAAACGAAGCTGGCTGGCCTTGCTCAGGGCTTTACACATTTCGAATTCTGTGCTTTCTTTATTGTTCTTCTGTGAGTCAGCAAGATTCAGCCAAGGTGGATATACTTAAATATATTTAAGTTGAAGAGCAATTTAACTTCTGTATTTAACTTCTGTTTAAAATGGGCAGGGATATTTTTGAATCAGTGATTTTTAAAAATGTATTTTGGATGCTTCTGCACCTATTAAGATGCTTAAGTGAAGGTACAATGTTATGTTAGGATTTCAAGATATGATCTTCCTGAGATCAGACCTTGAAGTATGAATCCAGCAGTTTTCTTAAGATAGCTCTGGCTAAATATAGCTCTGGTTTGGTATAATGACAGATTGCAGTGTCCCTCACGTTTGCTCTGAGGGGAGAGTGATGGTGCAACTGGCGTCACTGTCCCCCACAGTGATCTGCACATGGGTGTCCAAAAACCACTGTCCCTTTTTTCTCAGCTGCCATTGTTCTTTGTGTCTACTTTTCTCTCAAGATGAGACTCCTAACACAGTACAACAGCTCAAACTGAGACCACATGGGAGCATTTCAGTGCTTTGGTGAAGATATACTGTATGTTAGCCTGGTCCCAGAAATCAGACTTTTTTAATTGATTCAGATAGGTCTTGTGTTGTGCCCATTGACAGCTGTTTTTCCCAGTTGGAGAGACAACCGATCCAATTAGAGCTTTGTAGGCGGGATTGTAATCAGGGATGTCATCTTCCTCTGCCAGAGAAATGGACACAAAAATGGCCATATGAGATCAATGCAGCTGTACAGGTTGTTGTAAGTCGACTTACAGAACAACTCTTAAATTAGCTTTTTTCTTCATTCAACGTTAAACTCAAATTCATTTAACTGTTCCTAGAGATCTGCTACCGTAGCTTTGTTCCAACTGTGACTTATTTGTGTGAATGAGTAACGCATGGCATTCAGGCATTAATGGGCCTCGCTGTCTTGCCAGTGTTGCATCTTGCACGATACGAAGAACAAAATCGCTGTTGGACATTGTTCCCATAAACTGTAAAAAACAATAAATAATGTTCCTGGCTATTTACGCGCCAACGTCCAGAACTTCAACGTGCGTCATAGCATTGCGCCGGAAAAGGGGCAAAAATGTGCGTGTCCAACCGTGTGTCATGTTTCCATCTCTGCCGATTGGAGCTGTGACTACTGCAGAGTCATTTAATCCGGGAATGAATGCCGATTGTACCCTTTCCCACTGAAGGCAAAAGCCAGATGTTAGTGGGTTTTTTGTCTAGTGAGAAAGGGGCTTTACTAGGAGTTTGATGGAGGGTTGATACCAGTTTTGTCTCTGTGCGCTCAGTGGAAAGACTGGTCTGCAATGTATATTAGCTTGGTGTAGAGCCTGGAGGTGGAGGTACTGTAGGTGACTAGCCTCAACCAAAAGAGGAAGCATACGCTCTGTGGTAACAAAGTTGTCTTATTTACATGTTGAATCTTCTTATCTGGCTAGCTAGTCACTCTAGTAAGCTTCATTCAGGAAATACCTGGGTTTTTCTCTAAGATGGGAGGGTGTGTGAAGCCACCAGTGTTGTGTCAAAGTGTGTTCCCCCATCGAAGTGTGTTTTCCCTTTCCTTAACCTGAAGCCAACCTTGGCTCCAACACCAATCCAGTCGTCCTTTGCAATGCAACATAAAAACCATAACCTAACCTAACCCCAGCCATGGAGGACAACACTATTTGAAGGGTAAACAGCACTGAGAGGACAGGACTTCTGGAGTGATGCAAGCTTAACTAGCTAGTGATGGTCAGTAAATACCTCCAAATTAAAGGCTGGTTGCTTATTACATTACATTGTGTTGATTTATATTCTACACAGTGTTAAATACAGAAGACATGGGTGTGGAGGCTTTCGAGCTTTTGCAAGGTATTTTTGACTAAGCTGGGTCAGTTACGAAAGTAATATAACGAGTAACAAATTATTTTTGCTGAGTACTTTGTAAAATAATGTATACTCTTTCAGTGAGTAATAAGTTACAAGTAACTGATTACATTTTTAAAATAACTTTCCCAACACAGCTCACTACTAATTAATTAGGGCAAAATTGCAACCCCTTCCAAACAGAAAACACCTACCTTTACCATGATGTCAACATTTGTGTGAATATGGCACAAAATATTTGATATTGTACTTTATATCACATTCTACCTATGTACTGTTAAAGAGAGAAGCAAACATACATACTGTATATCACATATATATATGAATATAAACATGTCATACTTGTCATAGACTTAGAACATCCCCTTTGGCCAGATATTTTTTTTTAGTTTTATTGCATTTTTGTTATCATTCTTCTCCGCTGTCACAGACCAAAGACAAAAAGACTTGTGTGCACCATGAGGGACATGATGCAGCAATTTGCGGTCGGTCTGCTAAAAATGGAAAGTCCACAGACAAAATGGCCCGGCCAGTGTTTTCCATGTGGTTCCAACAGGTGCTGGAGAACACAATCTAAATGCCTTTTTAAGAGAAAACACTTGAGATTATAGCTTCCCTTTAGAGATCTTCTCCATGTGCCTTAAATATACAGAGCTTAATGCTCATTAAGTATAATGAGAAAATGGATAAATGTATAATTTTCCATATTTGTTTATTTGCCTTTATCTTCCCTGCTCATTAACTGGGCAATAAAGAAAACAAATGAGCTTCTAGATTCTGTCCCCTCATCACATTTGGTGTGTCTGTTTGTGAAACGCTCCCGTGCTCGGCTCTAATTTGCACTGCAACTGTTGATTTGTGTATCCTGTCAGGCCCCTTTGATGTGTGAGAGAGATTGAGCTGCTGCTGGTCGCGGTTCTCTCTCTGATGCTGGGCAGCTGTCCAGGCCCGGCACCCAGCCTGCGAGGCGCGGTGCCCAGCCACAGGCCTGCGGGCCCTCAGGGCACTTCAGTCCTACATTCACAGCCAGAGCCTGCAGAAGCACATTTTACTTCACTGCACACACTCGCTGTAGTAAGCTGGCACTAGTGATGGCCCGAGCAGAGTTTTAAATATGCTCATCTCTGAGGGACTTGTAGATCGATCACATGTTGCTCTCTACTCTCAGCCTGATGCCAAACAGAAGGCTAAAGAGATAACAGGTGACAGGACAGCATTCATGCAAATAGGAAGTTGTCTTTGGGAGGTTACAGTGAGGCCACATCAGGGCTGGAGTCAACCAAACCAAACAAACTGAAGCTGTATCTGTTCCACTAGATTCTGTAACTCAATGCAATTTCCCATTGAGGCTTTCATAAGTTCATCTTTGTGAAAAAGTGTCACCTATTCCTGCAGTTTTATCTATATGCTATCTATTTTCTAAAACAAATGAGTATCTACAGTACTATGACCTGTACTGGTAGAATTCGAGCCTTATATGATTTTAATGAAATGTAACATAATGATTCATTTGTTAGCCTTGACTACACTATAGTTTGCATTAAGATTTTCCAGCATGACAGCGTGCAGATTTCACAATTATTGTAACTGTTTGTCTCTTAAAGGTTCAGTATGCTTCAGAAGCACGTCATCTGAACAATTAGATTTTAGCTTTGAAAGCTCATCAGGAATGGTGGGTTATGTTTGAAACAAGGTAGTTCGTCTGAACACGTCTGAATGCGAAAGTTGTTACACCTTTTGCAAATGGGCATGCTACTATGGCTATGTCCATACTACTCATGGTGTTGCACGAAAAGTGACAGAAGTAGTTTTGTGAAGAAAAAAAGAGCTTGAGAGAGAAGTTCAAACCCTGCCTACAATCACACCTCTGCACACCTAGCCGATTACTGCGTGAAGTGGTTGTGTTGGAAAGTTACAGAAATTTTCAGACGCAGCCCCCGCAATTCCAACATTAGAAAGGTGTGGAGGGAGGGGATTCCGAAACCGTGCGACGATCTGACAAGCGCATTGTGGGTCACATTTACTTGTGAAGGTATTGAGCTGTGTTTTGTTAAAGAGTACATCCAGCCTCAAATTCTGCTAGGACCCTCCCTTCAAGAAAATGTAAAAAAATGCAACAGCGGAGGGGGTGTTAACATCCGTGTGAGGTATGGCTACGTAGTGTGTGACGACGTGGACGTGGTCACTAGAAGCACATGTGAGGGGGTACCAGTACATAGTCATATCCCTGCTGTTTATCATGGTTAAGTTAACATTACTGTTTGTCTGGTCTAAATATCTAGTGAAGCTGAATATAGCACAGTTATCCGCAGACCCATGTGTTGTTTTTATTGACTTTGTCTCTCCACCGTTGTCCATGAAAGCTACATTATCTGAAACAGAGGTCTCCAACCACGATTCAAAGCCACAGCAACAATGAAAAAGCTACTCAAAATTTAAGAATAACGAATGGAAAACACCACTTACAGTATTAAAACTATAGGCTATGTCACAGATTAACTCTCCTGCTTAAACTCTGATCCTTCTCAATGTGACATTTGAAAAGGAGAGTGCATCATGATCTTGTAAAGTGACTGGCCTTCACCAATGTATTACAAATGTCAATGTATTATTGAATGAGGTATTCCTATTTCTGGAACATAACTGTGAAGTTCAGGTTTATCTGTTCATCCCTCTATACAGTAGAGGCCCTTGGTGAAGCTGGTAGTTAAGCAAAGGGCAATCATCAGGCTGTGACAGGCTGAGAGACCTGTCCATCAGGCATACACAATTAGAAACATACTTCGGGGTGTCCTATTAGCCTAGTGGTCTAGAACGTACTGTATCCCAGGTATCCACAGACCTGGTCTTAAGTCAGGCCAAAGACTTTTGTTGCAAAACATCTCCCTCTCTTGTCTCCTCATTTTTCTTATCAGTCTCTATTGTCACCGATCCAACATAAAATACCCTCAAAAATAATAAAAAACATACTTTTCTTTACTTCTCTTTTACAGAATTATTTATTAATTATCACCAAGACACAAATTACAATAAGAAATCTACTAAGTGAAGGGAGATCAGACTATTATTATTATGATAATTATTATTTTTTTTTTTAGATTATATTTTCAGGCTTTTTGCCTTTATTGGATATGAACAGCTGAAGACATGCAGGAAAGGGGTGAGAGAGAGGAGATGACATGCAGCAAAGGGCTGTAATCTAACCTGTGCTGCTGCGGTAAGGACATGGTGCGCTAACACTCTACCAGGTGAGTTACCGGGGCGGCCCGGAGTTTGGATTTTTAGTGATGAAGATGTTTCGCCACTTATCCAAGAGGCAAAACAGATTAGGTCTTATCAAAATGAACAATGGATGCACAAAAAATTGCGACACACATTACAGCCTTGAAATTTGGAGGGTATGATTCCTTTTAAGGTGCAACTTTTGTCCTTCTTGTGTTCCTTGGTCGGGTTTTTTTTGGCAATTTTAAATGAAATCCGCGTTCACTTTGATGCACTATGACATGAGTAAACCCTTTCCCTGGCCCTTGTTTCAGATGTGTAACTGGGTGGTAAATTTCAGGTCCCAGTGGAACAAAACAGCTTCTGCTCCATGTCTCTGCATGGTATTTGATCAAACATAACACAAAGGATGGTGGTGAGGTCAGTTGTTCTTTATCCTCTCACACACATAAGTACGGCGTCAGCTGACCTCCCTGGCTATGGGTAATGAGGCAGGATGGGTGCTCTACTGTTGGGTCACCGAGGAGGAACAGCCCCACAAACTGAGGGCCAAACGTTGATGTGCCGACCTGCATTTTCTGTTTAAGTGAAGGTGCAATGGTCTGTGGATACAATTGACACTTCGGAAGAAATTTATTTAAAATCAGAACTAGATGTTTACATCTGGGACATTTTCAAAGGTGTGAATTTTGGGCTCCTGAGTGGGATCGTAGCTTTTGCTTGTTTGTGTTTGTCGTCATCTTCTGGTTAGAACCTTCTACTGCCTTCTTATAACCTAAAAGAATTTTTTCTTTCCTCGAGCAATTCCTGTGTTCCACACAGGAGGGCAGCATGTCCAAACTTTTTTTTAACTCTCCATGCAGAATTTTCATGAGCTGTTTAATTCATCATCCACATTTAGGCTCACACACAAGAACTGAGTAGTTGTTATTTAACAATTTCAAAGTTGACAGGAGCTGGTGCCTGAAATTTCTGATGTCAAAGGATTTGAGGGGCATTGTGCTCCGCTCCAGAAAGTAGAAAATCAGCCTCTATTCAGTTTCTCTGTTCCACAGGCCTTTTTGTTTACTTTAGGATCAAGACGCCACCACAAAGACTGAAAGCTTAAAGCAGAGGTGCCATAAGATACAATCCCACTAGTGGACGTTCAATACAGACTCCAAAAAATCTTAAACTGTATAGAATTCTGAAAAGCCCAACCTCTCCCTCAAGATCCAAAGTCTCTCAGTTCAAGTTCAAGTTTCCCCACATGAAGTGAGGGCCCAGTGGTTAATCTCATTTCTGCAAATGTTTAGCAAACCTGGAGAAACATTGTTTCTCTAAGGGGATTTTAATCATTAAAGAGAAATATGAACACTGTACGCAGGCTCTAATGTTTTGCCCAACTGGCAATAGGGCCTAAGGATGGCAATGTTGTTTACTTTGTTCAGTAAGATATCTCCACAACTAGTTGGCGGGGCTGCCATGAAATGTGATATGAATATTCACGGTCTCCAGAGGATGTTTCCTAATGATTTTGGTGATATCCTGACCTTTTGTCTAGTGCCACTATCAGATCAAAATTTTGTATAGAAGAAATATCAAAACTGAGTGACAATCAGATAACCATGATATTTAGTGAGCACATTCATGCTCCCATGTGGATGAACCCACACCATTTTGGACACACTGTGAGCTTTCCTCGCACCACTCTTAGGCCAAAATGTCAACAGTGCACACAAGATATTCTGTCTATTCTGACAGTCGTCATGCTCCTAAGAGGATAAATCCATTTGATTTTAGTGACCCAATTACCTTTCCTCTTGCACCACCTTCAGGATTTTTTTTTAGCTCAACTACTAGAACTAAGCCCTCTAAGAATACAGTAGCAACACTGTCAGTGTGTTGTTCCTTTGGTTTAAAACTTTTCTAATGTGGGGTAAAATGAACACTGCAAAGCTTCAGATTTCTAGCCTTGGTTTGCCACAAAAATGCAACTCCATGGAACTTTTTGCTGTTCACACTGATAAGAAAACAGCAGAGCACTTTCATGTGTCAGGCAAAAAACAGGATTAGGACACTTTGGGCCACAGTGTAAACAGAGTCTCTGACTGTGTCTGTGTCGCTCTTAGGGCCTAGGGATGCTTCTAAGAGGCTGGCGCTCTCTGCCAGGGTAAACACCTAAGCTCATGAATACACACCACTCATCCACACCCTGCCCTGTTTTCCTAAGCCCTCTTTTCTCCTGCTTGTGAAAGAAGCAACGCCACTTCTCACTTATCGGTTACCTTCTTCAGCTCTAGAGCAAATATCATGTATAGGTGGCCTCATTTTTCTGTTTTGATAAGGTTGCACGTGTCTCAAGGTTGAAGTCAAATTTTGCTCTGTGCTTCACATCATCAGATTATGCCATTTAAAAGTAATTGTATAGCAGAGGAGATGGTAGTGCTTTTCCATGTAAATCACTAGGATTACAAAAAAGTCCTATTTGCTGTAATTACAAACCATCAATATAGCATTTATCATGTCCTCTCGTTACCAAGAAAAATGTACTATTTCGTAACCTAGTATTGACACATGGACGTACCATTATATGTTGTCAATCAGCATCAAGTGCCTCTATTCCCTATAGGTTAGGTTTTGTTTATGAGTTTTTATATTCACAAGGCTTTGCTGAGAACATTACGTCAAGAGTTATATTCTGTGATGGACTGGGATTGTGTAACAAAGATCAGAGCACTGCCATATTTAGCTCTGTACAGGGGCAGCTGGGGAGCTTCAAAGTGAGGAAAGCCCATTGACAATGTCAGAAGTGAACATGACTGAGCTCCCCTTTACCTCTGTGAATACAATTTTGGAGGATTAAGCAGAACAAAACAAAAACATAAACAAAACAATAGCTATACACTGGTTCGTAGCTTCTAGAGACACAACAAAATGTTTAAACTACAGTTTAAATTAACTGTGTAAGAATGTTGACCATGCAGACATCGATATATTTTGTAATTTTTAAGCAGAATCCATCCACTCAGGGCCTGTTCAACATATAAACCCAGCATGTAAAAAGCCTTTAGCCATTGTTCACCCTTGGCTCAATCTATAAACATTTAGTTTGTAATGAGAGAAATGGAAGCATGTGTCCTTTGATGTCTCATAAAAAGAAAAAACCTCATTGCTTATTTTAAATTTTACGGGCTTCGGTGAAGAAGCTAATCCATTGTTAATGGTTTATTTCACCCATCTAAAGACTCATCCAAAGCTCCAAAATCAGCAGGAATGTGATAGCTCCAGTCAGTCACAATAGCTCTCCTAGCTACACTAACAGGTAACAGGTGTGTCTTAAAGCTTGGTGACATAGTGGCTCCTTGCAAGGTCAAGCTAGCCACATACATGCTGTAGGGAAGCTACTTTTAAGCTGTAGCTAGTGAACCTACAAGTTACTCCTCACTGGCAGTAGTTAAGCTACAGCAACACTACACTTGTTTGTGTTTTATTGAAAGTACCAAGCCAAAGTGTAAGTAGTACACTTTTGTGCCACCATGAGCTTCAATGCTCCTTGGAATAGATTCTGGAATTCTTCTTGAGGGTTTAACAGAATTCTTCCAAAAGATATTCCCTCATTTGGTGTTTTGATGATGGTGGTAGAGAGTGTTGTCACACATTGGTCCAAAATCTCCCATAGTTCTACAACACCTACATCAGAATGCTGTTTGTTGATTTCAGCTCAGCATTCAGCACAATCCCCTCCATGAAACTGATTGTCAAACTTAGCATTCTGGACTTGAGTAATACACTCTGCAACTAGATATTGGACTTGCTCACAAGCAGATCCCAGACAGTTCCGATTGGCGGTCACACCTCCTCCACTCACTGGAGCCCCCCAGGACTGTGTGCTCAGCCTCCTCCTGTCCACGCTGTACACGCATGACTGCAGCCCCCGACATGGAGAGAACTCTGTTGTGAAGTTTGCAGACGACACTACCATCATCGGCCGGATGACAAACAACAATGAGGATTCATATCAGGAGGAAATCAACAATCTTGCAGAGTGGTGCACAGAGAACAACCTACTGCTCAGTGTCAGCAAAACCAAGGAGCTGATCGTTGATTTTAGGAAAAAGGAGGCAAAGACACATACTCCGGTCTACATCAGTGGAGCAGAGGTGGAGAAGGTTTTAGGTTCCTGGTAATCAGCATCATAGAGAACCTGTCATGGTCATCACACATCTCCACCTTGGTAAAGAAAGCTCAGAAACAGCTGTATTTCTTAAGGAAACTTAAGGCAAACTTCCTGTGCCAAGTTCTTGTTAACTTTGAGAGATTAGCATCCTGACTGGAAACATTACACACAGGCATGGGATGTGCACGGCCCAGGACCGGAGGGGCTCTGCAGCAGGTGATTAAAACTGCCCACAACATCATTGTTACCCGTGTAGTGAGCATCAGTGATATCGGTGAGGTGAGGTGCCTGCGCAGAGCCCAAAGGATACTAAAATACGATACCCACCCCAGCAACAGCCTGCTCACCCTGATACTATCTGGCAACTGTATATATTGGTTTTATTTTTATTCTATTCTAATTTCAAATATTCTAATATTTGTATATATGTTCTGTGTGTGTAGCTTGAAGGGGGCTCCAACTTTAATTTAATTGTGCAGACTTGTTTTGTAGAATGACAAATAAATGTACCTTGAACCTAGTTCAACTGGGTTGAGATCGGTGACTCTGAAGACGACAGCATATGATTAATTTTTATACATGTCACAGACCATGAAAGTCCCATCTGTATTGTGCCTTTAAGATCAAAGCCGGTTGTCTAACTGTGTTTGTGTCTCTATGCAGAGGATGCAGGGACGTACTTCCCCAGTGTGAAGAGGGACCCGGGCCGGTACCTGCAGCCCTGCTCTGACTCCGTCAAGACCTGGCTGCGCAGCATGAAGAACACTGGGAAGGTCCTCCTCCTCATCACCAGCTCCCACAGTGACTACTGCAGGCTAATCTGTGAACACATCCTGGGGTAAGACTGCCCACACGGGGACCACAGACTGGTCCTCTTCTTAACAAGACCAGGACCTGGGGTCTCATTTATAACCGTTGTGTACGCACAAAACAGGGCCTGAAAGAGGCGTACACCACTTCCCACGCAAAAGTTGTGATCTATAAAAACAAACTTGATGGGAAAATGTGCACACCTGTAATTAAACTCTGACCCACCTGTCAAATTTCCACCTTCAAATGATATCCCAGGGTGGGGGATACCACTGATTGACGCGACCATTTTGGCAAGGTGAAATAATCAGTCTGATTGCTGTAAACATATAAATACTGCGGTGACACTCAGGACAATGCGAATGGAAGGATCGGGAGGGAACGAATGTTCAGGGACTATGAAGATTAGCTGGCCGATGATGATGACTGGCTAACATGACAGTAATGTTACATAACTTGCTAACACACAATATACTGTATGTACCTTGTTTTTAGACTGCATGGAGAAATTAAAACTCACCTGTAAGACTTAAAACTCACCTGGAACAAAGCATGAATGCTTATAGTGGGGAACATCAGGGACTGTATGACTTCAGCCTAGTAGTGAGTTCAGCCTCTTGTGGCCGAAATGGGTATTACAACAACAAACATGCCTTTCAGGGCTTTGACAGATGAAATACTTTTTTAAAGGAAGTTATCCTGGGGAAAAAATGTTTTTCACCTATTCTTAAGTCATAAACATAGATAAACTATTTTGATCAGACTTAGAAAATGGATCACCAGAAAAAAAAAAGACAAATATAATGGCAACACGTTACAGTGTCTTTAAACTTTGATCATTCCAGTATAGATGTCCCAAGTCCCAGTTCCCATCATAGACAGCCACAGATCAGGTGTGAGCCCACCACATCCACATGAAATAAAAGTAGTTTGTCTTTTTTTTTTTCATGTGCATAATTTGGTCTCTACTTTTCTGCATGCATGAGCATGACTAGTTAAACGCACACCGTTAGCTTGAATATTTACATTATGGCAGAAAGCAGGAGTAGTAGTAGTTTTGAAGCATGATATACTGTGTGTATATTGATAAACTTATTAGCATTAACAACACAGACACACTTACTGCTCTCTGTTAACTCAGTGTCAGCAAGATTCTCTGTACTAACTTCACAACCGCAGCCCGCTGCACTGTGCACTGTTAATTTGTCTGTAAATATTAGCTGCTAGCGTTTTTTGAAAGCCATACTCCTGCTGGAACTTCAGCCATTATGCTGCTCCGAACAGAGTCATGTGGAGGCGTGGTTGCGGTAGGATAACAGAGCACCAGCAGACCTGGGACCAGCTGACCACCGGCCTCTTAACAGAATGTGCATGAATACATACAATAATAATAAAGTAGCGCGATGAATGTATCCAAATGTAACGATGTAAAAGTAATGATTTTTCTCTAAAAGTCTACTCAAGAGTAAAAAGTATGCCGTATGAAAACTTCTCTGACATGTACAATTTACTCAAAAAAGTTGAGTAAACGATGTGAACTTCGTCTCAAAACATTCAAACTTGGGACAATGGTAAGCACGGATTCTTATATGAAATCTCAAATGCACAAGCGCTATGCTAGCACTTGAAAAAGTACTATGCCTATGCTACTGGTAGTTTGGCTGTAGGTTCTTGAACTGTACTTGAGTCTTTTCTTCTCATGCTGCTTTCTACTTCTGCTCTACTACATCTCAGAGGGAAATATTGTACTGTTTACTTCACTACAATTATTCGACAGCTTAAGTTACCACTTACTTCATACTAGTTTTTCATACCCACCCTGTCCAGTGAAAACCATGTATCTCCAAATGTGGTGATTTTGACTGTTTGTGATAAACTGAAGGATGAAGTTTTCCTTTATGGGTTGAAACTACTTCTTAAGCTAAATAAACTACTAACTACCCCCCCCACCCACAGTGTGGTATTAGTACTTTTACTTAAGTAAAAGATCTGAATACTTCTTCCACCACTGCCGCTCTAGCAAAGCCCCCGTTACCATTCATCAGACTACCGCCATACAGTTTTATTTTCGTTAATGAGAAGGTGTTAGCTAATGTGCACTGAATATTTCAGTTATTCAAACTCAATAAAACTGTGTATACTGTAGTCTAGTTTGTCGATTTCCTTTGCTGCGGTAATGGTATTATTTTTTCCTTTTAGAGGTATTTAAAAGGTCATTACATTTGTGCAAATGTGCAGATACCCTGACAACAACATTTCACAAAACACAACAACATTTCACAAAACACAACAAAATTTCAGAAAATACAACATTTCAGATTACAGAAAGGGTGGGGCGACACTTCTTGTTTGTGATTGACCAGAACCCAAGTCAGTTCAGAGTTTATTCTTGTGTTAAGGTGGGTTGGTGGTAGATTGGATCAGCCGGATTTACGCTCTAAACTCTACGCTGCTGTGATTAACTGTTTCGCTATCAGGCAACTGATGACGCTCTGGGCATGTGTTAACTAGAATGGTCAGCTACACGGAAGTCCCTTAGATGGCTAACTGGCCAATCGTTGAGGCCTTTGGCTTTACTGAAAAAGCTACGCCTTGACAAGTCAATTCCCTGCTGTCTCCTCAGTCCTAATTATTTCATGCGTGCTTTCAGGGTTCCACGGGACATTTTAATGTCATATGTTGAAAGCATATCGAGAATTACATCATATGAATGTCCTTTGTTAAAATATTCCCTTATGATTTCAATCTCCTCTTCCATCCTTTCAAACTCAGTTTAAAATTTGTGCAAGGACAATGCACAATAGAGTACACAATAGAAACAGGAAATCACATTCAACTGTCGCCAGGGACTTTGGTTCTGTCCAATCACACACAAGACGTTGTCCCACCTTTTCCGTAATCTGAAATATTGTGTTTTCTGAAATGTTTGTGTTTTGTCCCTCAGGGCAACCATACATTACAAATTTAAAACGTGATAATATGTTTGATGTTTAAAAGATCTGAAAACTGCCCTTTTTTAATCTCTTTCCCTCTTTTGGTTTTCTTTTAAAACTACTAAGTGGACTTTGAGTTGAAATTATTATTATTATAGATTATTATAACAGCAGTTAAAGAGTCAGGTATTTTTCACATGAGTTGGTGGAGACTAAAACAAAGCTAAAAGGAGAGAGAATGTTGGACTTCAAGTTGTCAGGTCGCCAGGAGCATGACTCCAAATTAATACTTATGTTGCTTTATGTCTGCTGGATTTGTAAATAGGCAACTGTTTGCTAGCAACAAGGTAGCCTTAACAACTTTAACAAGGTGATAATATAGATGTATGTATAATGTAGCTTGTTCAGCTGCCACCATGTTACAAAAAAATATCAATTAATGCAACTTTAAAAACTAAATATAAAGGGTACAACCCACAACCAGTGGGTCTGCCAAATAAATACATTCATTTTAGTCAAATGTCCTTATTTGGCAAGGTATATGATGACTGATATGAGGTGTGCAGCAAAAGGGATTATACAAGCTTTTTGTAGTTTAACTCTGGCTTTGTGCATTACTGGCCTCCCTCTGTTTGCAGTGCACACTGTGGTTTAGGGTTGTTTTTGTAGCCTAAGCCCTGTTATACACTCGATCAAGCAGCAAGAGAGCCTTGAAAAAGCACAATGTCCATGTTGCTGCTGTGCTTTAACAAACATAAGCCCTTCTCGTTCTTTGTAAGGTGTTGTTATCTTACACTGCACTCGCCTGGTTAGGTGGTCTGCTTTTTCACTTTTCATGCTCAGAGCTGCTTGTTCTCTGTGGTCCAGCAGAGGCAAAAAGCAGACTGAGGGAAAGCTGTTTTGTTCTGGATGCCAGTTTGTCTCACAGGACTTCAGGCTCCCCCCCCACCCCCTCTTACCATTTCCTGTTAAGCAGAAGGCAGCCTGGTCATTCCTGTTGGCCTCACCCCTTTCTCCTGCTGTTTCGCTGGCTCCCCCTGCCCTCCTGTGTCTTTGACCTCTAGCACCGCAGCATGTGTCGCCTCCCAAGGAGAGCAGTCACAGCGTATTTGTACGCGTGTGAGTGTGTGTGCTCAAACTCATGTTCGAGTCACTGCTTTACAAGGTCAAGGGAAGCGGACTTGTTGTGATAGCTACAAGAGGAAGTTAGGCCAGCTTAATCTTGCCAGAGGTTGTTCGTTGTTCTTTGTTTACAGATTGGGTTGACCCGCTTTAAGATCCTTTCTGTTTTCCCTACACCCAGACTTTGTGTACCTACCTTTTCTTCAGGGAAACACTTCAAATTCAGTCAGCACAGGACCAAAAACGTCTCTCTCTCTCTCGGTGTCTCATTGTGTCAGCACTTCACTGTTGAGGAAGCACTTGGTTGTGAAAGACGGCCTCTCCTGCATCACTACACAGTACCTGCTTTTCCAGAGAAAACCGAAGCCACTTCAGTGTGGTGAGCTGGCAGGAGGCCAGTGACAGTCAGCTGTCAGAAGTAGCACAACAAGGCCAGAGCTGTCTGACAGGAGGATACTGGCCAAAACCCAAACAAGCTGTCCAGAGAAGCTGCTGTTACTATTTGGCATAACTAGATAAAGGCATTAATTGCTGGAGCGCTGCACAGTTTATAGATTTGTTAGTTGTTGTTAATTCCACTGAGGTGTTGAACTTCTTTTCTGGCTTAAATTAAGCGATAACCGTCCAGACAGGGCCATGGTGATGATGTCACGAACATTGTCATTTGTATATCCATATATCCAAACATTCAAAACTGCTTTCAAGAAATGCGGAATTTAAATGGACTTTAGACTACTAATAACTCAAATTCAGCATATCTTTACTTCAATTGTGACTCATCATAACTTATATTAACTTATAAACAATATTTTGACGAGTACTATCTTCTTTATTTTAGGCGGCCCCTTCACGAATAAAAAAAATAATTGGAACCCTAAATAAATATAAAATAAAGTCTATGGAAACCACAGAAGGTGCAACAAGCATTATTAAGATACAGAAATTAAATAGCCAGACACTTGTTATAGAATCAATAGGCAGACAACGCAGATACGTATAAACAATGTAAACTCCACAGCGGCTGCAGCCACAAACACGTATTAAAGCAAAGAAGAGGCTGCACAGTTTTTACACACCGCGTAGCACGCCGACACACAACGCTGCTAGGCAACGCAGTGGTTGTTGACGTCTTCATCTGGAAAGAGAGTTACATTTATCAGTGAGTGTGTTGTTGTACTCACCGGTCTCAATGTCACTCTGTGAGCCTTGTGCACAGCGAAGTCCTCCACAATCTGCTCTAGATTCCACTTCTCTGCTCGTTCATTCTCAAAGCATAAAATAATCATTCCGCTCGCCCTCTCTGTCCCATCCTTCTCCTCAGTTTTCAAACACAGCTGAGCAGAATGAGGCTCTGCAGTCACAACTGTGACGGAGACTAACAGTCAAAAACAGCCTCACACACCTCACCGAAGGTAAAAGTTCCTCAGTAAATGTAGAACTCACCGCTGGAGGACCCACCATGAGCATGTTAGCATTTAGCATTTAGCCAGACCCCGCATGCACCTGTTGGTCGTGCAACAGTGTGGGTGTGTTTGATTTGGGTCACTTAGCGTGCTTGCCTGGTGGTGCATTAAATTAGTGATTAATTAAGGAAAATGCCTTTTTTTTTATAAACTATGCCAAGGTTCAATAATGCTAAACATAACCATACCCCATAATGACGTGATCCTTAATTTTATTGCATTGTTGTGCTGCCCCCCCTTACCCTCACCCTCAAGTTCCCAGTAAGAAGTCCTTCCTGTTTCATAAGGCTGCCGTTTGCTTCTCACCTTATATGGAGGATTCAATAGAGATTCTCCTTACATAAACTGTACATATACATACAGTACTGTACCACCCAGCTCTCAATATGCTCAGTATACTATCACTTCATGACTGTAGCTCTGTGGGAGTGTATACCGCCCTCAAAGTGTTTACTTAATTACTCTAAGTATCCCCTCTACAGCACTGTATGTGTACACTGTTTATTGCTCCATGTTTTACATCATCTGTAAAGACTGTTTAGCTTCACTGAGCTATTTATGCTTGTGTAACTCAGTGTATTTGGATGTTTTCCAGGCATTGTCCTTCACACAGCGGCCACGCACCTATCACAGAGGTTAATGGTGTTTCTCTGGCCTTTACAGGAAGGATTTCGAAGAGCTGTTTGACGTCATCATCACAAACGCCCTGAAGCCCGGTTTTTTCTCCTTGGTGCCCCAGCAGAGGCCGTTTAGGACCCTTGGTGAGTACTAGCCTGCTGCTCTAATGCCCCACTGCACTTTATCGGTCATTTGATAAATCATTTGGTCATTAAAACAGTGAAAAAGTCCAATCAACAGTCCAAAACCCAAAGATATTCAGTTTACAATGATATTAAACAGAGGAAAAAAAGATAATCTTCACATTTGAGGAGCTGGAACCACAGGATGTTTGGCATTTTTGCTTGGTCAACAACATAATGGAGATTATCCAAATCTGTATTTAGGATTGCCCAATTTATCACTATCAGGCAATAATTGATTAAAAATATAGTATTGGTATGAAATTGATTTGATATGTTCGACCAATGTGATACATGGATGATTCCTTTTCTTTTGGTCATATAAGGCCTTCTTTGTGCAAATGTAGAAACTGTTTACCAATCTTGAATGTATACATTTGATATCTAAATAAAAACTCCCTCCCCAGCCTGGTTCAGTTAGTTGGCATCTTCCAGGAACATTGTGGTCCAGTGACACAGCTTCCCAATGTCTTGTCGTCACAGTGAGGTTGTCAGGTTTGGTACCATCATTGCCTGTACAGAGACCAAAACCAAAACCTGTGCTCACTGACCATATCTGGCAACCTGCATTGAGATGCAGCACAAAAGTTCTGGGCGGATGAATTTGTCAAGAAATAGTTCATACATAGCCTGACATTGCCAGACTAATGAACCTCTCAGTTAATTTTCGATTTCCAAGGGCATTATCAACGGGTGCAGACCGAAATGCCTCTGGATGCAATTGGAAAGACCTACAACCAATCAGAGCAACGAAACGTGCTGAGCGACACGTGCAAGTTGGGGCGTTGCTTGGTCCGTTTTCAAGCAGGAAAAAATTGGCGGCCTGGTGACAAACTTTCTCAAATTACAGCTAAACAGTACACTAAAATGTGTTTCTGAAAACATTTGTGGCAGGAAATAGGCAATGCAGTAACAGAATCTTGATTCATATTTGATCAGAACTGCTTATTTTACAGTTACAAGTTACAATTATCAACCAATCAGAGCAGCGTTACGTGTGACGTGTAACTTCAAATCTGGACCGGTAACACTTCTCCGTCAGTCATCGTATCAAACCCACCCCATACTAGATAAACGATTGTAATTGGCCCGACTCAATCCAGGACGGGTGGAAATCTGTCTGAATGGGAGGGGGGCCAGATGTATCTGCCAGAGCAAATGAAACATGAGCTCTGCAGATTCGTCTGGTTCCCAGGCTAGTTCTAACACATAACTCCCCCTAAAACCATGAATAATTTCTGTTTGTGTACAGATTAAACAAACAAGATACATGTTAATTTGTGAGCTTTACAGGTGCTGGTAGGTCTATTTTTGAACTCTTTATGATAAGCTAGGCTAAACTCATCCTGACTCCAGCTATGTACTTAACACACAGACATGAGATTAATATCAATCTTCTCATCTCACTCTTAAAAAGAAAGGGAATAAGCATTTTTCTCAAAATGTTGAATTTCTTGAAGCCAAAAATATTTCAATTTCTCTACATTTGAAGTGAAGTTGTTTGTGCTCATGTCCTTTAGTGATTGCAGATACCTGGAAACAGTGCAGTGTTTAGCAAAAAGGGTCTGTTCACACAAATGACAAAAACATTTTCTCACTTACCTCTAGTCGTATCTTTCTTTTTCTTTGCTTTTTTTAAATTATCAGAACACTTATGGAAAGAAATGTTGCTGTTTTTAAAGGCATTTTTTTAGAGATTTTAGCAGCACAAACTAAATTCCATTCTCCTCCATTGTACTGAGGCTGGAAATTTTTTGGCCTCTTTATTCAAATGGCAATTCATTATGCAACTGGCAATTCAATGTGGTCATGCAATTTGAAAATGCATTTTGCAATTGGCAAATCAATATGTAAAGTGGCAATGCAATCTTCAATTCACTGAATTATTTTGAATAAAATCATAATGAAAGCACAATCAATTGCATTCCATATTGCCTGTCAGTCCTCAGACAGCCGGCACTTCTATGCTTCAACCACGCAGGCACAGTTCTTCTTGATGGGTAAGTTGCTTTCTACCTCAGATAACGTCCATATGTTCAACCTAAAGTTCAGACATTAGTTTATTACAGTATGGCTGTTGTTGGCATTTTGTGTTTATCTGCATCCTCATGCTGAGGCATTACAAGCTAATGCTAGCTAGGCCTGGGTAAAGTTAGTAGCTTGGTACTGGGCACTGTCTGGGAGACAGACAATAGTTAGAGCTTGTTGATGTTCCCTGTTATTTTGATAACTTAATATGTAACATTGATGTAACATATTGGATAAGTAGATGCAGCCCGATAGTCATTCATGTGTGCTAATGAAGTTTACACTTACAAAAAATACTGTAAATTTCTCAGCAAAACATAGATTGAATTAATAACTTGCTACCATAATAGAAAATCCCAACAGAGTTCCTAAAGACAGTTATGATAGAAATATTTGTCATAATGCCCATTTTCATTGCAGTTCACCTGGAAGATGTGGTGCTTTGTTGGTTGAAATGATTAGCTACATTAGCTTTTTTGTGTGCAATTAAATTTTCTTTAGGTGAGGGAACCAGGCCCATCAGTGGGTGTTGAACACGAGGAGAAAGAAGTGGACTCCCTCTGGCACTTGCTCCTCTCACTTCACTCTGCAGCGAGCACTTTGAGGAGGATCAGCTCATCACAAGTAGACCGATCCATTCTGAGGCCTGCGCTCCTGCAACAAGAAAGACTTACTTTTCAGTCAGTTCATAAAACAGTTCAGAATCACTATTAAGGAATGCTTTTTATTTACAGTTTGATTAATCATGTCATGATAAAAGGTAAATGTGAGAACTGTGTCATACACACACACACACACACACACTTACCCATAGTATTCAGAGGAAATGTGCCCATTTTAGGTTTTGGGTATTAAATATGTCAGTCTCTACACATGATGGTCCTGCACTGAATACACCTGGTCTGACAAGCTGGTGCCATCTTTCAAGTCTTCATTGAAGTGTCTTGCTTTAACAGGAAAGGTATCTACATGGTGAAAACTGAATGAGCACTTAAGGACAACTTGATGGATTGAGCAGCGAGTGTTTGGCACCATCCATGTGGTTGTGGAGAAGGGAGACCACATGGACATCATCCTCTGTTCTCAAAATACTTATGAAGATGATGCTACAATCAATTTACAGTTCACCTTTTCTGAAGTAAAAACAGACCCAGAGTTTACAGTAGCAGTTTATGTGAAGTATTGAATGATCACTCCAATATAGTTAAAGGTTCTTACCTGTATAGGTTCTTCCTTTTGTGCTATAACTGATGCGAGATAGTCATTGCATATTTTTACAAATACAGTTTAAAGAACTGGCAGGCTGGAGTTCAAGGATTAAACAACCCTGGTGCACTAGTTCACACAAGTGAAAATCTGAGATTAATTTGAGATTAACGGGCAACTGGCCAACTAGATGTTCACGTGGGAGCATAATATCTCCTGTAATAGATGTGTACTGTTGTTACCATCTAAATCTTTACTCTTAAATGATAATATCCTCTGGAAATATCCTTTGTCAATATATGAAAGCTGAGTTTTAATAGTTTTATTAATAGCTGCCTAGAAATTATATTTAGTTGAAGAATGTAATAAATGTGAGCCATTGGGAATGTTTTTTGTCATCAGGTTGAAGAATTTAAAATAAACAGTGAGATTAAACAAAAATTGGTACATTTTCTATAAACTGAGTACTCTTACCTGGTTTTGCATATTTGCCACATACCTTGTTAAATGTAACAGGAGACTTCCGTGAATTGTTTTGTGGTTAAATATATTTGATACGCACATATGACAAGTCAGAAAACCAAACTTTATATCTCTATCTGTCTTCTGATCCTTGGTTGTTAATGTTAAGGGACAACTTATAATATGCACATGTGTATAAATTGTGAAGCACTTTGTATTTTGTTTTGATAAGTGCTCTATAAATAAAGTATTATTATTATAAATGATATTCACATTTGTGTACAAGTCATTATGTATGCAAGATGTATAAGACGACATTGAATATGGCCTTTTAATGAATAATCTACATTCTGACAAACAAAAATGCCATTAATGTCTTCCTGTGATTTGATTATTGTACATATTGATATTAAACTTAGTTCTGGAATTGTACCACAAGAGAAATCAACTGACTTAGACCAACAATTGATTAAATTACTTTATTGCTCATCTATCTATCAATACACAGAGAAGACATTAGGAAGAGCACAGATGGTAAAGTTGAACACTGAAGTGTTATTTTCAATAAAAAACAAAACTTTTTTGTGCAAATGTAAAAACTATTATACTATAAAAAAAAAACACTACTATAAAACAGCCATCACATAAATTATGAGTCTTGGCCAGGTGATGGGCTTAACAAAACAAAGAAATCCTGTAAATGTCAACTTCAACAATAGAGAAAATGAAGAAATGTAGCCATAACACTGTTCACAAACCTGTATGGAAAATACATTGCAATACATTACATTGTGACTGATGTATCCTGATGTAGTGTAGTGACAAAAAGTAAAAGTTGGAAAACCCTCACTAGCTAGCTACCGTATGTTAATATGACTGCAGTATTCTCCTGTTTCAGAAATACTGAATAGAATTATATCGTCCAGTCTGATTATCATAAGGAACTATAGCAGAGAAAAAATAGTAGTACTCACTTGTGTGGTATTGTGTGGGTGCAGTTTGGTCCCAGCTGTCAGAAGAATAAATTTCTCTGGAGAGGAGAGAATCAACATTTAATCATTCCTCTCTGCTGATCGTGACGCTATCAATCAATACCACTGTAATATGGTGTAAACGTACCAGATTTAGACAAAAGGCTCAGGTTAATTTCCATCTGCTGTTCCTGGAATGAACACATTAAGATAACACTAACACAATAGTAGTAGCGTTTTATTATGCTAAATGAAACCCAATTTTGTATTTCACTGTCACCGTTAATGCTTAATGCACCAAGTTAATACAAAGTTAGCTAACATGAATAGTGTGAATTCACAAAACCAAATGCAATGGTGTATCAGCACCAACATATATTGCTAAATGCCTTTATTGAGACTCCCAAGCTTAATCTCACTCCTTTTCCTTCATATGCAATATAAATGATACGGAACTGATTGGATTAATCAACTACATATGTCAGTAAGCAGTGCAAAAAATATTTTTCTACAATGTTACCTGAGGTAGAAGGCAACTTACCCATCAAGAAGAACAGTGTCGGCGTGGTCAAAGCATAGAAATGCCAGCGTTTACCCAATCATTGAACAAAAAAGTGATGTCCTAACTGAAGACCTGCCTTCATGAGAGGACTGACAGATTGCATTTCCATTTGAATTTTGACACTAAAAAAAATTGTGTAGGCAAGTAAATGTAAATGCAATAAACTGGGGAGGCTGTTTCGCTGGCACGTTGAATTGCCAATGCCAAAATGAATTGCCATTTGAATAAAGATACCAGAAAAATATGGCAATAGGAAATGCAATTGATTGAGTTTTCATTTTAATCAAAATAATTTAAACTTAATTTAGGATTCCATTGCCACTTTGCATATTGAATTGCCAATTGCATTTCCATTTGAATAAAAGAAGCCAAAAAACTTCCATAAAAACCTGGGCACATAAAAGCAAAGTTATCTGCATAGCTAAATACCACTTAAGGTAAGTAATATGTGTTTTATTGTAATTTGGTTGAACTGACCCTTTAATAAAGCAGTGCTTTTTAGACATGCAATATTGTACATCTTTTATATTATTTTAGGAGTATATTGTATCGTTAGAAAGTCAGCCCAGCTGTAATCTCCTCGAACTCTAAATTTAATGTGTATATTTCAGACAGCTGTTACTTTTATTAGTGAGATTAATATCAGCTGCCAGCATTTCATTGGTTCAGAACCTCATCAGCAGCAGCCCACATAACTCCACTTACCTTCCTGGGCTGCTGCCCCTCTCTCATTAACCCAGGCATCACATCCTGAATGCTCATGTTGAAGGTGTGCACTGGCAGGGGCAGCTTTCTGGAATGCTCCACTCATCTGGTTTGTCATCTTGCCAGCAATAACATTGGGGATGCATTATGTGTGAAGACAGGATGATCCGTTCTCTTCTCTCTCGAGTTTTGCCACGTTGGCAGAAAAAGCATCAGCTCTTTCCTCTGGCCTCCACACATACTGGCCACTCCTATTTAGTTGGAAACATCACTTGTTATTCTGCACTCTTGAAATTCTTTTATTAGCTAATAAATTTTCTTTAGAAGAATTTGACACTGAAAGTTTAGTAATTTAAGACTGATTCCACACTTCACAAGCATTATTACAGATTAAATGCAGTATATACAGCAAATTATCAGCTCATAAATTGTTTATGAGAACTTCTACTTTATAATCAATTTAATCATTATCTGGAGCCTTTTCTGTGTTAAGATGTTTTGCTTTTGCTTGTCTGGGATTCCAGTCCAAAGACATGCAGGTTAGGTAAATAGATGATTTTAAGTTGCCCATGTGTGTGAATGTGTTAGCTCTGATACGCTGACAACCTGTCCAGGTATACCCCACCTCATGCGCAATGCATGCTGGGATAGATTGCAGGTTGCTGGAATCTATCACAAATAGATATGATAGACTTAATAGTGGAAAAGTCAAAAATGACATGTTGAAATTGGCACTTTTCCTGATGACTTAATGTCACAGGTGTAGTGAAGTCATTGCCAGACCTGGTTTTGGCAAAAGAAGCCCACCAAGAATGGTAAACAAGGTTTTTACATACTATTCATTTTACAGTAGTCTTTTTGCCAAGCGCCGCCTCCCTAGAGACGAGAAGCTGAGCAGGTTCCACAATTGGCTGAATGTCCAGCGGGGCAGTTTCGCAGAGCAGAGGCAGAAAGCTAGAGGAATCCTGGAGTAGGTAATTGTTTGCTGAGGCAGCGAGGCAAGCAGAATGCAAGAGTCAGAACCGAGAAGTGAACCTGAGCCCAGGAAATCGAAGTTAGTCAGTTAGTGGAAATCAGATAATATTTAAACACATTTTAGTACTGTTGGTTGAGGCCAAGACACTATACCACAGAGGCAAACAGACGATCTGGCAGAGATTAGAGTGAAGAGCCGGGTAAGGCAGGGTCTTGATTAGTGGATGGAAAACAGGTGTGCTGGAGGCATGCAGCAGCAGATGAGGAACAGGTGTCTAAGATCCTCAGCAGAGCCACACACACTGTCAAGTTAAGTGTAGCTTAACAGTACATGCATTACACCATATTTACTTAACCGTTAAATCCACTTTTTAACTTTACACTTATTTTATACTTAGTGTGTTATATTTTGATTTGCTTAGAACTTCTATTCTTGTGTGCACCGAGGTGCTTGAGTAGCTGTAACAAGAGAGTTTCCCCTCAGGGATCAATAAAGTATTTGATTCTGACACACATGAGAACAACAAGGGACTGAGACAAACATAGGGAGAAGAAAAGTGGCACAGTCAGACCATGACAAAGAATTTGGATTTACTCCCCTGCAGGGTGTAAGTTATTATAACCAACTTTAACTTAAACAGTACATCTTTTAGCCATCTGGCATGACAATGAGGTCTAGACCCTTTCCAGGCATCCTTGAACAAAAGGAGGCAGCATGCCAGAAGTGTTGTAAACAGTCACATTGTGCATAATAGATGACAAATTTGCCCTGACACCAAACAAGGCAGTAATGGGTTGCACATCAATAGTGTTACCATATGCTTCACTTAATGATCAAAACACTACCTCCCAAAAAGCACAATGTTGTAGTGGCTATCACACAAGGAAGCGAGGAACACAAGGAATAGAACCCAAATGCAGACTCAGAGATGGCGCAGATGCAGTTCATAGATTTATTATAGGGAAAGGTTTACACGGGTAGTCAGGCAGGTAGAGGTCCAAGTCGGGAGGGCAGTCCAAGACAAGTAAACAAATCAGACAAGGAACAGGCGAAAAACAAAATCCAGGCGAGGTCCAAACAAATGTAGAAATAAATTCGAGAGATTCAGAAGAAGCACGGGAAACAAGGTTGGGACACCTGATATTTAAACCACATACCTCAGCCAATGCAAAATGATAATGACACAGAACAAAGGAAAAACCCTGTACTAAATACATTAGGTAGGGGAGACAACGAGACACAGGTGCAATAAATCAAGGCGGGGCCAACAATCTAAACTGGAGGGAAAGCAAACAAAGACAGGAAGTAAAACCACAATACACGAGGAGAGGGGAACACTACAAAATAAAACAGGAAGCAGGCCGAAACCCCAAACAATGACACACAAAGGCTGGGGCAGGCCCAAAACAAATGAAACAGTCATTGGAGCCGCCTTGCACCTCTTACAAGTGGGATCAATATTAGGATATATTCTTGCCAGTTTAGTTTTAGAAAGGTGGGAGCGGTGGACTATTTTAAATTGGATGAGACCGTGTCTACAGCATGGGGATGATTTATGCACTCGTTTTATTAATGGCTCCCACATATCCTCAGAAAAAGGGCTATCAAGGACTTGTTCCTAAAGGATTCTTAAATTTTCCAAAGTTGCATGTTCAGTTTATTTGTTAAAGAGTATATCTGAGCAATATATCCTTAGGGTTCAAGGACAGAAGTTCATCTAGAATGGTAGATGATGGTTTATTGAGAAAAGGAGTGTAGCCTTTCCTCACAAAGTCCCTGATCTGTAGATAGGAGGGCTAGGTAGGAGGTAAACACTCCTTTGATATATAAATCCTTAATAAAACAAATTCCATTTGAATTCCAGGCTTGGAAAGCCAGATCAAGTTTAGCTGGAGTAAAGAGGTGGTTGGATAGTATGGGTGCCTTCAAGGATGGAACCTGCAGGCCAAATTTATTCTGAAACTGTGACCATATTTTTATAGTCTGAAGAATTACTGGGTTATCAGCTCGCAAGCTGGAAATGAGAGCAAGAGGGGAAGTGGCCAGAGAATGTATAGGGGCTGTCTGTTGGGTATAGATGTATCACTCCATCCTCACCCAGATATGAACTGTAGGGTTAGAATGATTCTGAACCCACTTGATAACCCTCTGATTATTACTAGCCCAATAGTAGTGGAGTAGGTTAGTTATGGCCATTTTGCATGAATAAAGGTTTCAGTCGTAGTCATCTGGACACTGTTTTCAGAATCAAGAGAATCTCAATTGAGAATGACTTCCGGATGGGATCCGAAACGTTATATATTTATTTAATTCATGGGAATTTTACTTCATAATGCCACACGCTGAGACACCGCTTACAGGTAATGTTTCTTTATTTACCGCTTTTGTTACACACACAAGTTTACACTCTGTAGTTGCCGTTCCTCCGGACCATGCCTCGCTTGCCCGGCTCTGATGCTGGTTGCGAGGCTTCTCTGTCCATATAATGGCAGCCCAGCCTCCCTGGCTGGCTGACGTGGTGCTGGTGTGCGTGTGTGGGCCCAGGTCCAGCATGCTACTGTGTGTTTAGGGAGAGCATAATTAGTCAATCACTTTCGGCTGTGACAACTACCTCTCCCTGACGCTGCTCACCTGACTCACTCCCCCACTTCTCCCTCTGCAGCTGACAGCTACCCATGCCCACCTCCAAAGCCACATTTATTTATTTCACGGGACTTTTATTTCATAATTACACATTAATTTATTTCATAATACATACTTTTATTAATTATTGTTAAATGTTGCTTTCTGTGACTGGGTAAATAATGCACTGTAATCACCTTATAACAAGTCATAAATCACTTCATAACTTTAGTCTCCAGGAGGTATTGTACATCATCATCATCTTTTATTTCAGTAAAAATGCCGCAGGACATCATCAAAGTTGCTGCTCAGCTGAGCTGCAGTTAGCACTTCTCTGAGCCTCAGACCACATACCTCTCATTCCTCTTTCTCTCAAAGTCCAGTGTCCTCACAGCTGTTACCATGAGTGTGTGTGTGTGTGTGTGTGTGTGTGTGTGTGTGTGTGTGTACACTCCCACATGTGCAGGTGTTCATCCCTGTTCACTCTCTCCTGTCAAAATATTTATAACATATTTAACCTCAGTTTGAACCTGTGGAGGCCTATACTCTGTAGTGCACCATGGTTTTGTCAGTAAGAGTGAGGATCTTCTTTTAAACCGGTGCTGCGGCTGCTCTTAAATACCAGTCAGTCAATTTAAGGACCACTGCCTGTCCAGAAGAGCAATTACCTTCTTCAAAGAAGATGCTCCATAGATTCCTAGAGAAGAGCCAAGGAAAGCATACCACATTTAAAAGGCTATTCATTAGTTTAATTAAAGCTTCACAGCACTTACTGCCATTATAAATAAATGATATATAATTGCATTTTTGTGGGCAACATTGACTATATTCATATTTTCCTGATGTTTTTCTGTTTCATTATTAATTTCAGACCATTTAAGAATGTTGTTTGTCATTATTTGTCAGACTGTCAATCAACTAGTATTGTCTTTTGAAATAAAAATCACTTGTTGGAGAGAGTCATGGCTAAAATGTAAGTACCAACACACAGAAAGACAAGGAAATTAAAGGACCACTCCAGCAATTTAGTATTGCGCTTCCATAATGTTGATGGACTCACCAGAGACAGATTAAAACGAGTGGTCCAAATTGAAGTTGCAGATGCAGAAATATCATGACTAACTCCAAGAATGCTGGATACATTTCCCATCCCATCCTTCCGTGCTTAGTAAAGGCCCTGATATTTTAAAGTCCACGCATTTGTAACACAGGCTTTCTTTTGTGCTTTCTGTAAATTTGTAGTCTTCAAGCTTAAGCCGAGATAACCCTGAAGACATCACTTAAGACATCATCAGGTGTCAGAGGTCATCATAGGTTTCCATTGTAATTACGGTTTCATGTGTCAAGATTTCAGGGCCTCTCCACAACTGCCCAACCCAAAGGCTGCTTCAAATCCTCCACTATCATCCCTGTCCCCATAAAACCAAGGACCACAGGACTTAACGACTACAGACCCATCGCCCTGACCTCTGTGCTAATGAAGCCTTTTGAGCAGCTTGTGCTGCCCCACCTCAAATCCATCACAGACCCACTCCTGGACCCCCTGCAGTTCACCTACAGAGCCAACAGGTCTGTAGACGATGCTGTAAACATGGCCCTCCACTTCATCTTCCAGCACCTGGACTCCTCAGGAACCTATCATTCCCTAGTCGACTCTGTGGAGTCCTTCCGCTTCTTGGGTTCCATCATCAACCAGGACCTTAAGTGGGAGCTGAACATCAACTCCCTCACCAACAAAGCACAACAGCTTCCTGTGGCAGCTGAAGAAATTCAACCTGCCAAAGACAATAATGGTGCACTTCTACACCACCATCATTGAGTCCATCCTCACCTCCTCCATCACCATTGCTGCTGCCACTGCCAAGGACAAAGTCAGACTGCAGCGTATCATTCGCTCCTCTGAGAAGGTGATTGTCTGCAATCTGCCATCCCTCCAGGATCTGTACACCTCCAGGACTCCACCCTGGACACAAACTGTTTCAGACACTCCCCTCACGCCACAGTATCCTTCCTACTGTGAACTGTGAACCTACTGCACGTTCCCTTGTAAATATTTTGCACCTCCCTGCACAAACTGTCACTTGTACTCTCTTTCCAGACTAAAACTGTGCTTTTCTTGTACGAAAACATAGCTTTTCTAAAACAGACTCCATTGTGTGAGTGTATAAATTTTACAATGCCAGCTTGGTATTTCAGTATGTACAGGGAAAACTGAGCTTTTCCAAAACGATGACATAAGCCAGCTCAGGGGGCTGTGTGCCAGTGAAGTTAAGAAGACAACTAGTCACCTCTAACTTTCTCTTTGATCGTTCACTTTACATATCAGTATAGACATTTACACAGCAGAGCCGGTGTCATTAACCTGGATTTTTGTTGATTTTGTCAGACAATGCCGCAATTATAAAATCAGGATGTTTATCAGCACAGCAGCTTAGGAATGACTGCTGGTTAACAGGTAGCATTTATGAGATGCGATTAAATCACTAGGTTATTTCTTCCTCGTTCCATTGTCTGACAACAGAAACAGAAAAATATGTTAATGAGAGCAACTATATCGTGAATTCAGCTGCATTAAAACTGAAGAGACTGAATGGAGGTGTAACGGGCTGTTACTCAGCAGAGTAACCTGCTGTGTCTGTAGCTCAGTGAAGTTAAGAGGACAACTATCACTCCCTCCGGGAAATAAACGACGCCATGGTTCTGGATACTGATGGATTTATTGCCTTTCTCATTCTTTTCTCCGCTATCACGTTCACCGTCAATGAAATCCACCGTCAAACTACAGTATAACAATGTAAAACATAAACACATTCACATATATTGCAAAAAACTCTATACAAATACACTCGGGAAACACAAACATACTTTACATACCTCGCTGGCTGCATATAACCAAGAGGGAATGAGTTCTTGAAATACCCCGATCAAAATACAAAAATGAAAAACATCTTTTCTTCTTTGCAACTTCTTTACAACTTAAATTCACATGCAGAGATATTAACTTCTCACCAAAAGTCCGTGATTTTCCTGTTGCATCTTTCAAAAATGTCTGTGTGTAACGCATATGTACTTTAGTTCCTACTTAACATAAGAACTCAATATGCATGAATTAATTTAAACAAACATAACAAAAACATGTTAAAACGACAGAAATAATATGTATGGAAATTATAGAACATATTAATTGAAAGAAATATACACAACTTTCTGTCCTCTCTAACTTTCTCTGTGGTCACTAATTTTACATGCTGATATAACCAATCACACAGAGCTGTTGTCATTAACCTGGATTTATGTTGATTTGAAAATTAGAGACTAGCTGGTGACCATAGTGGAGCATTTAGCAGCTAAAGAGCCAGACGTTTTTCTCAGGAGTTGGTAGAGACCAAAAACAGAGCTAAAATAGAGTGAATATTGAACTTACATTTACCAGGTGGCCAGAAACATTACTCCAAATGAATGATAATGTTTCTTCATCACTGCTGGTTGTGTAAATAAACAACTGTGGTAATATATCAATTTTGTGTTCACAACAACAAAAATATTAATTTCAGGTTTAATTTGACCATTTTACATTTTTATTTACATTTTCACTGTTAGCATGTTAGCATGCGGACATACAGCCTCACAGAGCCGCTAGCATGGCTGTAGACTATTAGTACTATTAGTCTTGTGTATATACTTTTTTTATGTTTTTTATTGTCAACTTGAATAAATCGATTTTGATTGGTATTATACTATATCACTGTTGTACCACTGTACATTACATGCAGTTATTTAAATCATTGTTTGCTTGTTAATTGCATAAACAGTAACACCAGAAGAAACTGCACGCTTATTCTCATTTGAACTTTTCTGGACTCATTTCACTGAATCACTTTTTCTTCTAAGCAAACATAAAACATGGAAAATCCTCAGTCATTATTCATGAGCTCAGAATGACTGGGTGTTTTGCATGGCTGAACGCATGTCTACGACATTTCTGGAGGGTAAATGTGAGGTTTTAGAAGTGTTTTCCTGGCTGACACCTGGTGCGTAGTGGGGTTGGACTGAGACAAGAGGGGCATGGCTGGGTCTGAACGGACCAGTCACCACTGCTCTGCTTTCACTCACAGCCTGGTTTTCCCCTCCACTGCTGATCTTAGGCGATGGCTGCTGGAATACATTATGCATCAACAACAGCTCAGATATCTTTGTACGGAGACTATCAAAAATCAAGTAAACACAGAATCAAAGTAGCTTCAGTTAGACCTTTTCCCTGATGCTTTTCCTGTTTCATTATGATTTTATTCTCATATATGAAGGTGATTTGTCATTATTTATTTGAACTTTATTCAACAGAGATAGTCGCTTAAGGTAGAATTATGTTCTAAGAGTCCTGGCTAAATAGTGCTGTTATTTTGTGCAAACCAACTTGTTTAGCTTGAAATGTAATGAAATGTATTTGAGTTCTGAATTTATTATTTGTGAATTTGCCCCTCAGAATTCTGAGAATAAATCCAGCAGGGGCAAATTCACAAATAATGAATTGTGGCTGCTGATAGCACCATGAATTGCACATCATTTCCAACCACTATCTGCCCCATCTCAATGTCCGATTCACAAAGATATGGTGCTAATGATATTACAGACATGCCCATAAAGTTTTGCAGCTGAGTGCAGTTTGCCATTGTTTTGCATCTGTTAAATATTCATCTGCAATTTCCTGTAGTGGCCCCAGTAACATTTGTTCTTAAGGTGTACTGAAATAGCAGATCACATGACATGGTTAAGCAATGTTTGAGTCACAAAATGTTACAAATGCAGTTGCAAGAACAAAACTTACCACTCATGTGGAAATAGATGTTTGATTTGAAAGAGAACGTATTCTAATTATAACTATTCTAATTATGTAATAACTCCCCCTGCTCTTTCATTCATTTCTATCTGCAGGATGTCTCTTATTTTCCTATGACTCACTCTGTATGGAGTGATATTATATAGTGATATATAGTGTTATTTGTGGGGCTTTAACAGTGCGCTCTCCCTCATGCCTCTGGGCGCATGGAGAGCTGTTTCCTCTCCTACTCTGCTCTATGCTGGACTGTTTCAGTGCGTAACCACCGTCTCCGTTTCTCACAGCAGCAGGTTTTATGTTGTTTTACAGTTTCATTCCGTCATAGTGAATATCATCATCTGTCTATGTGCCACCTGTGCGCATATTATGTACTGTGATGCGCTATTGCTTCGCCTGGCTACAATCACTGCTGCCATGATCACTGGAAAGTCTGTTGGTGTTTGTGTTTGGTTAAACTGTGGTGTCTGATTCTCTTTCCTGTCCTCCAGTGAGCGACGTGGAGGAGAGCGAGGGGCTGCCGTCTCTGGATAAACCCGGCTGGTACTCCCAGGGGAACTGGCCGCACCTCCACGAGCTGCTCAAGACCATGACGGGAAAACCAGAGCCCAAGGTAGGCCAGCCACCTCGTACTGTATATCACTGAACCAAACAGTCAGACCTCTGGCCGAACAACATCTCAGGCTCGCTTTGAAGTTGACTCCAACTTTGGTTTTTGGCAGAGGCTGAAAGAGATGAGGGCTTCACGATAAATCAGCTCAGGGAGATTCACACTGGTGTGATAGAGAGGAGGAACGTGGCTGTTGGCATGACTGTTGACAGGACTGCTGTGTGCCAGCATGCTGGGATTTCACTGATAAAACAGGCCCCCTCCCCTCATACTTCTTACTGTATATACAATGCAGCCCATTCTTAGGGACAATTTCTCCACAGATCAAAGACCTCTTTTTTGACTCTCAGGTAAGGTAGATAAAAGCAAGACTCACTTTTCCTTGTGTCCTGCATAACAGTGGTTGTATTTACATGACAGAAGCATTCTGATACAGTACATCTCAACTGAAAACAACCCAGGTAAGCTTGCACTACAAAAAAAACCTGGTTACGAGACCTGGGTTAAAGAAAACCTAGGTCATTCCTATCAGTTATGATAAACTGTTCTGTCACCATCTTCATTACTGATCTGGGGGCCTGCCAGCTTCACAATGAAGTTCAATAAAGAAAGCAACACAGACTATCAGACAGGTTTCACACAAATTTCAAATTTAATAAAATTCTCTAAAAGTGGGTCCGATACCACAGGGACTGGCCAAGCGTGCTGCAAGATTTGTTCAGCTCTACTTTCTTGCTCTGTTTCTTCACATATAAAAATGATTTTATAAAGATTTTATGAGATCATAGCTTACATTTGCTTGTTGATTAGTAATACAGCATGTTTTCAGGCATACAAGTGTCCATGTTCATAGCAGTCAGAAATAGCAACAGAAGAACAAGTGATTAAAAGATTTTGAAGATTCAATACTTTAATGTCGCACCAGCTTAACAGTTCCTAAGAATTTGTTGTAGTATGCTTATAAAAAACAAAAGAAAATTAACATTCAGCCAAAGACAAGGCACAAGACTGCAGAGTACAAATACAAGGGCAAAAAAATGTCATGGTGAACAGATTTGAAAAACAGCTGAATCATCTGAGCTTTTAGCAATCGGAATTTGAGCCAGCCACAAAAACTCACATGACAGTCTAATGAAAGCTTCTTGGCGTATGGCTTTTTGTGGGGAGTGAAAGCTTGCTGTCCCACACTGGAATTCCTGATCTGTTGGGGAAATCTATCAAATGGTCTATCAGAGTAAGCTCAAGAGAAGTGTGTTTATGTGTGTGAAAAATTCACTATGAAGTGACAGTTTCAGAAGGTTTAGGAACCACCGATCTAAGCCACTCATTTTGTAATGAAAGTGAACAATTTTGTCTGTCAGATGACACAAAGATTAGAATTTCATGTGGCAGCCCTAAATATAGAAGTGCCTACTGGTTTGTAATACTTTTAAATCCTGCCCACAGTCTTCTTCTTAATCCCAAGGAATGACATCATGTCTGACTAATGGTCAACCATCAATCACTGATACAAATTAATTAGTTAATTTTATAGGCACAATGCCCATTTAGAGACACAAAAAACCATGAAACTGAGTTACAGTAGGACACAGTTAATCAGCATTTATTACAGTGATTTTATTTTTATTAGGATTATTATTTTCGCACTCAAAGTGCTGACCACGTTCCACGCCAACAGAACACAAGACTTCGGCAAGAGGAGGGAAGGCGAACTCTATGTGTAAATTAATGATGCTTGGTGCTCAAACGTAGTCAAAGTTGATGGACATTTTTTCCCAGATGTCGAGGGTTTTTTTAACGTTAAGATGCTGACCATATTATCAACACTATCTTGTTGCTGCTGTTCACATTCCCCCAGATGCAAATTCAAAAAAATGCACTACAAAATTATTACTTTGGGTGTATTTGTGTATAGGTAGGTATGTATGTATGTAAATAATTGTATGTATTGTTTTATTTATTTTATTCTATTCTAAATTTAAATATTTGTACATATGTTCTTTGTTTGTGTAGCATGAAGCATTACATTTCATTGTGCAACCCTGTATTGTAAAATGACAAATAGATGACCTTGATTCCTTATCAAGGTCCCCTGCCTGATTTGAACTGGGGACGTTACGGTTCATGGTAGATGTCTTCCTACTGTTTTGTGGTAACTTTCACAAAAAAGATACGCCATTGCTTGCAGTCAGGAGAGGATGCTAAAAATATGTCAAATATGCCTCTTGAATAAACTTTGTTACCTTTTTTCTGCTTACTGACCAGGCAGTTAGCAAGCTAGCTAGCTTGGCACGCCATTGGCAGTCTACTGTCAGCATGTTACCGGCTAGTTAGCATGTTTCTTTTCTTTAATTATTTATTTATTTTTGCTGCCACTTCTTAGTAATTCATTTCAAAGCAGTCAGTTCTTAACAATAACTCATCTCTGTTGTCCACAATTTATCTCTGCATTTTCCCCAGAAGTATGAATTATGGGTAATACAAAACAAGAATTGAATGATAGCTCAATTTCTTTGTGTTTATTTTCACAAAAGGACTTCAGCTCTGGGCAAGGCCAGAGGATATGACTAAGATGTGCATGAGTTTCTCCACTGTCCCGCCAACATTTAGTTGTTCTTGATGAGTATTTAATTTCTTGGTATAATGAAATAATGCATCTGAGTTTTCCATGTGTATTCTCTCCAAAAATGAGAAGCGGTAGTTTCATACATACCTTCAATCATTTCCAACCACTCTTCATCTGAAAAATGCACATTCAATTCCCCCTTCCATTTTTCATTTTGCATGTTACCGTTGGCTTGACAGCCACAGTAGCTTGTCAACTACCCCCACAAGAGATCACTACCAAGTTTCCAGAACCATCTTTATTGTGGGGACATACAAATTCATTTTTGCTGTGCCACTTTCTGGTGTGACTGTGTACTTAGCCAAGAAGTTGCCAGTGAATGTTACTTCACTTTGGTCTAGCTACCAACCATGCAGAGGTTTTTAGCAAGTAAATTTCTGCTAACAGTGGCATTTCAAAACAGTGTAAAGCTTGTGGGTATTGTAGTATCCAACAGCACTAAATAATAGGCACAGGCAGAGCTGCACCAGCCCAGCCGAAGTCCACCCAGCAGTGCCCGTCATCGTCAACATCCCTAGCTCCTCTCCCCCTCCTCCCAGCCCTCTGCTCAATGCCCCCTCTGTTCCCCAGCCACGTGGACAAAGCTCTTGTAGAATTTAGTGTCAACCTGCACTTATAGCTTCTTTAAACACTCCTCCGGGGTGACCTGAGGCACTCTGTGTTTTCACTTCTCTCCACTTTCACCTGACGGGACTTAATGCAGGTGGGCTGAATAGAGGCATTCAGGGAAGATTACAATTCCCTCTCAGCACAGTGATGAAACTGATGGGGTCATGGTGGAGCTGATGGGACATGATCATCGAGATTCAGGCCTGAATACAGGTAGCTGTGATCATTCTGAGGTGTCTGTGTTGTTTCTATTAGTAAAAGAGATGTTCGGATTCAGGGCCACCACAGTTGATGACTGATTGTGAAATTCCTTTAGCAAGCCAATGAAAAAGCGGGTAATGCTTTGTTTAACGGGTTGATGATTTCTTAATAAATACCTTTGAAACCCAGGATATTGCACTGTCCCAGTGAGTCGTAGCCATTTTGGAAAAAAAGCTTAATTGGCTGGCATTTTATAAGGCAAGATAAATGAGTTGTCTCAAAATGTCAAGTGGCACTAGATCTTTTAATCCAAGACAATGCCCTATTTCATTTCTTATCTTATTAATTTTTAGCATTGATCCTACTTTGAAAACCAAGTCAAAAGATCTTAAAGTTATGACAAACTTTAACTTGTTTTTTAATGCAAATAACTTAACAACTTAAATAACTTTTCAGTCATTTCCTTTAAACTAGTAGGGAGATCTGCCTTATTGCGCTTGGTCTCAACTGTATTGAAAACACTTGTGATGATCTCATTCTGTTGGCAGAATCTTTCACAACCTAAGAGGAATATAACATTTGGGGACTGAATATGAGACTAAATGACAAAATGGGGTTTTGCCCTGCTGCTTTGTTGGCCCCTGGCCCCACACAGTGTACAGCACAATGGGCTCAGTAAGGTCCTTCTGCATGCCTGCAGCTCTGTTTACCTGAACCTGGCTTTAGCTTTAACTGCTAAAGCTGCAGTAAGCTGTTTCTGATAACAAGAAAATAGACTCTAAAACACACTCATAGCAATGTGCCTTGATGAACTATATCATCCAACAGACACTGAGCCACAGGGGAATCCCACTGGAGTCCTTGTCTTTCACCTGTCCTCTGTGTAATAAACCAGTAATCCCTGGTTTGGCTTTCCAGATGTTGGACTGTCTTTACCATCCGCTCCTTTATATCAGCTCTTCAGCATTTCACTGGGGAATCATTGACACCCTCTGTGACTCAACCATACTGACTAAGGCTGTGCTCAAACCGACATTAGCACTATGTAACAAATGCAACCCTCTGATTTATTCAATGAGACCACTGCATTGTTACAACAGACATAAAGGGTTGTCTGGCAACTGGACTGCAATGTGACGACATCTGGCAACGCACATTCCTGGTAAATTAGTGTGTAAGTGCAGCGTACTTCTGCTGTTTATTTGGTGACTGTGATGGAGGATACAATTATTTTTGTCGGGATCACTGTCTTGTACTGTCTCCATCCTCATGGTTTCACAAACCCCTGTGCAGTGTTTTGGAGTCTGGTAAGCTTTCAAACTCACAGATATATAACTCAAACTGGCCTTCCTGGATCATAATTTATTCTCTGTCGGGTACCTGAAACAACACACCCTCACTGGTGCAGGTCCTTGCAATTTTTTTTTAATGCAGTGTTGTTTTTGGTCTGAGCATCTGGTAACAAACCAAAACTAAAATGAGCTGAAAGCTAATGAAAGATAGAACACTCCTGGATGAATGAGGGACTACACCGTCTAATGAAAGCTACATTGTTGATTCTTTTAAACACGTTTGAGGCCTTTAGGATGCTCAAAAAGTCATGAAACTTGTCACAAAGAATGGAACTGGTAAATACTTCAATTTGATGTCACATTTGGGCCTGGGGGTGGCACGTCAGCGCTATAGTGCCCCCTAATGACTTTTAGCCTTCGACACGGCTTTGCCTGAAGAATCACGAAACTTGGCACACACGTCAAAAGGGGGGGGGGGATTTTATTGTCTGATATAGTCTGGGCTTTGGGTGTGGCAAAATAGCATGATAGCGCCCCTAACAAAATTTCAACGAAGCTGAATGGCTTGAAAATCTCCTCACTCCCCCAGTGCTTCTCACTCCCACCGCGGGCAGACTCAGCTAATAGGATGGCTACGTTAGCTGCAGGCTAATTGAACTAAATGCAGTCTGTTAAACTATAAACAATGCATCCCTGTCATTGATTGACATCTGCAGATTGATGTGACGTGTGCAGATGCTGTCTCAAACCGACAGCGAGTTAATGACAACAACATGACAACTATAAAGCAAAACGGGTTTGGTCGGAAAAAAACAATAGATCTATCGACACACTTTATTTATAATCTGGCAGAAAGAAAAACACAATGTACTGTAGTAATGGGAGACGGAGAGACACACTGTGGCTATTAGGTGGGAAGAAAATCAACCTGAAGAGACACTTGAAGGCGCTAACTTTAAGTCCTAATGTTAATTTTTTTAACATTAAGTCAAAGTCACTGGGCAGTCGGCTATGTCAACTTGCTAGCAAGCCATGTTGGCTTAGCCTGGCTGGAAGCCAGTTTTTCTCACAAAAAAGTTTTCAGTTTGCGGTCACAAATGAATGAATGAGCCTAGCTCGTTAGCTGGGTTAATGTGTTAGCTAGCGTGAGTTCGCTAGCTTCAAAGCTTGTTAGTGAAACATGCAGGGCTTGACAATTAACATTATAACTTGTCCGGGACAAGTAAACTTTTTGGTCGGACAAGTGAAATACTTTATCATATATTGTCCTGTTGTTCGAGTGAAACATTTGGGGAACAACCGTGTTGGCTTTTCAGACCTGTTCCCCAATGTGTCTAAAATGATTTCTTAGCTCTAAGGCCAGGTAGGCATATTAATACCACAGACCACAGGCTGCATCAATACAGTAGCTGCATAATATGGTTCATTGCAATGAAATAAAGCATGATAAGCATGTATAGTTTACATTATGGTATGTAGTTTATATTATTATACTGTTAAACGGACAATAAATGAGCAGGTTTATCTTTATTTATTTTTTAATTAACATTTTTACCTGGTGAGCTTAAAGGGGACACTTGCAAAAAAATCACAGTCTGGGGTGGATGTACAGTTGTATGCAAAAGTTTAGGAACCCCTGACAATTTCCATGATTTTCATTTATAAATATTTGGGTGTTTGGATCAGCAATTTCATTTTGATCTATCAAATAACTGAAGGACACAGTAATATTTCAGTAGTGAAATGAGGTTTATTGAATTAACAGAAAATGTCCAATATGCATCAAAACGAAATTAGACAGGTGCATAAATTTGGGCACCCTTGTCATTTTGTTGATTTGAATACCTGTAACTACTTAGCACTGATTAATTGGAACACACAATTGGTTTGGTGAGCTCATTAAGCCTTGAACTTCATAGACAGGTGCATCCAATCATGAGAAAAGGTATTTAAGGTGGCCAATTGAAAGTTGTTGTTCTTTTGACTCTCCTCTGAAGAGTGGCAACATGGGGGCCTCAAAACAACTCTCAAATGACCTGAAAAAAAGATTGTTCTACATTATGGTTTAGGGGAGGCTACAAAAGTTATCGCAGAAATATAAGCTGTCAGTGTCCACTGTGAGGAACATAGTGAGGAAATGGAGGACCACAGGCACAGTTCTTGTTAAGGCCAGAAGTGGCAGGCCACATAAAATATTGGAGAGGCAAAGGCGAAGGATGGTGAGAACGGTCAAAAACAGCCCACAGACCACCTCCAAAGACCTACAACATCAACTTGCTGCAGATGGTGTCACTGTGCATCGTTCAACAATTCAGCGCACTTTGCACAAGGAGAAGCTGTATGGGAGAGTGATGCGAAAGAAGCCTTTTCTGCACACACGCCACAAACGGAGTCGCTTGAGGTATGCAAACACACATTTGGACAAGCCAGCTTCATTTTGGAATAAGGTGCTGTGGACTGATGAAACAAAGATTGAGTTATTTGGTCATAACAAGGGGCGTTATGCATGGCGGCAAAAGAACACAACGCCCAAGAAAAACACTTGCTACCCACAGTAAAATTTGGTGGAGGTTCCATCATGCTGTGGGGTTGTGTGGCCAGTGCCGGTACTGGGAATCTGGTTAAAGTTGAGGGTCGCATGGATTCCACTCAATATCAGCAGATTCTTGAGAATAATGTTGAGGAATCAGTCACAAAGTTGAAGTTACGCCGGGGCTGGATATTTCAACAAGACAACGACCCAAAACACTGCTCAAAATCTACTCTGGCCTTTATGCAGAGGAACAAGTACAATGTTCTGGAATGGCCATCCCAGTCCCCAGACCTGAATATCATTGAACATCTGTGGGGTGATTTGAAGTGGGCTGTCCATGCTCGGCAACCATCAAACCTAACTGAACTGGAGATGTTTTGTATGGAGGAATGGTCCAAAATACATTCATCCAGAATCCAGACACTCATTACAGGCTATAGGAAGCGTCTAGAGGCTGTTATTTCTGCTAAAGGAGGCTCTACTAAAAATTGATGTGATTTTTCTGTTGGGGTTTCCTCCCTAATTTTGACCTTAATTCAGATAATTAATACACATATTTAAATATCGCATATTATATATGTGATTGTATACATTATATACAATCAGCTCAAAGAGCATAGGCCTACGTTTAGCCTAGGAGAAGGTAGAAATTGCAGAAAAGTTGGCATCTTTCTTGTTTATTTTGCTTAAGTTATAGGCTAATGATGCATGAGCTTCAAGATGTTGTGACTGATATCTACTCCCAATGAACTGTATGTTTTAATGTTACTCCAAAATGAACTGAATGGTTTTAAAATGTGTTTTACAGTGTTTCAAACTTCTAGTCTAAATGTGATTAACATTAGAAAAAGTTATTGTTTAATTGTAAATCTTGACATTGACTCATTTACTATCCTTAGAACATTAGTATTGAACCTGCAAACTGTTTTTCTTTCAGTCAGTCGGTCTTCAGAAATTTTCATAAAAACATGCACTTTCAACCAGCTGGCTGGACCAGAAATTTTGGCCAATTTCAAATGCCAACAGCGCATCATAGGGTAGAGATACTGACAAAATGACAACACATATTAAAAGATGAAGTATTGAAGAGTAATTTCCACTATAGTATTAGATTTTCTTCATAAATAGTTTTTTGGCTACATTCCAAACCAGACATGTTATAAGTTTGGCTTTTTCTGCGTTGACAAGATAGCAAAAAGGCTGGTCATGCCTATTTCAAATGCCATTTACAGGCCATAGAATAGGAGTAGAGACAAAATGAAAATAGCTATTGACAGATAAGAGATTACAGATTTGGACAGAAAAGTTTGTATTGTTAAGATTTTTTAAATATATATATTTATTTATGAACAAATCACGAAGTGGGCTTATTTGGAACGCCCATGGGCTTAAAGGATACGTTAGGTACCCATTAAGCCCATGCAGCGCCGCCGCTCCCACCACGCGCATCACGCACTGTGCGTAGGGCACCAAGTGCTGAGGGGGCACCAAAAATAGCCTAATGAAATTTTTTTTTTTTATTATTTCATTAGCCTATAGAAATTTTAGGCACATTTTAGCCATGTATATGTAACAAAAAAGGGGGAACAAGAAAGATATTTAATAATTGCTCTAGTCTAGCCCCCCCCCCGTGCCGGATGGTCCGTTCGGTTGTTCGCGCGGCGCCTGCCTGACGCAGTTTGACAGATTTGAGCATGGCTCCCGCCGCGTCTCCGCATCATCACTTTCAGGTAAGTCCATGTTTAATCATTCATAAATACGGAAATGTGCTGCATGTGCGTGCTGCTGCTAATCGTAATGCGCCGAACTTGCTGACGTTAATGTTAGCATTAGCAAACTATGTTATTATAACTTACAACTTCGGTGCAAGCTAAATTGAGATTTTACTGTTGAACATTACATATTTTAAAAATAACTGACCTGACGCCAGCTAGCTGTTACTCTTTTTTTTTACTATCTTTCTTTAGATATTGAGCAGTAGTTTATGGTTTATTTTGACGTGACGGTGGTTAATACTTTCTCAGTAACGTTAACAGTTAGCGGTCAGTGCAGTGCACATGGTAGGCTAACAATTCCTGTTATATATATACTGTATATATATATAAAATATAAAATGTCATTATGAATTATATAAAGCAAACATTACTGTTGATTTGTGTGCATTATTGCACCTCATTCTATTATGCTTTATATTAGATTAGATTTAGATTTACATTTATTTATTCATTTAGCAGGTGCTTTTATCTAAAGCGACTTACAAATGAGAACAATAGAAGCAGTTAAACTAACAGTAGGACAACAATATGCAAGTGCTATGCCTATGACCCTTCTCAGTTTAATCTAACGCAGAATTTTTATTTTTAATAATAGATAAATAAGGAATAAAGGGGGAGAACTCCTTGGCTGCCATGCTTTCAGTTATAAATGTTTATAATATTTTTCTGGTATAAGATTCTTTGAATATTTTGTCTCTTTCTATACTGATCCTTTTTCTTCAGATTTCTAAATTATTGCAGGGGCAATGCTAAGATACATATGAGGAGGAGCACAAGGCTAAGAGGAAGATACAGATGACGAGCAGGAGGAGCAGCCATGTACAAGCAGTTCAGGCACACATCAACCCCAGCCGGACAGCAGGTCTGTAGACTCCACAATAGGACCAAGCCCTGATCAACCACCCTCATCCAGCAGTTTAGGGACAGATACACAACAGATAACCACCACCTCTGAAAGCACAAGTCCTGTCATTGAGAGTCCATCAGCAGGTGACAATGTAGAGACCTGTGTGCCCCTTCCAACTGATCCTGCTTTTTGGCCAAAGCGACAAAGTGACATTGAATTTGCAAAAAAAAAAAAAGTCTGGATTATTTTGATAATTTTTTTATTTTGCTATTCTGTTTACTGTTTACAAAGTCAGCAAAGCTGTGAAGATTTTACTTTCTCTTTTTAGTGTTCTTAAGTTTTATACTGTGATGCTGCTATTGTGTGTTATTGGTATTGAGTTATGTTTGGTAATAAAAAGTTAAACTGGCAAAAACAAACGTTTTTTTTTTTCTCGGGGTCGGTGTGGGGGGCATCATAAAGGAATTATGCTTAGGGCACCAAAATGGCTAGCAGCGGCACTGAGCCCATGCCAGACTTTTGACATATTTTGACAAATTAAACAATAAAAACATTAGAAATTGGTATAAATTAATTATTGACACTTCAAATGAGACATTAGACTTTAATTGTAACTAAAATGTTCTCACTTAAATTGTAGCAGTATTAAAGTATTAAAAGTATTAAAAATGTCTGAAAAGGGGATAGTGACCCCAGTCCAAGATACGTTCCTTAGTTCCAAGAAAAATCTATAGAGCAGCAAATCATCATTGGGAAGAAGTACAATTCACCAACTCCATCAGTAGTAATTAAAGATTAAGAACACAGAAGCATCTCATACATTATTTGTAGAGTGTGTAACAAATCACCACGCTGTGTATTATACTGGAATTGATTTGAATCCATTAAGTTAATGGCCAAGCATGACAGTCAGAACTTTTTCTTTGTGTTTGCTGGACCTAGTACGGGCCTACGGCTGCTCAAGAAAGTTTTGATAACTTGAGACTTTTCTTAGCCTAAGCCAATTTAAGCTGCACTGTGGCATAACAAGTCATGTTCAGGGTTAAGGATAAAAGACAACAACTAAAGTCTGCATTTACAACCAATGAATAGTGTCATCTTGTGTGGATATGTTTTGAAGTAACAGAAAAGCGTCTCATTTAACTATAGCCTGCAGTCTGATTCACTTCATGGTGCTGTCCCTCATGCAGAGCTCAGTCTGGTTCAGGCTAATGTATTTGTATCCGTCAACAATGAATCTCTTCTATAATATGTTGCCTCTGTGCTGGAATCCTTGGCCTCTGTAAATATTTATCAGAGTGATCCCATGACTCTGGCAGCAGTACTGCTGTGCAATGAGAAGTGCAGGGCATTTTGGGGTACGAAGCCCAGCTGTGGGCAGTTCTGGGAAAGTCTGGTGGAAACATGATTCCTGCAGCCCCCTTCCAACAGGCCTGGCCCGTCAGTTTGTTTACATGTGGCAGGGCCGGCCTGAGACACAGCTCTTTGAGGGGGAGGGATGAGATGCAGCCTTACATCCTCATTATGGCCTTCTGACTCCTGTAGAGAGGTTTGATTTAGTTAGTTCTCACATGCATATAAACACACAAACAGGCATGAGTGTCATCCCTACTTGTGATGTCTAGAAACAGTTTACATGATGCAGCATGCATTAAACATGTAGTTTTTGTAGTTGTAGTTTTTATGTTATCAAGTTCATCCTAAAGATTGCCCCCTAGGTTTAGGGGGCAATCACTTTTTCACACAGGGCCATGTAGGTTTGGATTTTGTTTTCCCTTAATAATAACAACCTTCATTTAAAAACTGCATTTTGTGTTTACTTATGTTATCTGACTAATATTTAAATTTTTGTTTGATGATCTGAAACATTTAAGTGTAACAATCATGCAAAAAAATAAGAAATCAGGAAGGGGGTAAACACTTTTTCACGCCACTGTATATACTCTTACATCACAGCTATTTATTTTCAAACCATGCTGTTCTGTTTTAGAATTTGGATTTTTTTTTTCTACCGTTCCAGGCATCAATTGGTTTCCATTCATTTCTGTTTGGTATGGAAATCTACTACCACATTCTTGAAATTTGCTTGAGCAAATGATGAAGTCAATAAACAAACTCTTGAAGGTTTCTTGAGTTGTGTAATCCATCACAGTAAACATCAAGTTGGCATTAATTTATGTCAAAGTTACATCATTGTTGTGAGGACTTTTCACATTTACCTGCACTTATTACTAGTCAAGAACCCTTCAAACATATTTTCTTATTGTACAGAAACGAATGGAAACCAATGGGTCCCTGGAATGGTAGGGAAAAAAATAGCAGAAAACCTAAACCTGAATAGAATGCACTCACAAATAGCACTGCATGTGATACTGCTTTTTCAGGTACACCAGTGAAGTAGTAGTAATGCCAGTAATGATACATGTCAATAACTCATTTATTGATTCCTTGCACTTACACATAGATTAATTTGTAAGCATTATATATAAATATTCAAAACTGCGCCTTCATTTTCCAGTATTCCTGTGAATTGGCCTCTGGTCTTTCACTTTTTAGCCTCTTCTTACTGCAAAGCCTGTTTCCTGTGTTCAGAATGTCAGCAGACTTCTTTGTCTTGTCATTTTAATCTCCAGCATTCTCCACTCCTCACTCTATTTCCTCTCCCAATTGACGGGAATAGAAATAAATGGTTGTTGAAATTTGATTTGAAGCTTTGAGCGGTGTGCGCCTGCACTCCAGTTTTGGAATGCATCTCAGTAAAGCCTGCCTCAGCTTGCTTTTCTTTCCAGATGTGGAGGACAAAAGAGATGCAATGGTCAAACTGGTTGTGATGAGTTTTGCAGACTTGTCGTGTCTGGTCTAGTTCACCCTGGGGGACATTTGCCAGCTGACTGACTGCTGCTAAGAGAAGTGCACCTTTACCACAGCAGTTAAACTATTGTATAACCGTTGAAAGTAAAAAAAAACGTCCACTCTGTCACATTTTTTTTTTCCTCACCCTGCAGGTAGTGTATTTTGGAGATAGCATGAGGTCGGACATGTTCCCTGCCAGCAGCTTTGGGAAGTGGGAGACAGTGATGATCGTGGAGGAAATGGAGGGGGAGGGCGTCCCGAAGAGCGACGCGGCAATGTCCAATGAGGCCCAAGTGGAGCCTCTGGAGAAAAAGGGAAAGTTTGAGGTAAGTTCACTGAAGCAGCTGTTTCTGTTTAGCAGCCGTTTTCCCACTCTCCAACCCCCACCCCCAACTCTGTGAGTCTCTTCCCCCCTTCCTCTGACCTAATGCCACCATATACCCTTTGTGCTACTTGATCCATGCCTATAAGGTTCTTTTGCATCAACGTTTTTACATGTGTATTGGCTCCCCAAAACATTATGGGTAAGTTTTGATACTGTGACATGTGATGGAGAAACATATAAAATCAGGCATGTTGACACTAGTTTATGTTAAAGATGTGCTAGAAAGCAGTATGTGCAGCATATCAAGTGTTTAACTTCCAGCATGTTGAAATGACACATTAAAGGGGAAGTTCGCTGATTTTACACATCAAAGTCCATTTAGAGGTGTTGGAGAGTACTACTGCATATGTAAGAAAAGTTGTATAAAGCCTTTTGTGGCTCCAGAGGGAGCTGTGTGAACTCTGATAAATGTCTCTGGAGTCTGCATCGGTTGGGGCTGAATGGTAAATGGACTGCATTTATTTAACGCCTTTCTAGTCTTCTGACCACTTAAAGTGCTCTTCACTACATGTCAGCATTCACCCATTCACACACACATTCATACACTGATGGCAGAGGCTGCCATGCAAAAAGCAGAAAGAATAAGTAATGCTCAACACACACCCTCACACCCCGATGGCACAGCCGATCTTCCGATTAGTGGACGACCCACTCTACCTTTAAGCCACAGCTGAAGACTACAAGATTGAAAATGAAAACAATCTGGGGGTGTGGAGTTAGAAAGAACTGAGCTTACCAGACCTCTGTAGCCCGCTCCTCACCTCTGCTGTAGGCTAGAGGCTGGAGGCTACGTTAGCTTCTACTAGCATAACACACCCCAATCTCCAACCGAACTCTCTGCTGTTGAGTTGCATTGTTTGTAATGTAGGTGCCAGGTTTTGACAAGGAAGAATGATAGCATCTCTGGTTCTGCTGGATCGATTTTGATCCTTTTGTCTTAACTATTTATTGTGAGTGAGAAAATGTAATAGGAGTGCTAAATCAGTGGTGTACTCTTTTAAGGAAATGCTGCAAATGAGGATATAATATCAGTCAGTGCTGCCCTCTCCCTCACAGAGCAGATAAGGATTTTAACCATCAGGATGTTGTGATCCTGGCAGTAAAAAAGTGATCTGTCAGCACATTCTTTGGCAAGAAACACTAGGACCAGGAGACTTCTTTTTTCCCAAGGGCTATTAATTTGCGTTAGTTTGTGGTATTTTTATCAAACACAAGTTCCTCAAAATGCTCTTTTCACCGCTTGACAATATCCCCAGGAAGGGGTATTGCAGCTAGGCTCACCTTTAGAGTAAGGAGCTCAGACATCCGGAGGGAGCTCGGAGTAGAGCCACTGCTATTTCATGTCAAAACATGCTAGATTATATATTTGATCTGGTTTGGGAATGCTGCGGGATCCCCCAGGAGGCGTTGGAAAAAATTTGCTGGTAAGAGGGACATCTGGATCACCTTGCTTGGTCTGCTGGCACTGCGACCTGGCCCCGGATAAGTGGTTGGAAATGGATGGATGAACGGATGATCAAATACAACTTTATTTAGGAATATGGCAATTCCAGGGATCAAGCCAACACAGGCCGTTAGAAGTTTAAAGCTTTTGATCTGGACCTGGTCAAATGTGGCCTAGATGTGACAAAAGCAGTGAAATCTCCCTTTTTTGCATTTTCACAAATAGAATGAAGAAAACAAACTATTTCTGATTCATAGTCTGATTCGTGTTATGCCACGCACATTTTTTGCATTTGTAGCGCCCCCTAGCTGGACATATCCTGTAAGTTTTGTGATTATTGGCCCATTATTATTGTATTTTTGGGCCTTAATTACAGCGCCACCATGTGGCTGATTGGGCTCGTATTTCTGTGGAAGTACATGCACATCATTTCCAGTTACTGGGCCAAGTTTTGTGTTTCTAGCTCATTCCAGCTCACAGGAATTTGAGCCAAAGCGGCAGACAACAAATAATAATAATAATAAACCGCCCCTTCAGGGCTTGAACCCCTAAATATGCATGATGTGAGCACAATATAAGCTAAAATAGTTTTTAAAGTGTTTATCCAGTGATAAACACGCTGCTTAATCCATTCCTCACCCCTTTGCTCATGTGTTTTGGTTTTGTAAAAGCTAAAAAAGGTCATATACTGAGTATCTCTGTAAGTACAACCCCTGCACATCGCTTTAACATGCGATGACACCCAAAGGCTGAACTGCTGTGCAGGTACAGTTACTAAACGATTCAATAATAGCTCTTCGGGGGAGAGGTTTAGAAAATGGTCAATTAACCTGGTGAGTACAATGTTAGTGCTGTAATAACCTGGAGTTATCCTTAAAGTAAATACTTTTACATACATAAGAATTTTGATGAAGCTTCATATAGATGTTGGTCAAAGAAATTAAAGACAGTTCAAATGTGCTTATATCAGCTCCTGATACCAATCTTGCAGACTAGCCTCCTGAATATAGAGATTAGGTTAACTAGATCAAGCTGGATGAGAACATTACTGACACAGATGAAATGGTGATGAGAAAGATGACTTGCTCTTCCTGTGGTTCACCCTCTTTTCATTTATCAGCATTTTCTCAAACACCCAATCATATGCTGCGTGGCAGAAACACTGCAGTGGTCTAATTCCCATGCACGTACTTAATACTACAGAGGAGGTACTGTGGGTAGGTAGGCAGACAAATAAGCAGGGTATTTTGCTTAAGGGCTGTTTAGTATCTTTTGTGATGAGTTTGATTCCTGTCATCTGAGGTCAGAGGTTTCTGCTTCAGCATACTTACAATTCCCCATCTTCAGAAATACCTCAGACAATCCTACTTTGTTCTGTTTTTTGGTTCCTTTTCAAATATCATATTTAGAAATATTTGGTAAAAATCTCTATGACAACATGATGATAAGAGATTTATCCTCTCTGCACAGTTCCTGATGGCATTAGCTGATATTGCGCAAAGCACTCATTTATCATTTGGGGTTTGTATCTTATCACATCCTTCTTTTAAACACCACATCCTGTTGTCACAACGTTCGCAGCACTTTCTGCCTATAAAATGTATTGCCGTTGCATGAGTGATTATGAGTAACAGAGCGGGGGATTTCTTGGAAATAATGATTCATTCAGTAGTCAATGTAACCCTCAAAGCTGCTTGGGTTAAAGCCAGCTTGAAGTCTTGCTATATTCCCTGTGCTCAGGGTAGAATTCCCACCTCCTTTTATCAGGTCTGCACATGTCTGAAAATGAATCTTAACACATAGTTACATAGTTTGGTTTGTGTGTTGACTGTCTCAACAGGAGCAGGGCATGAAGTCACCCTCTGCTGTGTCCAAGCAGTGGGGCTCCTACTTTGTCGACATACATAGAAGCGGAGGAGGGGATGAGGAGAGCCAGAAACTGACCTGGTGCTGTAACTGCATTCACAAATACAGCACCATGGCCATCCCTAGCGTGGAGCACATAGCAGGTATGTGGAAGGAGACAACACGCTGGATGAAATTGCAGACAGTGTTACAGATCTGCAGTGGTTTGATGGAGAGAAGAAAGCAAAAAACAAGGTCCAAATAATAATAGTAATATTCATAATAAACTTTAAAGTGCACTTCTCTAAACAAATGTACAGAGTGCTTTACAACTTAAAAACAGAAAAAGAGACTACAATAAATATATAATAAAATACAGAATAAAAACAACAGAAATCAAGACAAATTATAAAATAGGAGAAAGTAGAATCAACTTAAACCAGGGTAAACTGTAGGATAAAAGTGTGATTTGAGGAGTGATTTAATTAAAAGTGGACACTGACTTAGCTAAGCATATCTTCTCAGGCAGATCGTTTCAGAGTTTCAGAGAAAAGGTTCTGTCTCCTGGTCCTTAGCTTCACCTCTTGGGTGGCTAAGAGGCCACTGCTTAAGGATCTCAGATTAAGTGACGACTCAGATGGACAGTTCAGTAATATAACTGTGTCAGGTCTTGAAATGCTTCAAAAGTGAGCAATAAAATGTTTTTTATTGAAAAATCTAAAACAAATTCTAAGAGCATGTATGATTCAGTGTCTTTAAAACTAAGCATCTGTAGAATCTTTACAATTTTTCTAAGTTGATAAAAACAAAAAAACGACTGAACTAGCTTAGTGACGCGGTGATTAAATTGTTTTTAGTTGCAATGTTAATGTTGCAAGATCAAAGTCCTGGATACTGTCAGCATTTCTGTAGAACAGAGACAAGTGGCTGAGGAAGAAAATGTGGTTAGAATGAGGCATGTGGCTGAGAAGTGACAATGAGAACTTAAAATCCTGGTCTAGGCCAAAAGACACAAGAAATGATGCACTTTAACATTATACAGAATTACACCATGTCTGTCTGCTCAAGAGGATGGATGTGTTGGTAAGCCCTGTGCCACTGTCCTGCTCTTTTGACCTTTTGTAAGATACCCACAGCAGCTGTAATGTAACAAAACTGCTTCTTTTTCCTTTAATTTTAATCTCAGAGTGGAGCAGAATGCTTCATTTACATGTTAAAATTAGAAATATTTTGGGGGGCAGGGGGGTTCTGTTTCAGAACTGTCACTTTTTCATCCCACTTGAGCTTGCAGACCTGTAATTTATGATTGTTTAATGCAAGAGTTGTCTCTTTGGAGGCAGAAGATCAGACACGAATGAGTCCAACATTCTCTGGCCTGAGTGATTACTGCCTGCTGTAACAAAGTGTGCTTTCCCACTGAATAATGAATCAATACTGTGGAACATTTGCTGTTGCTTTCCAGCAGCAGTGGTGCATTAAATGTACAGTAACTTGCAGTTAACTTTACTGTTTGATTTTACTCTTTCTAGATCTTCCTCTGGATTACAAATTCCCCAGGTTTTCTCCCGACAAGCCCTGCACCACCGGCTACTACCCCAGGCCCCCGGATTCTTTGCTGAAGAGGTGCGAGAGTCTGTCATAAAAATTGAAAAAATTTAAAAGGAAAAAAAAAAGTCCTCCCTTACCCCTCTGCCTCAGGAGAGGAATGTGCCTCCATTTTTGCCTGTAGTTTCCCACCTGACCCCGCCGCCATCTGTGGAGCACAGGAAGCATACACTCCTCACCCATTCAGAGAAACTATGTGAATGTAAGCCACAGTATCTCTGTGTAATAACACCTACATTTGAACGTTGTTTTGTGGTTTAGTGTACCGTACACGTGGAAATACGACAAAATAAGTGTGTGTGTGTGTGTCTGCATACAGTAATAATAGGAAATGTAGTGTTTTTATTGTTTCATGTGTGAGGTCGCCTATTATTTTCTATGGTAGATTGTTTAAAAATCTGAATTCTTCGAACTTTTCCGAAATAAAGTGAGCATTTTACCGTCTCTTTATTCCTGAAGTGATTACCTCAAGAACGTTATCTACTGTAAGCTGTACCCACATGGCCAGTGTGTTTCTCCCGAAAAATCTGTTGGAATCCTTGTGTCAGTATTCTGTATAACACTGTTATTGTTAAGTCTTTTTTAAATATAGTTTTACTGTATGCATTTTAGTAACCTTAACTTGAGGTTTAAGGTCTAATGTTTCCCCCGTTTCAGTTTTGTAGAAGGTGTTAAACTTCAGGTCTGTTGTTGCTAAAGAACTGGCACAATGCTCAATCCTTTGTGTTGGCTGTTTTAAAAAAACACAACTTTGGGAAACAATAATAATGGATGATGAAGACTATGCTAGATGTTCTCTGTATTATTTTTGGTGCATCAGTGACATGTGCTCTTTGAGTGATTGTGTAAAAATGTGGACTACTTGTGCTTCATTCATATGCAGTACCAGTTTGAGATATGCTTTAACCGACTTCTGAATGGTTATTTTGTCGGTGTGCATAGACAAGTTGTGCCATAATACTTAAGGAACACTCAGTTTGGGAAAAATCAGTGGAAGTTTGCTTGTGGCTTTCAAGTCACAGCAGATTGACATCAGGGTATCTCTGTGCATCCAGGCCACAGGCAAAATGTTTAGCCTAGCTTAGCACTAAGACTGGACCACAGCAAAATTGTTAGCCTCAACTCTAACGTGGAAAAATACAACTTGCAAAAACTCCAAAACTTAAATGTTTTGTCTTGATTGCTAGCAAACTTGTCACAAATACAAGAGTCACCTCCAATAGATACTTGGGTTTATTTGACAGCAGTGTTAGGACTGTGTGCAAACTAGAGGTCTTCACCGGTCCACTTGGTTCATAGTAACTGAGAACCGACCCAAAACCGCTGTCGTGCTAGGTGTAAATTATATTCTGTCTAATTGGGTCCAGGTGCAGTCCTGTCCCATTCCTGTGTCTTGGGTCTGCATGTCAATATGTCTTAATACCCAACTGGATCCAAGCTGAATCAGTATAAGCCATAATCTATTTGGGTCAGTTCAGGTCGACCACATTTTGACTCGTGTCTAATTATCCATGGGTCTGTTCAAATAAAGTCTGTATGTCCTTGGGTCAGCTTGGGCCTCTTTTTTTGCTAATTTATTTATACACATCAAGTTCGGGTAGGTTTTCTACAGTTCCGTTTCGGATTGGGCCCAAAATGTTCGTTAAGATTCTGGTGTAAACCTGGCAACAGGACAGGGAGAGAACATTTGACATGTTACGAGCGAGGGCTGTCACTTTTTCAAAAAGTCAAGTTCAAACGAATGATAACTAACAAGTAATTAGTTCAAATAATTTGAAATCAGCAAACATGTTTACCTTTGTCCATGACTTTTCAATCTTGCTAAATCCAGAATTCTTCCATGTTACTTCTCAGATGGTTTGGTGTCATCTGTTCAGTACAGCTGCCTAGTTTACTCCATTTTGCATTAGCGAAGGGAATAACAATAGCCTAGTTTGCTAAGGGGTAAGCAATAGAACAGAGTGATCATGCATTTTACACGCCACATTTTAAATGCCCCCCCCCACTGGAGTACAAGGTACGCCTGTTGCGCTTATGCACTATGAATTATAGTTTCAGAGAGATCATTACATACCAAAAACGTACTTTTATTCTATGTCTGAACTGTAATTTGAATTTCGAATAAAAAGCGTTAGCACTACTGCATACCATCACTGCACCTAGCTGTTGTTGGTTACAAATTAGCTTCATTCTAAACTCATAAAACCACAATGGCAATTTTTTTGTTTCGACAAGTTTTACATAAACAAAACACAACATGTAAATAAAACTAGTTTGGAGTTTTTTGGAAGTACTTTTGACGGAGCCAGTCTAGCTTCTTGGCTAGCTGCTAGCGCGTTTGCTATCTAGTTTATTTTGTGCCAAGCTGGGCTAAACATCCTGGATCTCTATACTAAACACACAAAGATGATACTGGTTTCAATCTTCTCATCTGGCTCTGAGTAAGTCATCAAACAATAGGATTTACCAAATGTCGAAGTGTTCCTTTAAGATGACCATCATCTCACAAATGAAGAGAGAAATTTTGATGATATACAGCTGTCAGCGTGTTTGTGAGATTGGTCATCCAAAGTGAATTATTACTTGTGCTGTGTGTGCAAGTGTTTTATGCATACAGCTGTTGTGATTGTACTCTTCTTTTCTCATCTGACCTGGAAAATTTGACATGCACATTTGCCTTATGTTGGATTCATTTGTGGTCTTAAGTTCTTTGAAAACACAGGGAAAGTTCAGTTCTGTGTTCAAGTGTTGAAGTGCTGTCAATGAAATAAAATGTTCTACAATTTTCTTACATAAGATATTTTTGAGTTTTCTTTGCAAGCTTCAGCAAACAAAGACTTGTACTGTACATACACTGAGTATATAGTTGAGTTGCACAGATTTAAAGGGGAACACATGACATCAAGACTGAGACATACACTAGTTTACTCCCACAACAGCTAATTTGTGTAAATGGGAAGAGAAGCAACAATGTATTTTTTTCACAGTTAAAGTATGTATTTCATTTTATTTTTCCCCCTTGTGTCTCCAAAGCAGCTCTGCAACACAGGACATTGATCTGCTCTACAGTATTTCTTCAGGGAAAGCAGAGACCTGTAAATCAAATCCCTATCTCACTTCTGTCCTCCATTAGGGTTTAGCTGTAGTTACCAGCTTTTGTGATATCATAGCAAAACCTATTCACTTTCTGAATATGAATGATCATGAATGTTTTCCCATTGGCCTTTCACACTTGTCAGACAACAGCATTATTAGCTTTTGTTGTTGTAATTTGCTGGAAAAAAGCACTACAGATTTTACACATGGACTGATGTTAAAAGACCCATGCATACCTACCCCAGGTGGTTTGTTGCCCCTTATTACTGTTTGAAGACATTTCTGAAATCAAACTAGATTTTTTTTTAACTGCACAATTGAACCATTTGACAACATTGTTGTATTTAGCCTTGGCTGCTTGAAGTGCAACAATGTAACCAACCCCTTGACTACTCATTCATGTTTTAAAACACACCTATGCTTGGTTGAAACACTGTTGCCAGTTTGCACACTGAGGGAGGATGTCAGACCGAAACATCTGTGCATTAATTAATCATAAAATTGGAGTGAAGTCCCATTGTTGAGATCTGTTTTCTTGTTTTTGAAGATCCAGCACACAGATAAGCATATTGAAGTTGAGCATGTTGATTCATTATTAGTATTAGGCTTTATGTCTTTAGTCTACATTCATTGATATAAATGGGGTGGACAAAATATTGGTAACACATCATAGTATAATTCAACAGCACCACAAACTACAGCCTCCAGAATGACCATAAATTTGAATCAACACTCTCTAAAACAGCTTCAACAAAAACTTTACATTAGAACCTTCATTAAGGTAGGATTTATTGCAGGGCTGTTGTGTATTAGACTACATTAATTAATTAATATCCAAGGGGACCCCTTACAAAATGAGGAGTTAGTGAATGATACATGATGTGTCCTTGCTTGTCAGGTTCAATTTTCAGGATCTAATTTTGTATTTATTTTACATTTCACAATGGACTGATGTTAAAATATATTTTTTTCTTGTGGTGCAAGATGTACGTGGACAAATGTGACTTTGACATCATTGTTGAAGTGATATAGCTGAATGGCGTTGAGAGTTAAGTAACCTGATTAAAACTGTACTTTTCTGTACACCAGACAGCATTTTTCAAACTGGTTCTATGAAAGGATATATAAAATGTAACGTTTTGCACAGTGGTCACCTTGGCAACATGTAATAATTATGGGATAATGGTAAATGCTGAAACATAGTGACAGTAGCACAAGTGGAGTCAAAAGTTACTCACACAGCAATGTCATTTATACAGCAATATCTATCTAAAGTTTGCTAACATCAGCTAATAGCAGCTAACATTAGCCATACTGGTCATTGCAGACGAAGTAAGGCTATTTCCTCTTTGAAAAGTTACATTGTCCCGGTTTAAAGATTTTGGAAATGTCTCCAAAACAACAAAACAGAAATGTTGTCAATGTCAAGTGACCTGCTCGTTTTTTTTTCAAAATACTGTACAAAACTCCTACTATTACCCTAGAGGTACAAACTGGAGCTAGCAAAGAGTCAAGCTGCATAGCCAAATGTCTAATATTGATGCTGGGCCATTTATGACGTCTAACCAGTACAAGTCAGGAGACATTTAAGTCATTCCAGTACCATACTGTATCTCTGAGCAGCATTAGGTTGGAACTTTTTATTCATTACCTGTTAACCTAGCTGACTGGGAGGAGGGCAGCCACTTAATTCATTAGGTCTCCTTTAAGCCTCTCTCCCCTGCTGCCCCTCCTCATTCGCCAGCATGACGCTCCCTTCGCGCTCACACATTCTTTCCCTCCGCTCTCTGACTTTGTTTCGTCCCTAAAACAAACTTTTCAACCATATTGATAATCGTTCTAAAATCACTGCTGTGACGGTAAGAAATGACTGTTGCGACGACGGGAATACGGATTTGTGAGCACCGTTTCTGACAGGTAACGCGAACAGCTTTTTCCTTCACTGCTCTTTTTTCACTGTTTTTTCGTGGTCTACAGGAACAAGGCTACTTTTGTGCACAGATTTGGATTATCAATTTCATTGATAACTGATATTACTGTAAAATTCACTTAACTCTTTGGTAGAGAGGGATTTCTAAAACTAGAACAGCCGCAGTCGTATGATAGGATACTTTTTTAATGAAAATGAAAGACTTAATGAACGAAAAGTAAGCATAAAGTTTGAAAAAGTAAAAGTAGGATATTATTCCTAGCAGAAGAGGCATCAGTATCTGTGGAGGGAGGAATGCCTTTTATGGCCATAAGCTATAACCATAACAATTTCTGGTGGGTGACAATGAAACCTCTGCTGTTTTACCTTCTTACAACTGTGGAACAATATTGGGTGATAGATATGAATCGGTCATAACTACGTACTGCATTTGGTTCACTCAGAACATGGAAATAGCTACTAAGGCCTGGGGCAAGGTATAAATCTTGATTTAAGTTTGCATTGCTATTGTATTAAGTTGTCTCTGAGTAGCACAGACACACTTTAAGCAGGACTGTAGCTAATATTAAGTGTCCTGTATTTTTTTCTGGGAACTGAGGGGTATAAACGACAGCGGAGGAGTTTATATTTTACAATTAAAAACATACACATGTCAGGTATTTTCCTGTCTGATTCCGGTTTGTTTAGATATACTTGATATACTTAAAATTTGATTACTTTTAGGCGAACAAAAATAGATTAATATTGAACTAAGGCTATATATTGACAATTAATCCTTATACAACACCTTTTTTAGATGACTTTTGTTGTGTATTTTTATAGATATATGAAACTGCTCTAAGCTTCAAACAAGACGTTTTTGCCTAAAAAAAAAATATAGTCTGAAGTTAGAAAAGTTTAATGATTTAAACCTGGAAATAACTCATCAAAGAATCAGTAAACAAGACACGTGACAGTTGGTACTTAGAAAATATTGAGGTTTGATACTCAGCCCTGTAAAGGACTTAGCACTTATTCCACTAGAATTTTATTCCTGGCATTGTGGAAATGGCGTTGAAACAACATGTTCACCTTCATTTTGAGCGATATAATTTTAGGGCTGCAACTAAAAGTTGTTCATTATCCACTAATAAGACGGTGTAGTCCCTCATTCGTCCAGGAGTGTTCTATCGTAGAAAAGGTTTCAGTCGTAGTCATCTGGACACTGTTTTCAGAATCAAGACGTTTCGGCGTTTAGGTGAAACTAGCTAATCAACAGATACTCAGGTAGACTCCTTCCTGAGGGCAGGGCTTATGTAACTCAGAGTAGCTTAAATTTCTGAGTTCCCGGTCCATTTTTTCACAATTGGGAATGACTTCCGGATGGGAGCCGAAACGTCTTGATTCTGAAAACAGTGTCCAGATGACTACGACTGAAACCTTTTCTACGATATTATCCACTAATCTATTAATTGTTTTTCCAATTAACCAACCACTTCTATAAAATGTAAGAAAATAGTGAAAAACACCAATGGCATGTCTTGTTTTGTTGGATCAGCAGTCCGAAACCCAAAGATATTTAATTTACAATGTAATAAAATAGAGAAAAGCAGTAAATCCTCACATTTGAGAAGCTTGAACCTGCATATATATTTGGTATTTTTGCTTGATAAATTGTTTGACAATTAATCGATTATCAACATAGTTTACTATTAATTTTCTGGCAAATGACTAATCGATTAAATGGCTTATTGTTTCAGCTCTACATAATTTACAGAATATATAATTAAAAGTTTGACTGAATAAATAAAATATCAATTGGGGACTTGGAGCCTCAGTACTCTAGCTACACCCCTAAGTACCCATAATAATACATTACAGTGATGCTATAGTAGAAAAATGTCTTGAAGTGCCATGAGGTCATTCCAAATCACTTAGCACAGACCTACTACAAGTCCCTACCAAAATATTAGCCTTTGAATTTAGTGAAATAGCCAAGTCAGTAAGTTTTAGATCAGTCTAATTCAGGCTTACAGGCATCCTCTGTAAAGATAGGCTCACGAGTCGACCGTCCTCATGTTCACCACAGAGGAATGTGACGGCTCATTTGATCAAATGTCAAAATTAACCTCAGGAGAAGCAGCATTTTTATGTATCAACTTGAGCTTTCCTTGTTTATCAAACACAAGACAAAATACATGCAAACCCTGGACTGCCCCCCTGTATTAGAATGGAGTCCAGTCTAGACGTCGTTTAAATCACTACCAAAGGGTTTTCCATCAGGCCTTTGCCAAAAGCTCCACTAAGGTCATGGAATTTACTCTCATGTTCAGAGCAGAGACGGTGGGCCAGCTCTTGTCTTTCTGTAAAGCACTGCAGTTTGGTTTAGAGGTTGTTTCAGTAGACCAGAGTAATGTTGCTGCAGTAATGGTCCATTTATGACCTCTAGGCCTGCTCGTCTGGCCATCTGGCTGGCATGGCTAGACTTGTCTGACAATAGCAACTCAGAAATAAATCTTGGGAAGTGAATATTGAGTAACACAGTGTGCAGAGGTGTAATATAACCTCCGGATTTGGCTGTTACGTGGATATAGTAAGCAAAGATTTAATGGCAGAAGGGTATCATCGTATTCTTGGTAACTATAAAGAAGTTAGAATTTGTAGGAAATGTAAACTATCTGTCTAAGTTTTAACAACAATGACTCCTACGTTATCGGACAGTTCTGTGATTAGTTCTTAGCTGTGCTGCTCAATAATGGCCTACATCAGTATGGAAAGCCTGCATCATCAGGACTACAGCTGTATCTAATTATTCAAGGAATGCAGGGCTGTGCAGAATATGGGCTGGCTTTCTCAAATCCTTCTCTCCCCACCACTTCTCCCTCTCAGCTGAGCTGAGTCCCCTCTCTGATGAGACGATGAGAACCCACACCCGCGGGGCCCCCACAGTCTTCTTCATAAGTCTGCTGTGGCCTCTGCTCGCCCCAGTGGTGGCGGCAGCAACGGAAGTGGACCCCAGCGGAGGAATCCCCTTCATGGGAGGCAACTACGATGGTCATCCCATGCTATACTTCAGTCGGGGGGATGTGGAGGAGATGCAGTATGCAGCCGCAGGGACTCATCGGGACATGGCGAGGAGGATCCGCGAGGCTGGTGAAACCATGCTGGAGCACCCCGAGGAGTACCTGCCACCCTGGAGCCCCGCAGAGTTCAGCGCTCGCTGGAACGAGGTGTACGGAAACAACCTGGGTGTGCTGTCCATGTTCTGCCTGCTGTACCCACACAGGGCTGGGGCCCTCGACCTGGCCAAGGACTACATGGAGAGGATGGCGGCTCAGCCTAGTTGGTACAGTTTCTGTCTTTTTATTATTTCATCTATTTAATTTGACACAATGAGATTTTAAGCTATGTACAATAGCCTGCTTAATGTGAAAAGTTCCACATAAGATATTTGAACCACCCTCCTCTTAGGATTCCTTCCTTTTTGTCTGTTTTCTTTTTACAGAGAAAAACAGAAATGTTCAGTTTACAGATTGTACCTGATATCTGTTTCATCCCCATGTGTGCATCAACTGGGTATTAATGCTAAATCCTCCCCCTCAGAGGCTTTCTAGTCAGTACATCCGCCAGAGTGTTCTCATTTTTCTCTGTGGGCAGAGCTCTGGTAAAGATGCATTGTGGCCCGATAAGTCTGTGGTCCATGAAATATGTTTAGCAGCTGTTTGCTGAGAAAAAACTGAGGCTCAGGGTCCAGGTGACCAGACAGGGATTGACTCCACTCTGCTCTAATTGTCAAAAATATGTAAGCCAGGGTTCCCACAGATCCCCTAGTAGTCTCTTTTTTAATTTATTGACCAAAAATGTCTATGTTAATGACTTTTTTGAAGTGAAGCATTAGATTTAGCCAGGGTAAGATCTAATTAGCATACTTTTGTAAAGGGCTACAATTAGTGATTATTTTCAGTATTGATTAATCTGTCAAAGTTTTTTGTTTTTTTTTATTAATTGTTTTGCCTATAAAATGTCAAATACTTTCAAATGGTCATGGCAATTTTCCAGATCTGGTATCTTCATTTTCTTTTTTGATCTAACAACAGTTCCAAACCCAAAGATATTCACACTTTACAAAACTGTTGTTAACTGATTTTCTATCAGTCAAATGATCATTTAGCACGACTGTATGTGTGTACTTTTTTTGCCCCGTGCAAACATGAGCTCCTAGGCCACCGAATCCTCCCCCTCTCTGTACAGTGTGTACACTAGTGATTCCCAGCATTTTCCTCTTGTGACTCCTTAAAACGAAGTATTATGTATTTGTGGTCCCCGGTCACAGGTCACGTATGTTTACAAGTTGTGAACAGTTAGCCAAAGAATCATTTTTCTTTCTTTGAATCTTTTCAGAGGCCTGGGAAGATGTAATTATCTAGTTATTTAAAATAATTTAAAAAGCCAAAGAAATGTGTTTTCTGCTTTCCTGTCCTGTTAATCATCTCGCGACCCCTGAGATTAACCTTTGTTCTCCTTGTAACCACTGGTTTACAGTATTGCTATGCTAGAGTATTAAATGGCCCAATGATTGCTGTGTGGTAATCTGATCAAACACAATTTAATTTAGAAAGAGTGCACAATGTAAGCACAAAATTAGCTAAAATAATGAAAGTCTTAAAGCTAGATATTGATACCGGGCTCCTTCTCAGACAGGGCCTCAAGATCAGGTAATAAAGCAGGACCCACCCTAAAGTCCTTATCATCTCCTTTCATATTGTGCTGTAGTACTGCAAGTTACTGTTGATCATATTACCACTAACCAATTGTGGAGGACCCAGGGCAGCTGCCCACTTTGCCCTGTTGGTAATCAAGCTTTGCCAATTTCCCTTGTCTGAGTTTGAGCTGCACTCAATCTAGAAAAATGGGTTTCCACCATATACTAACTGCAGTTTACACATTACATACCTTCATATGAAATATGTGAGTTTGTGTTTTTGACACACACATGTTAGGCTTGGTATTCAAGTGGTTGAATTACTGACTACAAAATTGTTGCCATGAGTCTCATTATCTTTGGCAAGGGATTTTTTCTACATCTCTAACTTGCACGAGCGCCACAGTTTTTAAAAACATCAGCATGCGTAAACTCATGCTAATGTGAAGCCATAACAGTGAGTGTATATTGATTTTCAACACAGTAAACATGGCCCCAATTAAGATAGTGGTCTACCCAAAACATTAAGATGTTTGGACTTTAAAGCTCTAGAATGTTTAAAGTGGTCAGACACAGCTGCAAAATACAGTGCGTACCCCCTTCCTGATTTCTTTTTTTTTTTTTGCATGTTTGTCACACTTAAATGTTTCAGATCATCAAACAAATTTAAATATTAGTCACAATCAAACACAAGTAAACACAAAATGCAGTTTTTAAACGAAGCTTGTTATTATTAAGGGAAAACAAAATCCAAACCTACATGGCCCTGTGTGAAAAAGTGATTGCCCCACCTGTTAAAACATAACTTAACTGTGGTTTATCACACCTGAGTTCAATTTCTCTAGCCACACCCAGGCCTGATTACTGCCACACCTGTTCTCAATCAAGAAATCACTTAAATAGGGCCTGCCTGACAAAGTGAAGTAGACCAAAAGATCTTCAAAAGCTAGACATCATGCCGAGATCCAATGAAATTCAGGAACAAATGAGAAAGAAAGTAATTGAGATCTATCAGTCTGGAAAAGGTTATAAAGACATTTCTAAAGCTTTGGGACTCCAGCGAACCACAGTGAGAGCCATTATCCACAAATGGCGAAAACATGGAACAGTGGTGAACCTTCCCAGGAGTGGCCGGCCGACGAAAATTACCCCAAGAGCGCAGCGACGACTCATCCAAGAGGTCACAAAAGACCCCACAACAACATCCAAAGAACTGCAGGCCTCAGGTCAGTGTTCATGACTCCACCATAAGAAAGAGACTGGGCAAAAATGGCCTGCATGGCAGAGTTCCAAGACGAAAACCACTGCTGAGCAAAAATAACATTAAGGCTTGTCTCATTTTTGCCAGAAAACATCTTGATGATCCCCAAGACTTTTGGGAAAATACTCTGTGGACTGACGAGACAAAAGCTGAACTTTTTGGAAGGTGTGTGTCCCATTACATCTGGCGTAAAAATAACACCGCGTTTCAGAAGAACATCATACAAACAGTAAAATATGGTGGTGGTAGTGTGATGGTCTGGGGCTGTTTTGCTGCTTCAGGACCTGGAAGACTTGCTGTGATAAATGGAACCATGAATTCTGCTGTCTACCAAAAACTCCTGAAGGAGAATGTCCGGCCATCTGTTCGTGACCTCAAGCTGAAGCGAACTTGGGTTCTGCAGCAGGACAATGATCCAAAACACACCAGCAAGTCCACCTCTGAATGGCTGAAGAAGAATTCAATTCAATTCAATTTTATTTATATAGCGCCAATTCATAAAAGAAGTTATCTCATTGCGCTTTTCCTATAGAGCAGGTCTAGACCGTACTCTTTATAATATTAATTACAGAGACCCAACAAATCCCACCATGAGCAAGCATTTGGCGACAGTGGCCATCCGCCGCTGCTGTGTTAGGTTTTGAGAGAGAGAGAGAGAGAGAGGGGAGGGGTTTGAAGAACAAAATGAAGACTTTGGAGTGGCCTAGTCAAAGTCTGTTGAATCCTTCTGAGATACTGTGGCATGACCTTAAAAAGGCAGTTCATGTTCGAAAACCCTCCAATTTGGCGGAATTACAACAATTCTGCGAAGATGAGTGGGCCAAAATTCCTCCACTGCGCTGTAAAAGACTCATTGCAAGTTATCACAAACGCTTGATTGCAGTTGTTGCTGCTAAGGATGACCCAACCAGTTATTAGGTTTAGGGATCAATCACTATTTTACACAGGGCCATGTAGGTTTAGATTTTATTTTAATAATAACAACCTTCATTTAAAAACTGCATTTTGTGTTTACTTGTGTTATCTTTGACTAATATTTAAATTAAAACTAAAATTAAAAACATACTTCATACTGTGAGAAGTACAATCAACAAGTCAGCTGAATCCAACTATTCAGGCCATGTTTGGACAATCCTCAGGCTTATCGGAGTCAACCAAGGCTGAACATGATGCAGGCACAGGTATCAATAGTGCTGCCTTATTTCCCTAACAATTTGATTAAGTTCAATGAACATTAGTTCTGCCTGGCAAGTGCAAAGTGGCTGAAAAGTGGATTACAGCCATTCACTACTTCCAAGTTCTCCACAGCTTTTATTTCAAAGACTAAAGGAATGAAGGTCTCAGAAATAATACTTAGAGAATGGTTGCACCCAGTGTTGAGGTCCATGGTAACTTTCTGAGGTTTATTTACATATGTTCACATAATTAGTGCTCACTAGCTAGCTATGGTGACATGTAACATTAACCAACTTTCTTTTAGTTAAAACTTAAATTAGATTTTTTTGTACAAATATGTACAAACATCATGTACAGTTATCTACAAACCAAAAACATCCAATCACAAAAAATCGAATTAACTACACTAATTAACATCACTAAACATAACAAAAATCACTTACTCATCAGTATGACTATCTTTTAGCCTATGTCTCACAAAATTCATAAATGACAGATGTTTAAAAACAATTATGCAACTTTTATATCTTCATACACAGTGCCTGAAATTAACTTTTTGACTGGCCAAGGGGACTGGTAGATGAAAAATCCACCGGCCAAGCATATTTTTTACCACCCAAAAATTGTGTCACATATACATTTGTTTCAATACATTTCATTGAGATAAGTTTTATGTTGAATACAAACTTAAGAAGAGGCCAGAGCAAAATTTGAAGAAGAATTATCTTAATATATTGATCAACGGTTAATCAGTTCAATGGTCTTTTCCTAAACCTGACCAAGTAGTTTTGGTGCCTAAACCTAACCAAACTGCGACCGTCACCTGAAATGTTTCACAGCAAGATTTATTTTGAAAGTCTAACCGGACATTGTATATTTATTATTGCTAACTTGACTGTGGAATGAGAACGTGTTGAAAACGTGACACTGCCACAGCAGACTAGCATGTGTATTACACGCTTTGGTGTGATACTGGGTTGCAGCAGGCCGGCAGCAAGCGAGTTTAGTGAAGTATTTGATGTCCCGTACGGTAAGCAGTGCTGCGAAACTAGGAGCACTCCAGACGGTCAGTTTCACGGCACTGAAACTGATGCAAGTAAAAACACATATGGTTGTGTCAGTGTGTGTGTGTGTGTGTGTATCAAACTCCGACACAGTCATGTAATAACAAACTGTGCTGAGAGGCTCTATTGCATTTTGGTGTCATTTAGGGGTGCGCTGCCTCTGTCCTCTGCTGTCTGTTTTGGTACAAACATTTACCCGCCAGTGTGGCGGATAGCCTTCCGAGATTTACTCACCAAATGGAAAATCTACAAGCATTTGGAACTTGGCAGGTGTTAATTTCAGAGCCTGTAATCATACACAATCCATCTTACAAGTTCACACAAGGTAAAGGTACCCTGCAGAGTTTTAGACCACTAGTGGCGCTGTGGAGCAGTGTTTTTATGAGCGCGTCACAAGCATTTTGTTTGTATGCATGGTTGACATGTTGGACATTCCTGCTGACAGTTTCATTGCATTTCACTATTTGACAGTTGGTGACGGTAGCAATGCAACAGCAAAAGCAGGGTAGAGGAAGACCGCTAGCTAGCAAACATGAATGTTAACAGTGTAGATTTCAAAATATGTTTAAAAAAATTTACAAAATGTGGTGAATGTTTTGTGAGGAATGAGATTCGTACAACAGGTTTGTTAGGCCTCAAGAACAATGAGTTTTGGTGAGAAACATTGAATGTAAACATCATTAAGAAAACTTTAAAGGATACCTTTAAAACTTGATCTGTTCAAACTAACCCATAAATTCTTTATAAAATAGTGGCCTCTGCCTTTATTTACCTCAGTGGCAAAGAGAACCAGGCCTTTATTTCTCATTCCTCCTGTTCCTCAGTTAATACAAACCCAAAACTTCCTTTCTGTTTACCTTTTGTCTTGATAAATTCAGTGCTCCACTTTGCCGTTTTCCCAGGACAGTGTTAGGCTACTATTAATGAAACTCAACACTTCCTCCAGAATTTTCACATTCAAAGTCTTGCAACCTTAATTTTATATGTAGGCTTTTAATGTGAAAAACATCAAGAAGTCTTGAGTTTTGTATAAAAAAATCTAATTTAAGTTTTAACTAAAAGAAAGTTGGTCAATGCTAACATGTCACCATAGCTAGCTAGTCTCTGCCACTGTTTTCTCCTGTCTGAAACTAGTACTAGAGCAACAGAATATAAAGATTCAATTGCTCCACTTGACCACTTCACAAATACAGTTGGAGACTCTCTCAGTGCTTGTTCCCTGTGGTCAGGATAGAGTGACGTGTTTTGTTGCTCATATTATGAACACAGTTTTCCCTTTTTGTAAAAACTGACATGTCATAAAACATTCTATGTTGCTTCCAGCCATTGAACAGGAGAAAGGGGATATTCCAGCCGCTAATTTCTGGAGGGTTGAGATGGTATAGTATTAGTGCAATTTGCAGGACATTTTTCCCAATATCAGTATGTGTGCCACAGTGCAGAAAGGAGAAGCCACTGAGCATGTGTTTTCACGTCTTAAGAACACACTATGAGTTTTCTCCTTGGCCGCACTTTTATTATGGTCACTGAACCTCTGAGGGTTTGTGCAGAGTGGCTCCAGGAATCAGTCAGTTGTGGTATTCATGACCTTCAATCTCCGACAGCTCCAGGAACCATGTTCCGATGGAGAACTTCTACTTTGTGGCATACTGGTGCCTGTGTCTTTTTTTTTTCTTTTTATACAGTCTGTGCAAACATACAGAAGTGAGATTTTGTATGCTTTGGCATAATTCAATATACAGTCCAATAGTGACATCCATTTTATTATAGTCTTCCTTGAAACATAAAAAAGCTTTTTAATCCATTTGGTGTTCATTTGCATGACCAGACAAGAAGTGATTTTCAAATAAACCTCAGCTGCTACTTAACATGTGGAAACCATTTATTACCAACATCAAATAGATGAACCTGTCCAAATGTTGTTGATATACTTTATTTTTGCCATTCCATGCTTTATTTTCAACATATTCTTAGAAGTGCATCATCAAAAATGATACAGACGATATACAGCGATAACTACATAACAACTGAAAAGAGTGAATCAACATTAAAGTTTATTCAGCTTGGAATCTGTATTATATTATATAAACAAACACCCCCCTTCTCTCCCCCACCTATCGATCCATATATCGTTGATATACTGATTACTTTTAAGGGCCGGGCCACACTGCCTATCTGAGCAGCGCTTGTGCATTGCAGAACCTCTTGCTTTTCATTTCGGTGCCCATGCTAACAGATTAGATCAGCCACACAGCCCACATGAGCAGCGCGTCTCACGCAGCTGCAGCAATGCTTCATCTAGAGAGTCGGGCTCTCGCCTATTTTTTCCACAACAGTGAAAATGATCTGTTCATAGTCATATCGACATCATAGCAGCAAAACATACGCCTTTCACTACAGTATTGATGTCTGTGTTTGTATGTCAAAGATGTGAAAAAAATATTTTTAAAAATTTAACTAAACATCTCCTGCATCCGTTTCAGATTAAAAGCCCTCTAGCGTTTCTGTGGACAGAATCCCTGCATTTGTTAACAATTCAATTCAGTTTCATTTATATAGCACCAGTTCATAACAGACGTTATATCATTGCACTTTTCCGATAGAGCAGGTCTAGACCGTACTCTTTATAATATTATTTACAGAGACCCAACATATCCCACCATGAGCAAGCATTTGGCAACAGTGGCAAGGAAAAACGGAAAGAGGCAGAAACCTCGAGCAGAACCAGACTCTCTAACTTGAGAAAGAGATGGCCCAGGTGTAAGAGTTAGTGGAGTAGCTGGTAGTTTCAGGGGGATGTTCAGGAGTTAGGGTCTACAGAGAGCTGAAGTGAAACCAAACTAGATGCAAGAAAGAAACCTCATTCGAAATCACAATGACATTTGTAATACTACACAAATTACGGAATATACAGCCGTACAACATGACCGTTCTCAACAGTATGTCATTTTGTTCACTTCATTTGTTTAGTATGGAGCCTGTCATGGAGGAAAAAAACTAATTTGTGTACACAAAATAATTAGTAGTGCTCTCAAATTAATCATTTTGCCATAGAGGTTTTGTCTTGTTTCTTGTTTTATTTTTTACTATTCTCCTCCCCTTGTGTGTCTTGTGGTCTTTTGCTTTGTTTATTGTTGGGTTGTTGTCCCTGTCGTGCATTTTTCGTTGTACTTTGTTCCCGTGTCCAGCATCCCGGCATTTCTTAGCGTGAGTTCTATTGTATTGATTCTTTTGACCTTGCTTGTACTGTGGACTCGTGAACTTTTGACCAAGCCAGTACCTACACTCCCCGTCTCCGTCCCCGGTGCCTCGCCGCACATCCCCCAGTGTTTGCTTGTAGTTTATAATAAATACGGTTGCTACCTCATCCACATACCACTTCCTTGTCTTCTGCATTTGGGTCCTTAAACTGTGCACTATAACACATTTGTGCTCTTGAATTATTAACTTTTGTTTTTGAATTAAAGGAACATGAAATGGCATTAACGTGTTTAAGGGATGTAAAAAAACAAAACAACAAAAACAAAACAAAGCATTGTTCAACAAGTCAAATTCAAAAAATATCGATGTATTCTTGTCCAAAATTAAAAAGAAAAACTGCATTAATCCAAATGGCTCATTTATATCAGATTGCCTATTGCTTGATGTCTGTCACTTTTTATTTTGCACTGCATTAACGTGAACAATTAGGGAGGAACACTGAGTGTGGTTTGGTTAACAGCTGTGGTATTGAGATGCCTACAAATACTGAATTCATTCCCTTATAGTAATATATTCAGACACATATACCACTGTATGGACAAATGCAAAGTTGTCAGGCCATGGACAATTGAGCTGCTTTGATTTAATGTAATTCTGTTTTGATTTTCGGCAGCGATAAGTTGACATGCTTCAGATTTGACCTGTTTACCCTTTAAACATTGTTCTGTTATCTTTGATATTCCTTAAACATGTGTGAAATATGTTTGTTTATTCATTTCATTATTTGTTTATTTTGTTACATGGCACTTCCCAGGCTCAGTAGTCTAGATGGGGATGGTAAAACAATGTAATATTTGTTTATTTAATATTTTTGTTTATAGTGGCCTTTAATCAACACCATTTCCCACAAGCCCAAGGCCGTTGCAGGTTAAAAGTCACCAGCTAGACAAACTGAGGCCAGTCAAGTGGTGAGCTAAGAGAATAGACAGGGAAGGCTAAATGGTATAGATGTTTTTAGACAGCAGAAATTACAGCCTAAATGTTGGAAAGATGACATTAGAAGACAAGGTGGGTGGATATCATGGATGTGGAAGAAACTGTTATATTATGAGCACTGCAGCACCATTGGAACTTTTTTGAATGCTAACAAATTAATCATTGCTTAACTAAATTAAGGTCATGAAGATTTCAACTAATATGTGCTGGATGGACAGTAAACCCGAAGAACGTGTTTCACTTTTTTTTTTAAATGCTTTGAAAGAAAGCCTCAATGAGGAGAGGCTAGACTGGAGATGGCATCATGACTTAGATTTCAACAGAACTCTTGTGTATATCTAAGCATATTTCATTGAGCCAACTCATGGCAGTTTAGAATACATTGCATGGATTCATCACCACATCTGCAGTTTATTTGATCATTTAATTAAAGTGAGCAGAATGATTACAGAACACCTTTCACTTTTTTGCAACATGAACACTTTGCACTCCTAAAATTCACAGAAGTCAGCATTGTTAGAGCCTAACGCCTGTTAACCAGGAGAGAATTTGCACACACTACACTTTTAATGTCTCTTCATAAGTCTCTTTATTGGTAAGCAATGGTGCAGCTGTAAATGTGGTGTAAAATGCTACTTAGCATCTTTATTTTTGCTTTCAAAGTGAATAGATGTTTTACAGCTGTGTTAAAGATAATTAAAAGGCTTTGCAAAAGCCACTGCAAACCATTTGCCAGGACTTTAAGTGAAAATTTCACACCTGCTTACCATTGAATGTTTATTTTCCACGTGCTCCGCATATGTTTGACGCCTTGCCTTTAGCCTTGTTTTGTTGTTTTATTTCAGGTTGGTCAAAGATGCCCCCTGGGATGAAGTTCCTTTGGCGCACTCTTTGGTCGGGTTTGCCACTGCTTACGACTTCCTGTATGAGTACTTGAACAAGGGGCAACAGGAGCGTTTCCTCCAGGTGATTGGCAATGCGTCACGCCTGATGTACGAGAAGTCCTACGTCCGAGGCTGGGGGTTCCAGTACCTGCACAACCACCAGCCTACCAACTGTGTGGCTCTGCTCACAGGAAGCCTGGTTTACATGACCCAAGGTTAGTGGATAGGGATTCATGTCTTTGAATGTGTCTTGTATGTGTTTATTCAGTTTAGAATGATATTAAAAAAAAAAGAAAAACAGCAAATATTCACATTTGAGAAGCTGGAACCTATAAATATTAAATTATTTTTGCTTGAAAAATGACTAAAATGATTCAGCATTTATCAAAATAGTTGTTTATTTTCTGCTGAACAACTAATCGATTAATTGTTTCAGCTCTAAAGATTAGTTTAAACTAAACTATATATACACAAATACACACACACACATATATATACACACACACTCACATTTTGATATTCAAATAATTATGTAATGACACCACATACTGTATGTACATGAGTACATGAAATCCTTTGGTGACTTTTTGAGCAGGTTTTAGCCACTTCCCATTGAAAAGAGCTAACACTCCTAACAACAGTGATTGATTTCCGGTAGAGCTGCAACGATTACTTAATTAATCAATTAGTCAATCCACACAAAATTAATCGGCAACTATTTTGATAATTGTATAATTGTAATTGTATTTATTGGGGAAAAATGCCAAACTTCTTCTGGTTTCAGTTTCTTAAATGTGAAGATTTTATGCTTTTCTTTTACTTGATAGTAAACTGAATATTTTTGGGTTTTGGACTGCTGGTCTGACAAGACATTTAAAGACATCACCTTAAGCAGAAATTATAACGTTTATTTTTCACCATTTTCTGTCATTTTATAGACAAAACGATTAAGCCATTAATTGACAAAATAATCCGCAAATTAATCATTAATGAAAATTGTTAGTTACAGCTCTCATTTCCAGGTTATAGTTAGAATAATATTTGCAGTGTGTCTCATCCAGTGGTTGAAAGGATGTTTTCTTTGAGGATAAAAATCTAATAATTGAATCAAATCTTGACATTTTGTGAGAAAAGGTGGAAAATATAATGATTCCACAAAATCACATGTTGAACCCTAGACATTACTTATAGATAATGCATCTGATATTTGTTTCTTACCTACTCCTTTGGGACTTTTTCTCTTTTTTTCTTTTGTTAAAATATGGTTCACATATTTTGAATGAAGTTTTGTCTCCTAATGACAGACTTTAATTAATTAATTAATCAATAATAATTAATTATTATTTGCATGGTGAGACTTGGAATTTTAGTGTGGTCAGCCTGAGGCTATCTGCCATTGCTGCACTTAATCCTTTGTAATTGTTGTCCAAGTGAGGTTCTCCACATAACTTTGTCACATTCTGCATTAAGGTTTGGTTTCTTATTCTCTCCAGCATTTCCCTTGTGAGACCTGACATGATTATTTCCTGCTTAAGGTTTCTTTTTGCCTCAATATCCAGCACAATATTTTGTGTAGCAGCAGAGAAAGGCCATCCGAAGGTGAATGCCTGCAGTGCAGCTTGCTTTGCTTACAGGGATTTGATTTCTAGTACAAAAAGATCCCGTCCTGATGTGAGCTAAATGACAGCTGGCTTACAGAGAACCACTGTGGTCATAGTGGTTTTATTTGAGGCTTTTTTGTAGAGGGCAACAACAGGCGCAAAGCCCAACACTCAGGAGAGTTATAGCCTGACCTCTTTTTGCTTCATTTCATTTTGTGTCGAGCCCAGGAAAAAGTGAGTTTGATCCAGCTCTGCTTTACCTGGGGAAGGGATTTAGCAGCCACCACTTGGATGCTTTGTTTATGACAGATTTTATCTGTTAAAAGTGTGCTTTACAGCAGACCTCGTGTGAAAATTATATTTTTATATTATATTTTCATACCTAGCAGATGTGAGAAAATAGCTTCTTAAAATATTGTGAACACATGATGTATGCAATGATCCAAAAAATTAAAAACCTAATTTTAGCTGCTTAATTAAGCAGCCTCACTCAGGTGTCACGTCTAACACTGTGCAGAGGCCTGAGGCTACAGCCACACAAATGCATTTTCATTTTAAAACGCATAACTTTTGCGATTTTTTTACCCGGAAATGGAGAATTTTGAAAACGATGACGCAGACACCCACATTCTCTTCCTGATTGGGTCTTATCAGTCACGATGTGTTCTACCCTGATTCGTCACACCCCTATCACGTGACCTTTTTTTCGCTGTGTTGTCCGCCTTACTCACTCACGCTGTTCTTCGTTAGTAGTATTTTCTGCAACTAAGCAACCAACCGCGAGTAGACAATCTGCTTCCTGTTTACACTGGCACAAGCATGCCCAGTGTACGTGAATGGTCATTGGATTTGTATGGATGGAGATTATTTCTGAAACGGTGCTAAAAATGTGTACGGAGATCCTTTTCGTTTTAAAACACCATTTTAAAGTGGAAACTGGAATGTAGTCTGACTGCATTCCATGATTCCATTATTGTATACGTATCATTCATTTCCTGTGCAAAGGGATGACATTATGTACAAATATTATTCTGTCAAGATGGCTGTAAATAAATGGAAAGTTTCCAAGAAGCACTGCCAGAAATCAAGAACACACTGTTTACTTCTTCTTCATTGGTGATCTGAAACAAGCTTTAAGTTATTATTTTTTCATTATTTTGTTCCCTAAAGTAACATGCTCTACAGGAACAATTCATGTGCTGCTCACTGAAATTAAAAATATTCATGATGTCTGTGAGTTTGGTTCTTAGGAAGCTCTGACAGACTTTGGTTTAGATAAGAAGGCAGCTTAGAGAAGTGCATTCCAGATGTTTGGGTTTTGGTCTACAATTGTCACTTGAGACCAATGGCCTCTAGAAAATAAGACTGGGAGCATTGATGAAACATGGACATTGTGAAAAGATTCATGAGAATTTGGTAATGTTGGTAATGGCAAATAAAACAACAACAATTGAGCTGTCAGCCTGTGGGAAACATTGTATTTCATTACTGACTCTGTCCCACCCCTAATATAAAATATATTAGAAAATAATGACTAGCTCCCCAGTCAGTTATATACTAGATCCTTGCAATTGCACAGCCAAATTGAAGCAGCAGAGGATGAGTCAGAGAGCGTTATTGGAAATAACAAATGCCTTGACCTTTCACAGTCCTCTAAACTGTAGGGTGACAGTGCTCTGAAGAGTTAACTGGCAGGCTCAGTTCCCAGTGCTTAAAGTGTGGAGGCAAAATGTGTGCTGATGGAGGGATCAGGGTGTCCAGACCCAGCACCCTGGCTAACAGCATGGGAGACAGTCGGGCCTCAGCCCTTAGCCTGAGAGCAGTATTTTTCCCTCTGCTAGACATTAGGCAAACTAGCCACATTATTAGACTCTGGGAAACAGACGATATTAGAGCTGAAACTGAGTTACTGTACACTACATGTATGTCATGTAGTTTTTTGTTTTGTTTTGTTTTGTTTTTTTTTGCTAACAAGCTGCTGATGCTACTGCTGAAAATGCATCATTGTCTATGTGCCAGAGGATTTATCCAAGGAAAGATGTACTTTACACAGAGTGTTATGTTAAGTTGTGGTAATATAATTTTTAATAGCTGGCAATAGAAAAGAAATACTGGCTCTAAAAGCTCCACTAATGAAACCCTCAGAGAATTATCTCTAAATATGCAGTTCTCTTCAGCTCTGTGTAGCTTTTTAGTCTGTTTTAGCTCATTGTTTTTGGTTTCTGACCCTCCAGACTCTGGCAGCTGTAAAGCAAAAAAGGTCTGATAAACCCACTCTACACTACTTACCCAGCACCAAACAGCAGTTAGCAACTAGCTAGTGAAGTCCAAAATTTAGCAAGCTAAATAGCCAGATATTATAGGGTTGGTGGTGGGAAATGAAATGGTTTCAAGGGGCACCAAATTATGTGGGTACAATCAATCAACTTTGGCTATCAGAATTATCAAAGATAATAATAAATAATAACTTTAATATTGAAGTCCCTTGGGGCACCCCCCTTAAAGAAGGGAAACAATAGCCAAAATACTTGATTCAGTCTCAGATATATTAAACTATTAATTTGGAACTCTGATTAACAATTAAATTAATAACTACAACCAAAATTACCATCAATAGTTAGTAGTTTGAAGATTTGGAGTTCATCATAGAAGAGGTTGGCAGCATTCACTCTTTAAAGAAACCAGTATGTATATCCACAAGCACTTATTAAAACGATAATAAAAGCTAAACACACAATATATAATCTAACTAAATGCACTAAGCTAAAGAACACAAGGAGCGTGTGTGTGCGAAAGAATGTGTGTCTATTGCTTTGATCTGCACCGTATGTTCAGCATGCACGAGCATGGACACGTTTTGCAGACAAAGAAAGGCAACATGAAGCAGGAGTTTTGAAGTTCCTCTCCACTGTGTGTGGTTGTGTTTAAGGCCAATGTGTGTGATCTGTGTAGGATAAAGGTGCCAAGTTAAAAAGAGTTAGTTAGCATGCAAAGACTCTGTGTCTGTGTGGAGCATAACTTTAACTACATCAACTTAGCAGTGTGGCTGAGAACTATGTTACACAATAACCTAATTTTAACCATGGAAACAATCACAATAATAAACCTCAGTGAAAATCTAATTAATACAGTGTTTGCCCCTTTCCTGATTTCTTATTTTTTTGCATGTTTGTCACACTTAAATGTTTCAGATCATCAAACAAATTTCAATATTAGTCAAAGATAACACAAGTGAACACAAAATGCAGTTTTTAAATGAAGGTTGTTATTATTAAGGGAAAACAAAATCCAAACCTACATGGCCCTGTGTGAAAAAGTGATTGCCCCCTAAACCTAATAACTGTTTGGGCCACCCTTAGCAGCAACAACTGCAATCAAGTGTCTGCGATAACTTGCAATGAGTCTTTTACAGCGCTGTGGAGGAATTTTGGCCCACTCATCCTTGCAGAATTGTTTAAGTTAAACTGGACATTGATCATTAACATCACTGCAATACTTGACATAATTGTGCAATATTCTGTGTTAATACTGCTGTGCAATATACTCTCTTCAGTTTAAAATTCCCTATTTATTGATATCTATTCATACCTCTATTACTGCTGTGCAATATCCTCCGTCTCATTATATTCTTAATAAGCTACACTTAACAGTTCACTATTACTATGCGCTATTACTTTATACCGTACTTTAAACCATATTATTATCATCAATCGGTAAACCCACTTTGTACTTCACACTTATTTTATACCTATACCAACTTGGTACTTAATTTATTTTCTGACCTGTATTATAGTGTATTATATTTTTTGCTTAGTACTTCTATTCCTGTGTGCACTGACGTGATAGTGAGCTGCTGTAACTAAAGAGTTTCCCCTCGGGGATCAATAAAGTATTTCTGATTCTGATTCTGAATTCAGCTACATTGGAGGGTTTTTGAGCATGAACTGCCTTTTTAAGGCCATGCCACAGCATCTCAATAGGATTCAGGTCAGGACTTTTACTAGGCCACTCCAAAGTCTTCATTTTGTTCTTCTTCAGCCATTCAGAGGTGGACTTGCTGGTGTGTTTTGGATCATTGTCCTGCTGCAGAACCCAAGTTCGCTTCAGCTTGAGGTCACGAACAGATGGCCGGACATTCTCCTTCAGGAGTTTTTGGTAGACAGCAGAATTCATGGTTCCATTTATTACAAGTCTAGCAAGTTTTCCAGGTCCTGAAACAGCAAAACAGCCCCAGACCATCACACCTACCACCACCATATTTTACTGTTGGTATGATGTTCTTTTTCTGAAACGCGGTGTTATTTTTACGCCAGATGTAATGGGACACACACCTTCCAAAAAGTTCAACTTTTGTTTTGTCAGTCCGAGTATCATCAAGATGTTTTCTGGCAAAAATGAGACGAGCCTTAATGTTCTTTTTGCTCAGCAGTGGTTTTCGTCTCTACCTTGCAGGCCATTTTTGCCCAGTCTCTTTCTTATGGTGGAGTCATGAACACTGACCTGAGGCCTGCAGTTCTTTGGATGTTGTTGTGGGGTCTTTTGTGATCTCTTGGATGAGTCGTCGCTGTGCTCTTGGGGTAATTTTGGTCGGCCAGCCACTCCTGGGAAGGTTCACCACTGTTCCATGTTTTCGCCATTTGTGGATAATGGCTCTCACTGTGGTTCGCTGGAGTCCCAAAGCTTTAGAAATGGCTTTATAACCTTTTCCAGACTGATAGATCTCAATTACTTACTTTCTCATTTGTTCCTGAATTTCATTGGATCTCGGCATGATGTCTAGCTTTTGAAGATCTTTTGGTCTACTTCACTTTGTCAGGCAGGTCCTATTTAAGTGATTTCTTGATTGAGAACAGGTGTGGCAATGATCAGGCCTGGGTGTGGCTAGAGAAATTGAACTCAGGTGTGATAAACTACAGCTAAGTTTTAACAGGTGGGGCAATCACTTTTTCACACAGGGCCATGTAGGTTTGGATTTTGTTTTCCCTTAATAATAACAACCTTCATTTAAAAACTGCATTTTGTGTTTACTTATATTATCTTTGACTAATATTGAAATTTGTTTGATGATCTGAAGCATTTAAGTGTGACAAACACGCAAAAAAAATAAGAAATCAGGAAGGCGGCAAACACTTTTTCACACCACTGTACATGTAAGTTACATTGCTAGTCCATGGAGGAAGAAGGGTTGCCTTGGTGCTGCTTTGTTAGCTGGTGATTCTGTTGTGGAAGAATTGTGGTTCCTGTGCAGTCTTTGCTGTGCAGTGTTCCGATTGTGCAGGTTGGAGGAAAACGGTCGCTCTGTTCTTTGTTCTCCTCAGAGTTAACAGCTCAGCGTTGTCTTGCTTCGTGCTCTTGTTATCATGTGAAGTTAGCTGGAAGGCTTTGTGTTGCAGCTGCGGACGCTAACTAGACTTGTTTAGTTAGGTAAGTGGTACGTAACCAGGAATCTTAAGGAAAAGGCAGGCTCTCGTGTTGCGGCCGTAATCTTTTATTGTCCTTTCTTCGGTGTGTGTTGAGTAGACCACGCTGAGGTTCAGTGAGCCATCAGGTCCGGGCGTAAGAGAGAGGAGAAAGAGATCGAACAATGGAGTGACCTGCAGTTTTGTTGCAGCTGGTCAATGCGTCATGAGGGGGTATCAGGTTACAGTCACAGGACGTTACCGGAGACGTCACAGGAGATGACCGTCATGGTGAAGGTAAATAAATGAACAAATTCATCTGTAAAGTTCCAATGGTCCCAACAGTGAAGACCCAAAAACAGAGCTAAAAGGAGATATTAAACTTATATTCTTAATGTGGCTAGGACGCCAAATGAATGCTAATTTTGTTCTGTGTCTACTAGATGTGTAAATAGGCAACTGTTTGCTAGTAATGTGAATACCGTTGCTACAGCTACACTGTTACTACACTGCACAGTGGAGTCTTTTGACAACCAGAATCATTTGATTTATTAGTAAATGTGTCTTGATGGGAAATAGTTTAATTGTATTAAGCAACTTTTTCTACGTACATTGTATTGTACCTTTGCTTCTGTAATGTAGCTATAGCTTAAAATGAGGAGTAGCTTGTAGCTTCACTAGCTAACGTTATAGTTTCTGTTACTGTCTGTTTTCTAATGTTAGCCAAAACAGAAATAATATGACATTTTTTATTTTAAACTTGTTCCTTTGTCTCAAGTGATTAAAAAAAACCCAACAACGAATGCAGCTTTAAATAAATGATTTAAGAAACTTGAACCAGATTATTAAGCATTTCTCAGGCTATGATAGTCCAGGACACAAATGGTGTTTATTTTTCCCACAAAGCTGTCATAAGAATTTAACTTAATCTGTTTAAATGTTTAATGTTTTTACTTTTGAGGAAAGTGACTGGCGAGTTTCAAAGCCTGTGCTGCTCTGAAGTGTGGCCCTGGACTGTGTGAGTGCTGGTGAAGCTCTGTTTGTGTAAATATGGTCTTTTTGCGTGCCAGTAGTTCCTGTTTGATGGTAAATACCTGCTCTGTGTAGGCCAGCGGTCCCCAAATCCAAACCAAACACTGTTGGGGACAGCTCCAGTGGGCGGACTTGGCCAGCTGAGTGGGTGCTGGCCAGCTACCGCCGGTGGCCCCGGGATACCTCAATGAACTGTGGCTGGAGTGTTTATGTAGTCGCTTGTTCTCATAGTAAACTATGTGTGCGATCCAGTGTGTATGAGAGAGAGTATAGATGGTGTAGTGTGCCATAGTGGTGTCATGCTTTCCATAGCCACAGCTTAATGTTGTGTGTGGAAGGTTTCTTTAGGTAACATACTAAGAAGGCATTGCTGTAATTCTGTTTTTCATTAATTCTATTAGTGACATAACACACTCACTCATGTACACTGAAACATGATGCCCTGGTCACTTTGTAATGCACTGTCTCTCATTTCAAGTCCTGGTGTTAACATATTCTCAATAACCTAAGTACTTTCATGCTTGCAACGAGGATTACTGCTCTCCCTTTTCGTGCAAAACAGGAGAAACCTATTATTGGCCAGGTATGTTGTAAAATACTGCAGCTTTTCTGATTGTCATAATACTGCATTCTACCCCAGGGCACTTGGCACTTAGTGACAATTAACACTGGAGTAGAAAATATTTTTTAATGTAAAAATGGCTCTCTTAATCAGATTTATCCATATAGAAACAATGTAGATCCCCTTTGTGCCAAAAATTTTATTTATCTCTACAGCATGGAAATTTCTCTGGCTTGAACAGAGTAAATGATACATTGTAAATGGGCAAAACAGAAACAATAGTGTTCTGTCTAAAGAAAGCTGAACTGAAATGTTTTTCACATTTCCCATCTTTATTCTGTTTATTGCACTTATAATACAAGATATTTAGATAAATACATTTTTAAGCAGTTAACCTCTTGCTGCCATTTGGAGCAGTCATGTGCAACATTGTCTTTAGCCTACACTACAAATTACGTATACTACTGTATATACTGCTAGTCATTTTTTAAAGCATGCTGTTGCTGGCTCAGATTAACAGTTAGGTTAGAAACTCCTTTTCAACTGTGACATTTTTTGTCATAAGAAAATTACGGGATACACAAAAACACACAAAAAACAAAAAAGGAACTCATTGATTGTATATGCTACAGGAATCGTACTTAGGACCTATGTTCCCGCTGGTTTTCTGCATCTCATATGCAAAAGTAAGATCACTTGTGCTACCATGTGGCTGGTAATAGCCCACCTTACATTGTTTCTCATACCTCTGGAAAAGTAAGTCATAGAAGTGAGATTCTGTTTTCATTGGATTCCTTGGCTATTGCTATATCATATTGCTATTGGCCATGTCCATTTGAACCTAATTAGATTTTCATAATTTTCAAAGTTTTCTCAAACTTGGCTTATCTCCACTTCTCCTACAACTTTGGCTCAGTCCTTCCCACATATGGTACATGGATCACCCTGTAGAAACATTCTCCAAAAATTCTACCAACTGTCAGCCAATCATATGTCAGCATTAATTCCACAAGGTTATCAAGGTCTGTTTGGACCAAATTATGTGCTAATGTGAATCTCGAAATACTGTGTAAAATCTGCCATCAGAGGGCGTTGAAGATGGACTTCAAGTATTTTACTTTTGAAAGCCATGAGTTATGGTTAGGTCATTGATTTGAAAATAATCTGTTCATAATTAATTAATACATGTCAACACCTATACTTTGAAAGCTGCTCTCTGCAAGTTATTTTCTTATCACACTGAAATTAAATAAAGACTGCCAGAAAGGTAGAAAAAACTCAGTCACAAATCCAAAACACTACGGTATGTTTTGGAAAATTGTTCAGCAATGTGAAGTATGCATGATTTAAGTGTATGGGCAAAAACTGAACAAAAACATACATAAACATTGGTGCAACCCTTTTAGCAAAAGAAATAAACATTGGAGGGACTGGGGATCTCAGACTGTATTTAACCATCTCAACTTCCTGTGTTCCAGGTTACCTCCAGGAGGCCTACCTGTGGACCAAGCAGGTCCTGTCCATCATGGAGAAGTCCATGGTCCTTCTACAGGATGTGACGGATGGCTCCCTGTATGAAGGGGTGGCCTACGGGACTTACACCACCCGCTCTCTGTTCCAGTACATGTTTCTGGTGCAGCGCCACTTTGCCATTGGCCACTTTGACCACCCCTGGCTCCTTAAACACTTTGCCTTCCTGTACAGAACTATCCTGCCTGGTAACTGTCATTTCACCTGCTGTGACCAGCACACTTGTTTAAAAAGCTGTGAAATGTATGTGATACACTTTTCACTGAAATGGATATATTTAGGCAGCCAAATACAGAGCAGGTCAACAATCCATGAGTAAGTGTTTACTTAGCTATGAATGGCTGAAACATCCAGTTAGTCTTTACTAGAATGCTCTATGCCAAAAGTTGGACATGTTAGATTAGACGTGAAAACAACCTTGGGCTGCCACATTGGAGAGTAGCTTCTCCTCTGAGCTGATATGGGGTATGCATGCGTGTAGTTATTACCTTCCTGGATGCCTTTGAAAGCTGAGCTGAGACCTACAGGGATCTGTGGTGTCCTGGAAGTTTCATTTGAAGGTCAGGGGGAGGGCAGCAGCGGAGGAGGGGCCCCTAGGTCAGGCTTGGACATTTCACAGCCCCCTGCTGACAATTTCTGTTTTGTGGCTGAGCAGCACTGCTGCACTCAGAAAGCACCTCTAATTACATCAGCCAGGAGAGCCTCGGATCCAGAGCACAATTGCTGTCCCCTCACTGTCTGTGTGTGTTTTTGGTTGTGTGTTCGCAGACAGTAGCTGACAGTAAGCAAATGGTAATCAACAGTGCAACCAACACTAGAAAAGGTGAAATTTTCTTAAGAAAAATAATGTGTGCTCACTTTTGATGAAACATTGCAATTAAACATTTCAATTTAAACAACTTAATGGCTTGAAATGTAAATACGAGTAATAGTTCAAAGTGAAGCAGAGAAAATTGAAATTGAATTGCAATTGCAAAGAGGCTGAAGAATCAGGGGTTAAAATATTAGTCAAACTGAAAGGCGTTACTGTCAATTCAAGTGTCAGTTGAAGTGCAAGCCCTAATTGGAGTTGAATTGTCAGCTGTATGATATAGTAGTGTAACTAACATTGCGGCAATCTATAATAGACGTTATCTCATTGCACTTTTCCAATAGAGCAGGTCTACACCGTACTCTTTATAATATTATTTTACAGAAACCCAACAATTGCCACCAAGAGCAAGTAATTGGTGACAGTGGCATGGAAAAACGTCCTTTTAAGAGGCAGATACCTCGAGCAGAATCAGACTCAGGGTGGGCAGCCATCTGCCGCTGCTGGTTAGTTTTAAAGAGAGAGAGAGAGAGAACAGGAGGAAAGAGAGCATACAGTAGCACAATGCAAATTCCACATAGAATTTTAAAAGAATAATAATGTAATGGTAGTGGTAATATTCATAAAATAATAATAGGAAAAATAATGATAATGATAATAAGACTAATAATAATAATTGTAGTAGTGGATGTTGAGCAGGAATATGGGGGCAGTAGGTGGCCGGCGATCATAGATCCAGACTCGACAGCTCCAGAGGCAGAAATACCTGCTGAAAGCGACAGAAGAGAAAAAGGAGAGAGACGAGAAAGCACAAAACTACGGGAGAGAAGATGTCGAGTTAGTAATATGCATTATTGGGATAAGAATGCATACAGATGGAGAGGGAGTGGAGGAGTGAGGTGCATCATGGAAAGTCTCCTGGCAGTCTAGGCCTATAGCAGCATAACTAAGGGATGGTTCAGGGATCGCCTGAGCCTATACTATAAGCTTTATCAAAGAGGAAAGTCTTAAGCCTACTTTTAAATGTGGGGATAGTGTCTGCCTCCCGAACCCAAATTTGGACCTGATTCCACAGGAGAGGAGCTTGATAGTGCCAGTGCAGAGAAGCTAATATTGGAGAAATATGATCTCTTTTCCTAGTTCTTGTCAGTACACATGCTGCAGCATTCTGGATCAACTGGACAGTCTTCAAGGACTAATTGGGGCAGCCTGATATTAAGGAATTGGACTAAAAACCTAGCCTAGAAGTAACAAATGCATGGACTAGTTTTTTGGCATCATTTTGAGACAGGATGTGCCTGATTTTTGCAATGTTACGTAGGTGAAAAAAGACAGTCCTTGAAGTTTGTTTTATGTGAGAGTTAAAGGACATATCCTGATAAAAAATAACTTAGAGGTGGTGCTGAAGGCCAGGGCAATGCCATCTAGAGTAACTATATTTTTAGATAATGAGTTACAGAGGTGTTTGGGGCTGAGCACAATAACTTCAGTTCTGTCAGAGTTTAACATAAGAAAATTACAGGTCATCCAGGTTTTTATGTCTTTAAGGCATGTTTGACATTTAGCCAACTGATTAGTATCATCTGGCTTGATTGATAGATATAATTGGGTATCATCCGTATAACAATGAAAATTTATGGAGTGTTTCCTAATAATATTGCCTAAAGGAAGCATATATAAGGTGAATAGAATTGGTCCAAGCACAGAACCTCGCGGAACTAAAACTATTAAAAAGAAATAATGTTGTGAAAATCACAAGGCTTAGTTACAAAAATATAAAAGTCAACAGAAATAAATCTTCAGTTTACTACTAAGGCACTAAAAAAATGGAAAAAGGTTCAATTGTGACCGGACTTTTGATGAGGAAAAGAAAACTTAAAGAAATACGTATTAAGAAACTAAGGTAAAGTAAAACAACCACTTAGCTCAAACGTGAGGACCAGCCTAAAGCTGATAAGTCGGTGCAGCGGATTTTGTCAGCCTGCCAAAGGAGGAGGAGATTTTGGTGTGGAGAAAGGCTTTAAACATGGCTCTTCCATGTTTTTCTGACTAGTGAATTTAATTTAAGTTTTACGTGCAAAATATCACATATTCAAACATCCCTATGGCCATACAATCTTGATTAAAGACATAAAAATGGCATAGTGATTAAAAAAACATTCAGGGAAACACAGTTTAACCAGCACTTATTTCATCATCAGTCAGTTATCTGAGACTTTTCATGCACTTTAACAAGCATTTTTAACACTACTAATAAGTGGCATAAGGTTAAACAATACAGTTTGCTTAATACAGTATAATAGCTACAATATTATACAAATTCATTATGGCGATGGTTGCAGAGACCTCTGTCTGTTGGTCAGTAGGTGGCAGTACTGTCACCTGGTAAACAAGAAATGAACTCCCTGAATTAATAACTTGCTCATTTCATGTTCTGCAAAGATAAAAGTTGGGTTACACATCAAGGAAACATGCTGATTAATGTTAGCTGGATTACTGATTGGTTATATAGCTAATTCAAATTAATTCAGACTTGGGTTACAAAGCAAGAATATCACAGTTATTTCATTTAGGAATGTACTTTCAACTTTCATGATAGGTGTCTGGCAAACCTTATCTCAGACCACAAAAGGGGGTGAGAGAAGAAAGAGTGTGTTTGTTTGTTTGCATGTGTGTGTGATGTGTGACAGATAAGGGAGGAGGAGATGTGGTTTTTAGTCTCTCCTCCTTTAGTTAAACTAATCCAGAGAGTCAATTTATTGTCTTTAAATTTTGCTGTTGCTATATTACCATGACAAGACATGTCTTTTATCTGGGGTGGAAAGATCTGGTCTTGTCTGGCAATTATCTAAATTGACACCTTTACTTTTTGAGAGGGGAGGAAGTCAGCTTGCATATACAGAGGTTTATTCGAACCTCCCCTCATGGAATTCCACTGGGTAGTAAACGGTATTGCTGTATGTTTGTGACTCCCCTATTCTCACTACATAGTCAAGCTGAGGGTGAATTCCTAATAGTTGGGGTTGTGAAAAGTACAGGTGGACTGTAGCCAGGTAAGGAGGCTTAGAGTGCGGCTCAAATGACCCACGCCACGGTTGAATGGAGGGATGGGACCGGAGATAAAGAACTGCTGTCGTGGGCCGTGAAGGAGTCAAGGAGTTTGATGAAGTCACATTTTAGTATTTCAGAAGAGTGACTGGGAATGTTGTTGCAACCGACATGGATGGATGATAACATCCTGGGTGAGTGGGTGTTCAGCCAGGATGCTGGGAATCTTTTCTATGATATCAGTCACCTTAGAGCGAGGGAAGTCGCCGTAGATTTTGCTTTAACGTTCCTCACAATTGAATCTCCAATAATGAGCGTGGATGGAGGGGGAGCAGTCGGTGGAGGGAGTTTCACCCATGCTGACAGAATTGAGGGTGGACAGAGAGAGGGTCTGGAGCCCATCACGGTGCTGGTGTAAAGTGCAGTATGGAACGGTGAACCTTAGGGTGATAGGAGCGCCCAGATGTAGCCTATTATATTAAGACATGGTATTGAATTTTAGTGCCGATGGAATCACTTCCTTAAATTTAGCTATGACACCGGACATCAGATAGAGTTCAGAAGTGGAACGTGGAAAGAGTATTAAATGTTCACTTTCAATGCCATATGCCAGAACAAGGTTGAGGGTGTGGTTAAAACAGTGAGTGTGTTTATGTACACTCTAACAGAAGTTAGGCTATCATTATCAACGTCCACATGAATCTTAAAATCACCTACAACAATTACTTTATCTGTTTTAAAGACTAAACTTGATAAAAACTCTGAGAATTCAGATAAAAATTCAGAATAATGACCAGGAGCGCGGTACACTATAACAAATAGAATTGGTTGTAAGGTTTTCCATGTTGGGTGTGAAAGACTAAGAACAAGGCTTTCGAATGAGTTATAATTTAGTTTAGGTTTAGGGTTAATTAATAGGCTTGAGTCGAAGATGGCTGCAAGTCCACCTCCTTGGCCGGTGCCTCGAGAAATGTGAGTATTAATATAACTAGGCAGAGTGGATTCATTTAGGCTAACATATTCTTCATGACCCAGCCAGGTTTCAGTAAGACAAAATAAGTCAGTATGAAACTATAATACTAAATCGTTCACTAGTACAGCTTTAGATGACAGAGATCTAATGTTTAAGAGTTTAAGAGATGTTTAGTTATCCTATTTTGTTGTGCTATTTCAGTGGTGATCAGTTTTTTTAGGTTTTTATTCATAAATCCTCTTCTGTTAACTTTTGATTTAATTCATTTAAGCGGTCGGGGGCAGGCACCGTCACTACAGAGTTTTGGGTGGGTAACTGCTCTGGAAGCACAGAAAAATATGTAGGACTGCAACTCTGCCTCCTGGTCTCAATTCTAGGTTGTCATGGTTTAGGTCCACTAATAAACTTGGTCAGATTTCTAGATGTGAGAGCTGCTCTATCCAAAGTGGGATGAATGCTGTCTCTCTAATCAGACGTTCCCCAGAAAGTCCGCCAATTATCTACATAGCCCACATCATTAGCTGGACACCACCTCGACAGCCAGCGGTGGAATGATGACATGTGGCTAAATATGTCATCACTGGTCAGATTTGGAAGGGGCCCAGAGAAATCTACGGAGTCCGACATTGTCTTTGCATATGTACAGACCGACTCAACATTAATCTTACTGACCTCCGATTGCCGTAATTGGGAGTCGTTACCGCCGATGTGAATAACAATCTTACTGTATTTACGCTTATCCTTAGCCAGCAGTTTTAAATAGGATTTAACATTTCCCACTCTCCAGGGTTTCTCCAAAAGTTGATTCTGTTTCAACTTTCTGCCACAGGTTGCTGCATTTTTTTTTCGGCATCCCCACCACCACAGCCTAAGTCGACTACCCCCACTCAAATGAATGGGAGGACAGGCGTTTTTGCTGCAGCGCCTGATTTGGTCTGAATCGGCCCTAAACACTAAATGGAGTTGAAGTGTCAATTGAATGATTCCTCTCCTTTGACAGATGACAAGAAAATGATAAAAAGAGTGTGCACAAGAGTCAATTGAAGTGTAAGCACAAAGTGTAAGGAATTGAAACGTCAGTTAATGTGTTAATGATAAAAGGAGCTGGAAGAAAAAGAGTGTGCTGAAGAGTCAATTGAAGTGTAAGCACTTAATGCAGTGAAAATGTCAACCACTGAGTTGATTTGAAGTATCAGTTGTATGGTTGCTGACCTCTCACTGCATGTGTCTGTGTATGTTTGTGTGTTTACATACAGTTGACAGGAAGCAAATGCTAAAATATGTACAGTAGGGCTGCACAATTAATCGAAATATTATTGAAATCGCAATATGGCCAAGTGTAATATACAAATCACAGAAGCTACAATTTTTTGATAAAGGTGAAATGTGTGACAAAACATCATATAATGAAGTACTGTAGTGCTGCAGAGATGCCCTGGCCTACAAATCTTGTTTGGTACAGACCCCAACAAATGTCACATCATCATGATTTTAATAGTTTTTTCAGTGAAAATGAAAATTGTGATCCAAAATAATCATTCCCACTAATTGTGAATCATATCGCAATCGTAGTATCTGTCTAAATAATTGCAATATGATTTTTTTTTTTACCATATCATGGAGCTCTAATGTACAGCAAACATCATAACTCAGACAATATTGAATGTTAGCAACAATACTCATTTTGACTTGGTCATTGCAAATAATCCATGCTTAACCTGCAATAGCATTACTTCAATTCCTGTAATAAATATCTTGAAGAATTTGTTCATGCTCATAGGAATAGTTCAAAGAGACTTCACTCGAGTGTTTCTGCTGCAATTTTTGTTTACAATTGTTTTTGGTTGACAAATGATTGACTGTGATAACATAGTAACTACTATAGCAGGTTTCTTAGTACCCTCTCACCACCAGACTGCAAGTTTTCCCTTATATAATTACAGACAACAAAGCAGTGTGAACAATTTGCACTTTTGTTACATATTTGTGACCACAGGCCAATTATATTGTACTGAGCTCTGTGTGGTAGTATGTACAGTAGGAATTTACAAAGAATCCACATATTGTTTAAAGTGACTTTTTTGCACTGCAAACTTCAACTTCATCTGTCAGTACATCAGCATTTTTTTTGTCAAGTCACTATTGCCCATTAGTTATGATATCAAATATTTCTGCATGACCATTGAAGTTGTCCTCTCTGTGTGTTTTAACTGTCTCACCAGGATTTCAGCGGACTGTAGCCATTGCAGATTCCAACTACAACTGGTTCTATGGGCCAGAGAGCCAGCTGGTCTTCTTGGACCGCTATGTGTTGCGTAATGGCAGTGGAAACTGGCTGGCAGATCTGATTCATCAAAACAGGGTGATGGAAGGGCCAGGGCAGGCTGGAAAAGGCCAGCGATGGTGTACTCTCCACACAGAGTTCATCTGGTGAGCTGCTGAATTTGGTTTCATAATAGGAAATATATGACCGCAGATTTTTCTGTTTAGAGCAATTATTAAAGAGGAAAAAAATACTCTATCTATTGGCTACATATCTTATATCCAATGACTTGCCATTGTCGGGATATTTGAACCTAAGGCTGCACCTAATGATTATTTTTATGATTCATTAATTGAATGGTCAGTTATTTTTTTATTAGCATTTCATCTAAAAAATGTCAGAAAATCATGAGAAATACTGATCACAATTTCCCAGAGCTCTGAATACCAGCTTTATCCTCTAAAGACCTCTGTGCTAAAGACTGGAAGCAAAAGGAAACAGCTAGCCTGGCTCTGTTCAAAGTTTAAAATATCCTCCTACCAACAAATTTAAAGCTCACTAATTAACACTTTGTATCTTGTTTGTTTAATCCATCCAAAAACCAAAATGTAAAAATGACATATTGTGGATCTACAGTCTGTGGTGTGCTGGAACTTTTTCTTGGCCCTTCCAGTGACTTCCTGGAGTCTCTGCCGGTTGCCTGGGAACCTCACAGTGATGACAACACTCAAGGAAAAGTCACTGGTCTGGCCAAGAAATAATTCCAGCATGTAACTCTCTGTAAAACCATAATTTGCTGTTTTTACATTTTGGTTTTTGTACAGACACAGCCAGACTAGCTGTTTCCCCCTGCTTCTGGTCTTTAAGTTAAGCTATGCTAATCGTCTGCTAGCTCTATCATATTTCAATGTTTCAGGTTTAGCAGACAGACATGAGAGTGGTATTGATCTTGAAATGTACTATTGATCTGAACTATTCCTTGAAAACAGTGAGGTCACAGCTAACATGCAACATGTCATCACAAAATAACCTCTGGAATACCTGATGAGATTTTCAATCAGTGGTTGCTTTTGAATTTGATGTCCATATTGGTATTTTAACCATCTGATATCTGTCCTCTTATGGTATTCTGCAGGTATGACCCGGGCCTAATTCCCAAGCCTCCATCAGATTTTGGAACATCCCAACTCCACTACTTTGAGGACTGGGGTGTGGTGACATACGGCAGTGCTTTACCTGCAGACACCAACTGCTCCTTTCTCTCTTTCAAGTCGGGGAAGCTTGGGGGACGCGCCATCTTTGACATCGTTCACAGGAACAAGTACAAAGAGTGGATCAAAGGGTGGAGGAACTTTAATGCTGGCCATGAGCACCCTGATCAGAACACTTTCACTTTTGCACCCAATGGTGTCCCATTCATCACTGAGGCACTGTACGGACCCAAATACACTTTGTTGAACAATGTGGTGTTGTTTGGCTCAGCTATGTCAGGGAGTTGCTTTAAGCCATGGGCTGGACAGGTTACGGAAGCCTGCGATTCCAAGTGGTTGAAGTACAAGGTGGGGCTGGCGGCTGATGCCCAGGGCAGAGTAGAAGCTGCTATGGAGAGACAGGGAATGGTCTTCATCCGTGGTGATGGACATTCTGCTTACAATCCAGAGCTGAAGATAAGGACCTTCCAGAGAAACCTGCTCCTTCTTCACCCGCAGCTCCTGCTCCTTGTGGACCACATCCACCTGGATCCAGACAGCCCAACAAGGGCCATGAGTGCCTTCTTTCACAACACAGAACTTCCATTCCAGAGTACAAAGGTAGATGGTGTTCATGGAGTGTTTGTCTCACATGGTGAAGACAAGTATAAGATGTTCTGGATGGATGACACAGGCTACAGTAACAAAGGAGTGGTAGGTTACTGGAATTACCCTCGAGGGTACCCATATAATGGCTCTAACTTTGTGAATGTCACAATGCCATTAAGGTATCCTCACACCAGGGTGGCCTACATTTTCTTTGGACCGGGCGTGGATGTACAGAGCTTCAGCCTGCGTGGCGATGAAGAGAGAGTGGATATTTACCTGGCCACCAAGGATCACACCTACACCATCTACCTGCTGACTGGGGAGGTCACCAGCAAGCCTCTGTTTGCCATGGTGCTGCTGGACCACAAGAAGATCATATTCGAGAAGGCGGCGGCTGCAGTGGACAGCTCGCCTGAGGAAGTAGAGGAATATGTCAACGTGATGGAGGACAACCTCCAGCACGTCAAGCCCGTCTTCCAGCAGATGGAGAGACACATCTTAGGACGGGTTCTCAACACTGCCAGCTTCCGTAAGACTGCAGAGCGCCTCCTCCAGTTCTCCGACAAGAAGAAGACAGAGGAGGTCATCGAGAAGATGTTTTTTATGTCTAAAAAACAGGGCAAGGGTAAAGGGGGGAAGAAAGTGAACCTTGGGGAGAAGCTTTCGGAGAGTCTACCTGACATTTTTGCACAGATTGAGGTGAATGAAAAGAAGGAGAGACAGAGGACTTCAAAGCGAACATATGAGGACAGTCCAGAGGAGGGGGATGCAGACTCTCGGGCCTTTATAGATTATACAGACCGCAAAAACAGAAAGGGGGACTTTGTCAAGGGCCGCAAATTCAAAGAGGTTCATATGGTGGCCACTGCAGGGAGTGAGGGTCTCTCCAGCACAGCCTCCTACATAAGACTCTTTCTCCTCCTGAACACTGCCACCTTCTTTTTGCTGCTGGCTGTGTTACTGACTCGCTTTCAGAGGGGTCGAAGCTTACACACGCAGAGATGTTTCTACACCATCCTTCTGATTGACTGCTTCATCTTACTGTACCTCTACTCCTCCTGCTCTCACACACAGTGTTAAGATCATGAGCGTGTAAGGGGTTGTCCAATTACAAATCAAATGACCTGTTGTTAATGGTGAACTAAATGCACCCCACTCCTCAGTCTGAGCCAGGTCTTACGACAGAATATTAGGGCCACCGATAAAAAAAAAAACTACTGATATTTCGAGAAAAAAAGTTTCAATTTTACAAAGAAAGTCATATTATTTTGACAAAGTCATAATGTTACAAGATGCTTAAAATACTTATTTAAATACTTATTTCTACTTATATCTTAGTCATACGCAGACTTTTATCGTAAAATCATGATCTTATTCTCGTAATATTATGACTTTTATTCTTGTAATTTTATGACTTTTTTACCCAAATTACTACGATATACTAGTAATATTATGAAATTTATTTCCTCAATATGAATTTTATTCTTGTAATATTATGACTTTTATTCTCTGAATTTTATGACTTTTTCTCATACTTTTTCTAGAAATTACAATGTTGCAAGGATAGTAATCTATAAATTACAACTTTATTCTCGTAATATGATGACTTCTTTTTAGAAATTACGACTGTATTCTCATCATATTATGACCTCTATTCTCATAATATTATGACTTCTATTCTCATAATGTTATGACTTTTTTAATCCCATAATATGACTTTTATTATCATAATGTTATGACTTGTATACTCATAGTATTATGACTTGTATTCGCATAATGTTATGACTTTTATTCTCGTACTGTTATTATTTTTCCCCCCAAAATATTATAACTTTATTCTTGAAATCTCAGATTTTTTTTTTCTAACAATGGCCCTAATACTCATAAGATCTACCTAATGGGTGTTCAGGAAAACAACTGATTCCAAATAGGAATTGATGAATTGCCACAATGAAACCAGACCACCTCTGATGCAATAAGCTTCTGTGGAGCTTTAGAGCTGAGTCTGTGTGAAGTTTGTCCTAGTAGTGTTCAGAGGTCCTGTCTTATATCAAAGACCTCAAGGTTAGCCACTATAATACAGTTGCCTCATCTGTACTTGAGATTTGTCCTGTCTACATAGTTCATAGAAATACATTTAAATGTATATATGTGAAGCAAGATATATTTTTATGGTCTGTTTTTTACCATTTGTAAATAAAATTACTACATGCATAGGTGAGCATCCATTGTGTGTTGTGTCATGTGAAAGTGTGAACTCAAAAATAAAGGAAAATATATGTATATTACGGTGGCCAACAGAGCTCCACGCACTGCAACTTTAGCTAAAACAAACCAATGAAGAAAATATCTTGATGACTTTAACACATGCAGTGCATTTAGCATGTAGTTGTAATGAAATTACAACTACATGCTAAATTCTACATGCTGTAATATAGTTGTAAGTTGTTTATTTATGTTTGTCAACAACTATAACTCCTTCTGTGGACATAATTGGACCATAAGTGGATGCTGCTGTATAAACAGATAATGAATGACAATATAGTAAAACACAGCTATAATAATATAAAATATGTCTTCATAGGAGAAGTTATAATTGTTGAAACTGTACATTAATAAACACTTGTCACAATGTCCTTAGAGCTGCATACAACTACATTATAGTGTGTTATAAATTATTTATTAAATGTTTGTATACTGCTTATAAATGCTAAATAGGTCTTAACAAGAAAATGCAGAATCACTGCAAGTCCAACTGAACAATAATTTTCCGCGGAGCATCTGACAAATACGTTGATATCTTGTTAATAGACGTTTTGACATGTCACAGTAGGAAAAGTACAGGTGTAAGTAATAAAATGAATGATGGCTGAATTCCGTTTAGCTGCTTCAGTTTCAGGGTCCTGGTATTGTGCATGCTGCCTCACTGTCATGCTGTGACAGCTTGAATAGAATGTTATTAATGAAACCTGTGCTTTTCCTACTCTGAGAAGTCAAAATGTGTACTATAATAAAACACTAGCCTTTTCCCAAATTACTGGCATCTGTTTTAATGCTGCAGCCATGTGATATGGGATGGGTGGTAGAGATGGGAAAGATTCCCATGTTAACGATGTGCAAGTGTTCACGTCATGAGACAACTCAAAATGGTTGGATGACTGCAGAGCTGATTATGTGAGAGTTAAAAATACTGCACATTGACAATATAACACTAATAATAATATAATACTCTATTATGAAGCAGCAAGTCAGATACGGCGGAGCTTTCAGAAAAGTGTCCCAGTTGTGATTACAACTTGGATGTTGACACGAATGCTATGATAACTTCGATATGGCATGAACGCAGCATTAGTGTCTCCTGGAAACTTCTGTTGTGTCGTAACTTAGTTCAGTTGTTTACAGCATGCAAATGACCTTTCTTAATTTGCTTGTGTTTGTTTGTATTTCCAGCATATTACTTTATGCTAAATATGTATTGTTACATTGGTGGATGTTTTTCAAAATGTTCTTGTGCTTTACGTATCTGCAGCATTTATTTCTAAATGCGACATAATGTGTTGTAAAAGTGGAGAAGATGTTTTGTTGTGTTTTCTTAAAGGATACGGTCGACTTTCTTCTATATTTTTCTTTTTGTCAACAAATCCCATCAAATAACCACACCAGCAATGTGTTAGTCTGTCTTAATACTTACCTATAACCTGTCTGTGTCTCTCAGCCCCAAGCTCATTCATTCATACTGAAGATGTATTTCTTTAAAAACTTGCAAATATATAGTTTCATTTTTTTTTAAAAAGGTCAGTAATTTCAATAGCACAGAAGATTTAATTTAATTCAATTTTATTTATATAGCGCCAGTATAGCACCAATTAGACTGTCTAGACTGTACTCTTTATTTACAGAGACCCAACATTTCCCACCATGGGCAAGCACCTGGCAACAGTGGCAAGGAAAAACTTCCCTTTAACAGGCAGAAAACTTGAACAGAACCTAGGCTCAATGTGGGCAGCCATCTGCCTCGACCAGTTGGGTTGAGGGGGGGGCATACAGTAGCACAATGCAAATTTCACATACAGATTTAAAATAATAGTAATGGTAATGGTAATAATATTAATAAAATAATAGTAATAATAATAAGATATATAAGGCTTTGTATACACACACAATACCTAGTCCTTTCATTGGATTTGTTGACAATGAGAAAAATATAGAATATCACTAGCCTTATCCTTTTAAGTTGTAGTGCGCTGAGCTCTCTTGGCCACAATATATGTATATATGTATAATTTCTAAGCTAATATGGTTACAAAGCACAGCTCAGTAGTCATTCACTAGTCATACTGGCTTTGAAGTATTGTTTTATCATCTATAAACATGCGCTTCAACTTGTTTTTGATAAACACTTAAACAATTTATCGGTGGAATCAATGCTGCATTAGAAAAATGCGTTGTCCAAATGTACAAAATCTGTTTGCAGACAGATTTTTTTTGAGTAATTCACTAAGCCTGTATAAGCAGTGATGCATTTCTGAACAGTGGAAGATTTTATTTATTTAATGACGATACTGATACACATCTGTTTTAACTCTACAAGTCAACATAGTCTAGACACTCAACTCGTCGCCCAAAAAGCCTCACATGCATCAACGTGCCTCAGAGCTGTATTATTTAAGTGTTGCTAAATCCACAGGCTCCACGCAGTAAATAACATTGGATAGAAACGATAAACAGTAATCAAAAACACTCCCAGGCAAATAACCAATCAGGGATAAGTACTGTATTTTATCATCAACTAAATAAATTCATTTTCACAGCAGTTTGGTATTTTTTTTTTATTTGAAAGAAAAATAATTTCTGTCTACCACTGATTTTCCTATTCGTTCGTTTTTGAGTGAGGGTGCTCTGCTGTGTGCAGAGCTCTGATGTAACTGAGAAGCATCATTGGCTGAGAACCTCTGGCTTTTTGTTGACTTTGTGACTTTCATCAGCTCCTAACTCAGGGGTCATATTCCAGAAAGTGAGTGAAATGAAAAGAATTTCTCTCCTCTCTCCTCACAAAAATGCTGTGGGTTGTTTTGTTATGATTGAGCACAAAATCACTTCCAGATGTGCTCCATATGGCTTCCCTTATATAAAAAGTGATCTCTGTTGTCTGGCCTGATCAAAACACTTGGGGATGGAAGTGATTACTGATTTATTTACTTTGTCTTACTAAGAAATAAAACCTCATTGTGACAAACAGACAGATGCTCTGTTTGTATTTGAAACCAGCACTGATAAAACATTAACCTCAGAGAGGCAAACCAGTGTTTGTACGATGAGGCCTTTTTGAATGTGTTAGGATATGAAATCCTGCCATCTGCTGGCCATGCAACTTGTCACCTTGTTTTTAATCGTAGACTGCAGAAATGTATGCTTTACACTCGAAAGAAGAACCATCTATTATTACATAGATCTATAATTAGATATCATATATATGTGATTTCCTTTAAAAATTCTTAATGAAATACATCTCCATAGCAATTTTTAATATTGCAAATTACCACAATCAAGTCAATTCAAAGAAATTCAGACAATGAAACAACATTGCAGTCATTGTATTTTAAAGGATAGCTCAATTTAGTACGTTGCTATAATCACCCAATCAAAGTAAAATTCCAATTGATTAAAGTAGGTTATTATTGGAGGTTAGTCAAATGATCATTCGATTTTTCATCATTGACCATATTTCATACCTATGTTTCACACACAAGCATTGTGTTGTGTGTCTCTGAAATCCCAGACATATTGACCTTGATATATAGATTTTAATTTTAGATTTTGAATTTGTATTTTATTTTTATGTATTTTTTCTGCCATGTGCACCAGTTTCCCTTCTTTGGGGGCATTTTGCCTTTATTAGGCAGCTATTGCATAACGTTTGGCAATAAGTAATGTTAATTAAAGCTGTAATAATCATTTTTGGCCAAAGCATGTTAACAAATAGTTGCCTATTCACACATCCAGCAGACAGGGAGCAACTTTAGATGTTGACGTTTTGTGGTGTCATAAACCACTAAGCCACCGGACACTAAGCCCCCCCTGTCACTTTTAATGTTACAATTTCATATATTATCAAATAATCTAAGACCAACCGCACATAGTACTGAGAGATAATAAGTATTAATAGTAATAATAATATAACTATAAGGTGTTACGTCAGAATTATCAGAATCAGTGTCAGCTTTCAGTTTATGTACACACAAAGAATTTGACTTTTTTTGTTGCCCTCAGTGTACTGACACAGAAATAGAAATACAGCTAAAAACAAGGACAATAAAGCTGAACAAAGGTAAATATAAACATTTAGTTATAATTTTACATATAAGTAGGTGAAAAAAGATAAATATATATATCAAAAGTATCTATAAACAATAGAACAACTACATACAATTATGACATAAATTTTGAGATTTACTAAGTCAAACTTAGGAGATAGTTAAGTTTGGACTTTCCCTAATTTCCTAATTTTTATTTGGTAAATCAAAACTTAGGCCTACTATCTCAAAATTATGACGATTCTCATAAATGTGACTAGTTTCCTTATAAATTCCATTGTTGAGGACTTGACTTGATTTTTGACCATGTCTGAAATGTGTTTCCATAATAGATAAATAGATAAGTAGAACCTTTTTTGTAATTGCGTACTTTGAAAATAAAGAAATGAGGAACATTACAATCTTCCAACCACATGGTGTCGCTGTTAATTGCTGTATTCGCCTCTCCATTGTGAAATGAACCTTCTCGCTCACCGTCGACAGTTTGACTAAACTTTATTGTTAGGTCTTTGGTAATTTGTTAAACATGGGGGCACGGGTTGCGCGTATGTTCAGAAATTTCAACCTAGAAAACCGGGTACACCGAGAAATCTCTAAGGAAAAACCGCTAGCGGCACCCCGACACGCGGTTATCCTCCCGCCCTCCGCCGGAAGTTCTGAAGGTGAGCGTCTGAAATGTTCGCTAATTTGTGCAAGTTAACTGTCTCCTGACCAGACTGACCTCAGCCTCACACGTATCGTTAACCATTTAAGCTTTCCAATTAAACCTCTGGAACAGTGTCCCTGTTGACGAGCATGTTGTGTGTTTCAGTAGTGGAGACAGCGGACTCAGTCAACCAGAAGAACGACCCTCTGCTGAAGCGCCTCGAGTCTGTGTATGTGGAGTCGAAAGATCCAGCAGCAGCAGAGGTCAGACTGGGACACTGACTGTCAATTTGTATGAATGGCTCTAATGATACATGGTGCTTTATTTGATTTCATTCGAGAGTATTCGCATTATAAGGCTATTTGATTATTAGGCTACAGTGACATTATGGACACTCTGTCATCTCTAGCTTTTTGTCTCCCCCCCTTTCCCATAGCAGAGTGAAACAGGACCTCACTGAGGCAATAGCTGCTAAATGTTCATCAGCTAGTTACTAACTTTGTCTGCTGTTTGGTACAGAACAGGTAGTATACAGTCGGTTTATCAGAGCTTTTTTTAGCTGAAAACAGCTGCCTACCTCTGATAGAAACAAGGCTGATGAGAGCAGTGAGACTGAACCAGAACAGTAAAGTTGCGGGACAGAAAACTAAAACAAAGAGCTGAAAGAAGCTAATATTTCTCTGTGGGTTTGTTCACTCCTTTATTAAATCTGGCCTCATATTGTTGCTAGAAGAAAGAACATGAGTCATTAAGGAACCACAAATATCCACAGCGAATTTAATGGATATTCAGCCAATAGTTTTTCAGATTACATAAAACAAAGTGTTGGTTACAGGGAAATCTCTTCACAGTCACGTGTGTATGTTGCCTAACAACAGTAGGGGTTTTAAATATTTTAGACTCCTTTCCTTCTGCTTAATCTTCCCACAGGCATTGAAGGAAGTGACAGTGGGTAAAGAAGCGGAGCGGCGGCCGCTGAGGTTCAGTTTACCAGGAGACCCGTATGGCTTGGTGGAGCTCACAGATGTTCCGAAAGGCAAACTGACCATCGCTGAGGCTCTGAAGGCCCTGAGCAGCCACCAGCGTATGCCTCAGACGTGGACGCCGGAAAAGATCGCTCAGGATTATTCTCTTGACTTGAAAGACACAAAAGCTCTTCTAGAGTTCTTCATCCCCTTCCAGGTTCAGATCATACCACCCAAGACTGCAAATGCCAAGCAGATAAAGGCTTCTTAGAACTGGATTGTTGGTGAATAATAGACAATAGAAAACATATTATCTGATTTATTTATGTATGCCTTATCAGTTCCAATCAGGTCTCTCTCAATGCAATTTATTGACAGAGTTTCTCAAGTCTGGGGTTTGGACCTTATGTGGGGTTGTTTGATATGTAGATGGAATCATGGGATATGTCTTAGGTTGATACATTGCTATTTGTGAAACAAACCAAGAAAAAGGAAAACAAAATTAATAAATAAGTAGTACAAATATTTAATATTAAGCATTGTGTCTTGAGATTGAGATTTTTGGAATCTTGAAATTAGCTTTCCTTCCGAGAGTGAGATGAGAAGATGGATCCCAATCTCGTGTCTGTGTATTAAGTATGGAGCTGGAGCCAGGATGTGGTTAGCCTTGCTTAGCATAAGGCTGGAAGGAAGAAATAGTTCCAGGACGTAATATCCTCTAAAACTACAAATGATCATTTTGACATTTGGGATAACCTGTTAGTTACTGAGCGTTAGAGGTGTTGGTAGGTGTATTTTTTCACTTTTAAACAGAACCAGGCTAGCAGCTCCCCCCTGCTTCCAGTCTTTATACTAAGCTAGGCTAACCATGTCATGCAGCTCTGTACTATTTTACTCTTCACAGCTCACTCACAGAAAGAAAGCAAATAAGCATACTTCCAAAAATGTTGAACTATTGCTTTATGGTGTAGAGGACTTTAGACTATATAGTATGTATATCTGTCCAGTGGAAACAATATTTTGTATGATACATAGCCATTTATTTCAATATGATAGGTGAAAGATTCTTAGTTTGAAGCTGGTAACATCAGCCTGCTTATGATCAGTCATTAATTAAACTGAGCAGTCTTTTTCTTTTTTATAGAGGTTTGTTAAATTTCTAATCCACTCCATTTTAATATTTGGGTGTTTGCCATGTATGTGAGTCTGTGTCTGTTAGCCTAAAAACCAAGCACCTGTCGTTTACAAGGCAAAGTGGAGAAAGCAGAGGGGAGAAATATTTCAGGTTTGTTTTATAGACTAACACAGAAGTTATTGTTGGTCTACTCTGGGTTCCAATGGCAGATTTCTAATTTCTCTCAACCCAACCAACAGCGGTTCTGCTCGAAGTTTCCTTGACATTGTTGCCAAGTGCTTGCTCATGGTGGGAATTGTTGGGTCTCTGTAAATAATATTATAAAGAGTATATATTATAACGACTTCTGTTATGAATTGGCGCTATATAAGTAAAATGTAATTGAATAATTTGCCATAAAACTACCGAAGATAACTGTAAATACAAGGTTCATGCAAATCCCAACAACTATGACCTCATACAGTAACATCTAACCCTGCCCCCATGTGAAGAAAGCTGTATAAACTGCACATATTGCGCCTCGTTCTGTGCCAGGCTGACCCTTGCCCGTGGTTGTACCTAATTGCTGTCCCCTGACATATTTCTACCACTGCACAGGCAGTTAATAGAGGCCACGTATGTAAGATAACATTGAACAGCTTAAAAATTAAAGCCTGTATTGCTCTGATGTATTAGTTGGTGTACCAGTGAGCCAGCTTTGACAGTGCTGTAGTAGCCGCAGCTTCAAGAAAACTTTAAAAGGAAGTCAAGTGTCTCAACAACATGAAGTACACTTGTGGATGATAAGGATGGTCTTGTGGCACTTGCACCAATTTGCTGCACATACGCACACTTTTTGAAAATAAAAGATTATATTGTCTTTTATATTATTTATTCATTATTTTAGGTGTTGCATCCCTAATTTAAAGTGGTTGTATGGGTTCTATGAATTAGTCCTGTTTCAACTCAGCTGAGTCAACCGTGTTAATATTTCTGTACTGTAACCATCAGTATTGTGTTGAAATCATATTAAAATCATTTTCCTAGCCCAACCACAAACTAAATAATACCACCCACCACACACACCCGCATTGGCCAAAAACAGCACTTCCCCCAACCAAGCCACGCCCATTTGTTTGTCGTTTTTATTGGACGACGCTAGAAATGGGGCGTACCCCACGATAAAGTCCGCTTTCGCCATGCAACTGGCTTCTGTAGGTGTCAGTTATCACTGGACATAAAGCATCAAACTAACGAATGCTGCCCGAAGCTGTGCTGTTGCATGCTGCCTTCAAAATAAAGCAGTTATACTTTATATTAAGAAAACTAAATTAATATCAACGTGCTCAGTGAAATCATAGCAGTTAATACAAAATAAAGCTGCAGCTAGGCTACAGATATTTAAAAAAACATATATGATGGTATGTGATGAAAGTGTCTCTGGAACATTATAATGTTTCATGCTGACTATATGCAACTGTTACTTTAAGTAGATATTTTTGCACTTTTAGTTGCCTAGTATTTGTGCCAGGGCTGTAACCAGAATTTTACAAATGCTGAGGTCATGGGTCTTAATTCCCTAAATGTTGTTTAAAGCCTTCTCGATACTGCCAGGCATGTCATTCTTCATATTGATATTCTTGAAATTCTTCAGAATAATAATAAAATAATAAAACTTTATTTATAGAGCACTTATCAAAACAAAGTACAAAGTACTTCACAAAGAGAGAAATAAAATACCACCGTGAATGATAAAATATAAAATAAATAAAATACATAAAAACAATAAAATAAACAGACAGCTCAGGTAAAATCTGAATATGCTTTCCGATAAAAATGCGTTTTGAGAAGAAAGAATCAGCCATCAAAAGTCCAACCTGTGTAATTGTAGAATGTAAATTATTTCTCGTGTCATCAAAAGCCACCAATTTCCTGTAATAAATACCTTCTATTCTATGTTATCTTCCCTACCCGCTCCTCAAAGGCATTTATTTTGAAAGTCCAGGTAGGAAGTGGTATTGGTTTCCTCTCGCTGCCTTGCCGCGGGTAGCCCACAGTGAGTGTAGTTTGTGATAATTTGGACTACATGCAGTACAGAGCCTGATACATTTGGTGCTGGAGGACGGGCCGCTTACACCTAACAGCTGCATGAAGGAAAATGATGAAGAAGCCTGGAAAACACAAGCTTAATGTTTACTTACTCCATAAAAACGTGGATAATTAGTGCTGTCTCTCTCGCACTCCTCTGGAAACAAAGCGAGAGTAACCAAATGCGGATTTTACTTCATCTACGGCTCCAGTTGTTTAGGTAGTGGCATCACCGGCTGTCGCACTGTTGATTTAAAATTACACTGCTACAGGGCCTTCATTTTGAAAAAGCATCACTGGCCTACTTGTTTGGTAACGTTAGAAGAACTGTTTTGACTACAACGAGGAGGGGAAAGCATTTTGGGCGGCGAGATGCACCATTTGGAGGACTGAGCTTCAACATGGGAGAAAGAAGCAGGTAATATCAATGGAACCCAAGCAGGGGTCGGTCAGCAGCACAATTAAAATATTATTTCCTCATATGGTTGCTAAATCCCGAAATGAAGACGTGAATGCAGGCTCTCCGTTTCAAACCGCTCCTGCTCTCGTCCACAGAGATGTAACTCTCCGTGGTTCACTCAGTTTGTCGCCTCAACCATTTTGGTGGCATAACAACGGAACAGTCGGTGCTGTGCAAATGAACCAGTACACTGGCTTACTAAAAGCCGGCCTGAATTGCTCTTACTTGAGGTTGACTTGCTAAAGCGATGACGTGAAAGTCCGGTCTGAATGAGGTGTAATTCTATTGGGCACTGATTTTTGCTAACGTTTGGTTCAATTTTCAGGACACCGCTGGTCTCACCTCAGATTTATCCGTCATTTGTTGAAATGCTCGGATATGATTTGCCTTCTGAATCTGAATCTCTCTCCCAGTGACACCACCACCATCATGTGTCCAACATATGGCAACTTGCTTGCTTATTAGAACATTTCTATGGTCAGAAACTGCACTGATTTACATGTTAAATGTATAAACACACAAACCAAACTTAATACAAAAAGTGAACAAAAACTAGGCTTGGTGCCACACAAATGAAATCATTTCCTGGAGAGTGAAATGACTATTATTCAAGCAAAGACATCCTTTAATCCTTACACCTTTATAAGCAACTGGATACCTAATTGTGGAATTGAATCACTATTGAATACTAAATGTTAAATGCCTCTGAATGAATAGAATTTAAATGTTCTCCTTTGAAAACTGTCTTTCTGAATGTGTGTGGTTTGAATTCCCTCTTTGAAATTTCCAGAAGCTAAGTTTTGCAAATAATAAAAAAAAAAAAAAACAACACGATTTTATGTATTTTTGAAAATTCAATACTTAACAATTTAAGCGTTTAGTATTCAAGAAAGTATATTTATCAAGTTACTCAAATTTGTTTGGTCATTTTTGGATCTAAAAAGTCATGTTTAAGTGGAAAAATCAAGTAATATTGGATGTATTAAATTTCAGCAGCAAAATTCAATATTAAAAATTCAAATATTTCAATGCTATAAATTCAGTGGTATTTAAAATAAATGAAACTAAGTATTCAGTTGTGATGCCATTTTTTATTTTTTATTTTTTGAGAATTAACCTTGAACAATCTGATTTAACACGTAATTTGTTTGAACAAATTCAAACCCGACCCACATAGCCTATCCTAAACTAGGTGTAGAGTTAAGGTTGTTCTGTTAATTCGCAGTGCCTCCGCTGCCTCACAAGACTGAAAAGCTAACATTACTTTAAGGCAGCTGCATTTTAAAGAGTCAGCAAACTGCCTTGCCTTCATCCGCAACTTTTTTGAATCCAAAATGCTTCCACACATTACCTCTCAAGTGGTTTGGGGTTATGATTTTCCGCTCAGCACGGCTTGTTTTGTCCATTTTGCGTTAGCAAAGAGAAAAACAATAGCCTAGTTTACTGATAAGAGCCCAACCGATATGGGATTTTTGAGACCGATACCGATTTTAGAGGGTTAACGTTCACCGATTACAGACATGGCAGCCGATTATAGTGAATTCTTTTTACCTGGAATGAAAAAAATCCTTTTCTAAGTGGATTGTGCACCGATACGACTATGCAAAGGAACTCAGAAGGCTGCTTTCTTAAACAAATCACTTTATTAAAGAATATTTAAATATTCAATTAAATATTCTTTAACATGTTTTTTTGTAATTTAACATATACATTGGAAACCAATTCTAGTAATGAACACTGAGAAAATAAAGAATAAATAAAAAATGCAATAAATAGCAAAATAAAAATCAGTACTGTTAGAAATACTCAAGTAAAGTACAAGTTCCTCTAAATTGTACTAAAGTACAGTACTAAATGTACTTAGTTCCATTCCACACTGCTCTCTAGTAAACCACATGTTCTCTACTCTGTCAAGCTGAGATTCATGCTACAGCTTTGTTCCGATTCTGAACCGTTATTTCAATGAAGGTGGCTGTTACATTTCTTAACACCAGCTGTATTTTACTTGAGAGTTGTTGAGAGCTGCTTCTTCTCTCTCATGTTACACTGCTGGCCACTGAAGTGACAGCGCACTCTGCTGGATAAACTTTAAAGTGACACCAATATATTAACACAGGCCTTTCTTTCTGCCTAATATACTGCAAAGAAAAGAGTTTATATAGACTCATGTCGGATAACATATACGCCGATACCAATATATCTGCGATAGGCCAATATCGGCCGATGATATCAGCTATCAGTCGGGCTCTCTTACTGATAAGGCAACAGGACATGCAGTGGGTCAGATAGACCCATGTCATGTTGTACTTATACACTGAATTTTTAATTAAATGGATTGCTACTATTAGAATAGGGATTTTTTTTTTTTTTGCTTTTCGCGTGGCATAATTTTGAATAAAAAGGGACATTCCTAGGTTCACAATTAGGTATTCGCTTGTTTATAAAATTCAAATTATTATGACCTTTCTTTTTCTTACATTGGTAAATATGCAGAAATCACGTCATTTAGAGAGACAGACACAGGTATTTCTCTCACAGACACATCGTCAGTGTTTAACAATGCCATCCGACATAAATAAGGCACACTCTGACAGGTTGTTATTGCCATAAACTTGTAAATCTTACCAGCGTGGACTTACTAGGCAGGTTTCCAGTACACCTTTTGTCTCCTAGTAATTCAAGGTTAGAAGATGTGGCTGAAAAGCTCTCAGCATATTCTCTCTGCAATTCTCCATTGCATAATTGCGTTACCACATACCATATTTAAACAATTCCCAGTCTTTTAGAATGCCAAGTACCCGATCATCCATTTTTACTGCAGGTTTACTTGATTGCTTGGAGGCTAAAGTGGCTATTTTAACATTTTAGGTCACTCCGCCCCTAAATGAAGGGAAAGAGATGTCTCATTACCTTCCCTGTAGAGGCAGACTGCTGCACAGTTCAGTATTGTGATCCACAAGGCCCATGTCCTTAGAAAATGTGCTGTATATGGATGGGAGGTGAATGGAGCAGGAAGGAGGCCGAGATTAAACCAGTTTCTTATTTGCCCTCATTCACCAGGTCGTCATTGTGATGAAGCAGTGGGTAATTGCAGCAGACAATATGCTTGTCATCACCATTTGAATCCAGCTCTTCCCAGCTTCACTGCTGCCAGCCTGTTTATCTCCTTACAACAGCTTTTTCTCTCTTGACTGGCTTGGTGACATGTGATAACACTATCTGTTAAATGGCTACATAGCCAGGTATCAAAGCAGCATGCAACCTGTGTTTTAACATGGCTACATAACAGGCTTACACACACCTTTCTCATAGTCATTTTATTTGCTTGATTTTTACACCCACACACTCAAATTAATTAAAAGGCTTCATTTATGCAAATTAATAATTTTAAGTACTTACAAATGGACTCTTTTCTACAGCACATTTATTACTTGCATTTGCTGCTTAGCCATTGTAAATGATACCAGGCAGTCAGAAATAACAGTGTCCAATGTTTATACAAGTGATAAGGGTTTTTATTGCAGTATTTATCTTGTCCCCAGTTGAACACTGGCTGTTGGTTTCTGGCAGCGGTTAAGAAAAGCAATTTAACAGGATTTCTTATCACATTTCAGGCAAACAGAAGAGCTTTTTTATTTATCTGTAGACAAATCTTTTCCAGTTGCATTTTCGTTTTTTTTCTACTTTTGTTTATATTGTTCTTAAGCATTTTGGGAAATACACCTATTCTCTTTCTTTCTGAGATGAAATGAGAAGATTAATAGCACTCTCATATCTGTGTGTCAGAGCACGGAGCTGTTGTCAGGACAAGGTGAGCCTAGCTTAGCATAAAGACTGGAAGCAGGGAGAAACAGCTAGCCTGGCTCTGTCCAAATGTAACAAGATCCACCTACCAGCACCTCTGATTAACATGCTGTGTCTTGTTTGTTTACTCTGTACACAAACCGGAATGTAAAAAACACAGTTTGTATTTTAGTGGGAGTTATGCAAAGTAACTATTTCTTGATGAACAGCAGTGTATTCATCTGTGCAGCGTCTGTGGCTACAGTGTGGTTTTCCAGATGCGGTCAGTGAGCACAGGTTTTGGACTCTGTACAGGTTCGATGGTACCAAACCTGGCAACCTCACTGTGACAGCAAGACTCTAGGAAGCTGTACACTGTCACTGCACCTGGCTGTTGTTTGCCAAGAAATAGTTCCAGTTCGCAAGTCACTCTAAAATGACAAATTGTGGTTTTCAACTTTCTCTTCGTGTACAGATTAAACAAATGGGTTAGAAAGTATTTAAAAGTTTAGAGGAGTTGGTAGGTATATTTCTGAACTTTGGACAGAGCCAAGCTAGCTGTTTCACCCTGTTTCCAGTCTTTATGCTAAGCTAGGCTAACCACAGGCTGACTCCAGCTCTACTTAATGCACAGACATAAGATTGGTATTGATCTTTTCATCTCACTGTCAGAAAGTGAATAAGCGTGTTTCCCAAAATGTTGAACTATGCCTTTGGTTAGGGCTGCATGATATAGTAAAAAAAATTATATTGAGATTATTTTGACAGATATAATGATTGCCATATTATTCACAATTAGTGGAAATGATCATTTTTGCATCACAATTTTCATTTTCACTGAAAAAAGTAATAAAATCACGATGATGTGACATTTGTTGGAGTCTGTACCAAACAGACATAGTTTTACATATTTGGAGAACAAGATGTGTAGGCATCTCTGCAGCACTACAGTATTTCATTATGCTGTTTTATCACACATTTGACCTTTTATCAAAAAATTGGGATTGGATTTGGGTATTGCACTTGGCCATATTGCATTTTCAATAATATTGCGATTAATTGTGCAGTCCTACCTTTGGCCTTGTTGACTTGAATCCATTGAATTCATTAAAAATTTTGGATTAACTTGTTTTAGGTCATCAGCCTACCCACCTTTTCTGATCTACTGAGTTGTAGAGAAATAGCCTAACAACAACGGAGGGAAGACTTTAGTGTGAAGGTTCCATGGTTCATTTTATCTTTAATCATAACACTGTAATCATAATCCTTCATGCTTTGATGCATACAAGATTGTAGCTGTAAATTGAACAAATTGTGGTTAGCTTCTGTTGAAGGAAGGGAAGTAGTTTGCATGTAAATCAATTGGAAATGGCTGCAAGGCAAATTCAAACACTTTGAAACATTTCCTTGCATTTTTTTTAATCAATACTAATACTTTGTCTCATTCTGGTAGATTTTGCAGGCTTGAGAGAGATGCATGCAAATTAATTGGGGAGATGCAGGCATATAACCCTGAATGGATTACAGGCTCACTGTCATTTCAACTCCAAGGGGAATTTTGATCGAAATGATGCTTGTTTAACCTGGTTTCATGATGCTCTTTCACATGCTCTTTTTGATTTACTTGGAATTCACTACCTTTTTGTGTACGTCTTAGGGTCTTGCAGCCATGATGACGCCGCCATGTTGCGTTGAGCTGGGAATATCTGCATCTACAGCACCATGTTTAGCGTGAGCTCACCAGCAACAATGCCTGTTAACCTTGGGGAAGAATGGTTCACTCCACTACTGTTCCCCTTCCAGAGGCAGGGGACATTAACGCCAGTCTCTGCTGCCTCGTTAAGGGGCCGCTGAGCCTTTCCGAGAGGCCGTCTATGGAGAATATGTCCATGGCGAACACTTCCCTGGGCTCCCGGGCGCCCCCGGAGCCGGTCACACCAACAGCGGAGGGCCTGAAGAGCCAGCAAGGCATTAGTCTACCTCTGCAGGTCTTCTTCTGCTTCATCATGGTCGCCATCCTGCTTTTGGCTCTGTTGGGAAACGTGGTGGTGTGCCTTATGGTGTACCAGAGATCTGCCATGCGCTCAGCCATCAACATCCTCTTGGCGAGTCTAGCGTTTGCAGACATGATGCTGGCCATCCTGAACATGCCCTTCGCTCTGGTTACCGTCGTGACCACCCAGTGGATTTTCGGAGACATTTTCTGTCGAGTTTCGGCCATGCTCTTTTGGTTCTTTGTGATGGAGGGTGTGGCTATACTGCTTATAATAAGCATAGATCGTTTTCTTATTATTGTCCAGAAGCAAGATAAGCTGAGCCCACAGAGAGCTAAAGTGCTCATAGTGGTCACATGGGGGCTCTCTTTTATTTTCTCTTTCCCCCTGGCTGTTGGTTCCCCTCCCCTACAGATCCCTCCCAGGGCCCCTCAGTGTGTATTTGGCTACAGCATTGAGCCTGGTTACCACGCCTATGTATTGATACTAATGCTAGTCTTCTTCTTCATACCTTTCATGGCCATGCTGTACACATTTATGGGGATCCTGAACACCATCCGCCACAACGCCATCCGCATCCATAGCCACCCAGACAGCATCTGTCTGAGCCAGGCCAGCAAACTGGGCCTGCTGAGCCTCCAGAGGCCCTTCCAAATGAACATAGACATGAGCTTCAAGACCCGTGCCTTCACCACCATCCTCATCCTATTCTCTGTGTTTACAGTGTGCTGGGCACCCTTCACTGCCTACACTCTGGTAGCTACATTCAGTGATGGCTTCTACCACAAAGACAGCTTTTTTCAAATCAGCACATGGGTCCTGTGGTTGTGCTACCTCAAGTCAGCCCTTAACCCTCTCATTTACTACTGGCGGATCAAGAAGTTCCGCGATGCCTGCCTTGATCTGATGCCCAAGTACTTCAAGTTTCTTCCTCAGCTGCCAGGCAACACGAAGAGGCGCATACAGCCGAGTGCAGTGTATGTGTGCGGAGAGCATCGCTCTGTGGTTTAAAGGAAAAATCCACCCTCAAACACTTCAACACTGTTAAAAACACATCTTTACATAATGTACTGTTGCAGTTCTGGGCCTGTGTTTTTGTTTGGTGGTATACTTCTCTTGGCAGGTGAATGAAAACAGCGCCACATTAAAAAAGGGAACTAGCTGCGTTGGTGGGGACGTGTTGCTACAGGTACCGGGTTAGAAGATGAAATACAATCCAGGAAGTCCAGGTTGTGTGAGATATCCATGAGTTTTAAGGCTAAAAACTCATGGACCAAAGCACCTGTGCATCGTGGTATTAGACAGGATTTTACAACTTTGGAATAGGGCTGGGTATTGTTTGAAAATTTTCAATACTAGTTCTGATATCATACCTGAGTTTCAGATTGTCATTTACAAAAGAAGCCAAATGTGTATAGCTGTTTGTATTTAGACAACTTTTAACATCTGACAAGAATTTTGAACTAGAACTTTGCCTAAATATAATACAGCATAAAATGGCTCATTTTTAATGTGTCATGTCTGTGACAAAATATTCTAATCTCAAGGTTCACTCACTAGCTTTTTTGAGGGGCTTTTGTCCATATCCTTCTTTAATAATGGAACTTGCTCAGGTGTGACCTATACATGGAACTTTTGTCACATGAACAGAACAACAAAAGGTTTTATGAGGCAGGGAGTGTGTAACCCTTGTCTCTGTTCAGGCTTTGGGATACGGTTGAAAGGTCCAGAAATAGCTAGTAAGTGAACCTTGAGGTTCATGGTACTATTTGACCAAAGAATTAAACAACATTACAAATCTGGTCAGACATTCGATGTCAGCTTCCGGTACTTGTTAGATTTTGAAACGGTGCTATGCACACACACAATATAGTCGGCACTAAAAGGTATTGAGGTTCAATACCCAGCCCTGGTCTGGAAACTTATCTTAACAACAATCATTTTCTCCACTATCTTGATGATTGCGAGGTAAACAATAGAATTATGCCCTTCTCATTACAGAATTATCTACCAGTGTGTGTGTGTGCTACATATTTGATTGGCCAGTGCAGTGCATTACCGGATGATGTTGTGCTGTGGCAAAAGTTGAGTTTTCTTGCTGTATTGAAACCCCCACATTGTTTTAATGTAGTGCTAATGTCTGAGGTTCAATAACAGTCAGGGTGTGTATGAAGATTCTCAGGGTCATGGGATATCAAATAGGTCACTGTGTGGAAGATGTTTTTACATCAGAGGCTTCATCCCTGGTGAAACCTACAATTTTCAGTTCTCTCATTGTGGTCAGGCAAGGTTTAATAGGCATTTACTTCCCATTTTGAAAGGGGAAAACATGGTGGCTTTACTGAAAGTAGTTACAGTATCATGCTTCATTTTCTATAATATTCAGGAGTTATCGGTGGCAGCAGGTCATTTAGAATCGTTCCTCATACCAGTGCCGATCCAATACCTGAATAATGCTTTTTTCAATTCCAAAGTTCTCACATATTAAATGTTGCAACAAAAAATGCAACCATATTAGATTTTTACCTAAATACAGTCACATTATTATTGAAGTCAAGAACTATCTGGTTAAAGTCAACAAGTTACAAAACTGTCCAAATATTTGATGCCAGCTTTTGATACTTGTCTTGACACATTGCTTTTGGTACAAAAGGTATTTAAATTCGATACCCAGCTCTACTCAGTAGACCAGAATGCAGTGCAGCAACAAGGCATTTCCTACTAAGAATAGAACCCTGAATAAACTTGCAGTCTTTCTCTTATGCTATCACTATAGCTATGGCTCTTTCTCCACCTACTCAACCCTCAGCACACACTTCTTCTCTGATACAATGTCATTCTGGGTAATAAAAGAAACCTTTAAGTGAAGTAGTCAACTGAAGGAAACTATTAAAGTAAATTAAAACACTTTATAGCTCCTGGAATGCACTGAATGGCACATACTGTTTGAGAGTATAAAGAGGCGCGTTAATATGGTACTATGAAGACGGGTTTGACTCGACCATATGTCTTTTCTTGCCACTGGAATCACAAGTCGAGGGGAAAGGACAGTGTGTTGCGTAGCTGCGTAGAATTAGTTTTATGAGGCATGTAAATTAACAGCTTAAATGGAATTTTAATGTGGTCAGAAAGTGGCCACGACACTTTGGATGTGTGTATTTCTATTTAAATGTTTTGGATGTGCCTATTGATTAGTCCATTTGCCAGTCTGAATGCTGCAATATCTGGTGAAAATGTGCAATTTCAGTGTACTGTACTGTTGAATGTAATAAAGAAATAGACATTTCTTACCTTGGTAAACTGTCTTAAGCTGTCTTTTTGTTTGTGTTTCTGTTGCTGATCAATCTTTCAATATCTGATCACTGGAAATGAGTGAGATTAATTTTTGCAAATTGCCCCTCAGGTGTTAAATTCACTTAATCTTTGACATTTTGACTTGTAATAGGAAAATCACAGGTGCTAGTAACATCAACAATGGCTCTGGGGTATTAAAGTGTCTCAGTAAGCCATGACAGTGAGCCAGCATGAACAACACTAGGACATCATCAGCCACCAGTCAAATGATTGATTTCTAGGAAGAGGCCTATTTCCAGAAAATGGTGTATCATGACGTAAAATGACATATACTAATAGGTTTTTCACACCTAGTTCATGGTGTTTTTTTTACCTTCTTTTAAAGCCTACTAGAATGAAGTGTTAGATGCTCCTATAAGCTGGGATACTGAGGCATGTGAACACTTCATCCTGTTTGTGACCCATATGCTATTGGGGTATAATAGCATATGCAATGCTCTGTGCATGTAAATATTGTACATTATTTCAGGTGTCACGTTTGGGAGCCCAGTGTTTTATATGATACCTCTGTGCATGCTCTGCGTTCATTATCCTCTTCCCAATGCGTCACTTGTCTCTCTTCTTTCCACTCAGGGACTCCGCTTCCTGTCGTCGTCTCTGCTGAGTGCTTTCACGAGGGCGACATAACACTGTGCATTCATGCATTACTCCTCCATACGTGATTTTCCCCAAACCTGCTTTGACTTTGACCAAACCTGCCAGTCATACGCTTCACAGTCAAGTCGACAGCGTGTTGTGTATGCTGCTGATAATCGAAATGCCAGGGAGCTGTATTAGCTGCCCTGCCTGACAACCAGCCTAGAGTCTGTTTACAGTCTCACAGTTCTGTTGAAAGCGTTAGCTCAGACTTCTGCTTACAGTGTCTTGCACCACAGATGTTGAGTTAGAATTTTATCAAAGTGAATGTGTATTTTATATTTTGGCAATTGGTTTAAATGAATTCATTCATTTTCCAGTAGTTTGTTGATAATGTGCTTACATGGTGCATATTCATAAATTAATTTGTGTTTAATAAGACTACTGTGTAGTAAATCTGGGGCCATGTAATGTAGGAATAATCATAAGAATACTGTACAAAATGCGAACAAGAGGTTTTTAGGGGCCTAGGAGCTAATTTTTGCCTCCATGGCCTCCAAGCAGGTTTATCCAGCTCTGAAAATTCAAAGATTTCAAATAGCCTACTTTATCTGCCACATGCACATGAAATATGTGCAGTGAAATGTAGGATAGCATACTCTTTAATTTGAGCAATGAATAATAATATAGTATGAGCGAAAATAAATAAGAAAAAAAGAATTTGAAAGATACTAGATGATAAAAATTCTAAAAATGAAATAAAAGTAATAATCATAATGAATAATAAACATAATGAAAAACGAATTCATACATATAAATAAAATTGTATAGTAAATATATGTAATACGCGCATTAAAATTGTGAAGTGTATTTTTTTTTTACCCCTAGTGGTATCCGGCCAGTGAATGGTTTTGGCTTAATTTTTCCATGTTGTGATGAATCAGTCTCTGAGATTCCAGCCTCCACCTCAGTACAATGGAGGTGAACAGAACTCTGTATGTGGTCCTCAAAGCACTGAAAATTTCATTTGAAAAATTCATTAACAACGTGTTTTTCCAGAAACAATGTGCCTGTTACTCTGTGGATCAGCTTGGTGCATAATCCACACATGAGCTACAATCCATTTGAAAGGGTTTGTGCCTGAGCTCTGCACTCTGCACTGGTGACAGTTCAGTACATTACGTTTGACTCTGGAAAACATACACGCTTGTTAACCTTGGACATTTACACAAAAAGCCACTTGAGTAACCACCACCCCCAGAAGCTCTTTGTAGAAATTAAACCACACTCTAATTTTAATAATGAGAAGAGCTTCTTCATTAGCAAACACCACATTCCTCCTATTTGTTAGAAAGGTTCAGCAGGCAGATGTGGGAACTTGTATACACTGATCTTTCTAGGAAAAAAGACAAAAACAACATTATCTCAGTATATTAATGTGTACTCAGACAAGTATTTGGCTACAAGTGTCATATGTAATTTCTCTTTTAGGTATTAATGAAATGCAGTTCAACCGAATCTCTAATTCAGGCAGTAATTACTATCAGCTATGAAAGGACTTAAATGCAACACATTTAGGGAATAAAAAGTCCATGCATTTGCTGCCTAATTCATGTATAGTACACATGAGGATTGTCAACACAGAAGGTACCTTACTAGTGATCATAACTGACTATTGTTTGAACCCCTGTCAAAGGGAGTCCACTTCTCTTTAACTAGACGGACTCATCTAAATTGAACAAAAATGAAGTTTGTGTCGACCTCTTTGTCACATAATAGGTTGCTCCCAGGGCTTGGTGCAGCCTGATTGAGTCTCTTTAACATTCCACAGAATTCTTTAGATGCAGAAGAGGATGAGACAGTTTGGCAGGGTGACCAGTTCGGGGCCACCCAGCCCCAATAACCCAGTTCTTCACCACTCAGTATGGTGCAACCTCTTTCCCACCTTGGCAGGTACTTAGTTCAAAATCAGAATTGAGCTATTGTCTTGACATGACATGAGAGCAATGTGATGAGTAGCCATTTACTATCTGATGACAAGGATTGGCTGAGAGAGATGGTTCAGTCTGTGGTTATGTGTTTTTCTTACAATCCCAAATGTAGTGGTTCAAATTTGATTTCAAATTTGCCGATGAATTTTGATTTCATTTTTGGAAATTGAATCTGAATTTGAAGAAGCTAATTTCAAATGCACTGTGCTTCAATTTACAGTTCCAAAACCTCAAAGGTATCCTGTGTGTGTGTGGAGTTTTTGACCACTTGAGGTGCCATGGAGGTATGTTTTAATGATTTGGTCCCTGTTGTGTGTTTGCTCTTTTGCTCTACCAGCAAGAGCACGGGAAAGCACACGTGCATGAGTATGCTGGTGATGCGATGCATTCCTGTCCTTGGTTTCACGCGATTCCACTGATTGGCAATTGGTTGCGGTTGTGAGCAAAGAAATGTAACTGTCACAGATATGCCAGGCCTCACCAGCCAGTAATCACCCACACCTGCTCCCAATCACACTCCTGCTCCCCATCAGTACCAATCACAGCCAGTACAAAAGCACACCACTTACCTCAGTATGTGTCCGACTCTTTATGTCACTCGGCGTATCTTGTATTTCCCTTGTCTCCAGCGTTACTCCTGTCTGCCTCCAACGTAACTCCTGTCAGCATCCAGTGCTTCTCCTGTCTGCCTCCAGTGAGCTCCCTGCCTCCAGTGATCTCTCCCCATACTCAGTGTCTCGGGCTGTCACGCAATAGAGAACATTCTGGTCCATCTCGGTGTCCCCTGCCTGTCTGTGATTGTAACAGAAGGTCGGACCAATACCGCAAGGATGATAGCCCATTGTCCCGATGGCCCCTTCCTAGACCTGGAGAGTCTGGTCCAGAGGTACCTCCTCAACCACCCTTCACCACTTCTGGCGGCTCACGAGATGGCGCAGCCGGGGACCTTCTCAGGCTCAGTGGGGGAGTGCGAGGAGTTTCTGGTTAGGTGTTACCTGGTCTTCCACCTGTATCCATCCCAGTTCCTGACTGAACGGTCCAAGGTAGCCTTCGTAGTCCTCTGGCTAGTCGACCCGGCACTGAGCTGGGCGGGATCCCTATGGGCGCGAGAAGAGGCAGTTCTCAACTCTTTGGGCCGGTTCGTAACCCTCCTCAGGAGGGAATTTGGCCCACCAGTCACCAATTTGGCAACCAGCCCTCTGGCTGAAGCTCCCCGCTTCCAGCCCTGCTGTCCAGCCGCCGGACCCTGGTCCCGAGGCCCAGCCACAGACACCTGTCCGGTCGGTAAGCCTCCAGGGGGTCCCAGCCTTCGTCTTCGCCTCTAGTGACCTCCCGCCTGTACCACAGGCCTTCCACCAGACCTCAAGATGGGGGTGAACTCAATCGCAAGGCGCAGGATTGCAGCACCAACCCTATCAAGCCCCCGGGCCGTCCGCCCGAGGTCCCTGGCTCCTCGCCGGGCCAGCCCCCGGGCCGTCAGCCCGAGATCCCCGGCTCCACCCTAATCCAAGCTCCGGGCTGTCTGCCCGAGGTCCCCAGCTCCACCCTGATCCAAGCACCTGGTCACCCATCCGAGGCCTCCCAGCTCCACACCTGCCCAGGCTCCAGTCGGTCGCCCAGTTCAGCCCGCTCCCCGTGGTGGAGGATGACCACCATGTCGGGGGGTTCAGCCCTCGGGATCTGGCTGTGGAGGGGGTACTGTCACAGATATGCCAGGCCTTACCAGCCAGTAATCACCCACACCTGCTCCTAATCACACTCCTGCTCCCCATCAGTCCCAATCACAGCCAGTACAAAAGCACACCACTCACCTCAGTATGTGTCCGACCTCTTTTGTATCAAGGACTCTTTATGTCACTCTGCATATCTCCAGTGTTTCCCTTGTCTCCAGTGTTTCCCTTGTCTCCAGTGTTTCCTTTGTCTCCAGTGTTTCCCTTGTCTGCCTCCAGCGTAATTCCTGTCTGCCTCCAGTGAGCTCTCTCCATACTCAGTGTTTCGGGCTGTCACGCAATAAAGAACATTCTGGTCCATCTCGGTGTCCCCTGCCTGTCTGTGATTGTAACAATATGCCAGTAAAAAGCTAAGCTGATAAATAGACTAAATTAAAACTTTGTTTCACTTCATTCATCGTATGTTATGTACATGTTAACCCATTTCTTGTGGATAGTCTATGTTGTGTTTTGTACTAGCTAATCAGTAGTGATTGACAAAGTCTAAGGAGCTGGTTGTAGACCTACGAAGGACCAAGGCACCAGTGATCCCGGTTTCCATCCAGGGGGTCAGTGTGGACATTGTAGAGGATTACAAGTACCTGGGAGTACACATGGACAATAAACTGGACTGGGCTAAGAACACTCAAGCTCTTTACAGGAAGGGTCAGAGCCACCTCTATTTTCTGAGGAGGCTGAGGTCCTTCAACATCTGCCAGACAATGCTGAGGATGTTTTATGAGTCTGTGGTGGCCTCAAGACTCATCCCCCCAAAATGCGCCACAGGAAGTCATTCCTGCCTGTGGCCATCAAACTCTTTAACTCCTCCCTCTAAGTGTCAGTCTATATGACCCTAGATCACTAAACTGGACATTGGATCATTAACATCACTGCAATACTTGAAATAATTGTGCAATATTCTGTTTAATACTCTGGTGCAATACGGTGTAGTCCCTCATTCGTCCAGGAGTATTCTATCGTAGAAAAGGTTTCAGTTGTAGTCATCTGGACACTGTTTTCAGAATCAAGACGTTTCGGCTCCCATCCGGAAGTCATTCTCAATTGTGAAAATGGTCTGAGAACTCAGAACTCTGAGAGCTCTGGTGCAATATACTCTGTTTTCAGTTGAATATTCCCTATTTATTGATAATTATTCATACTTCTATTACTGCTGTGCAATATCCACCATCTCATAATCATCTTAACATGACAGTACTCATTATTGCACTATTACTTATTACTTATATTATTACATTGTATTATACTGTACATACTTATCAACCTCTAAATCCACTTGGTACTTACACTTATTTTAGCTTTTATACTTATATCCACTTTGTACTTAATTTATCTTACCTGTATTATAGTGTATTATATTTTGATTTGCTTAGTACTTCTATTCCTTCTATTCTCAAGTGTGCATCGACGTGATAGTGAGCAGCTGAAACGAAAGAGTTTCCCATCTGGGATCAATAAAGTATTTCTGATTCTGATTCTCTGCATCGCTGACCAAATTTTAAGATGCAGTTGAACCAGTTCAGAACTAGAGCTGGGTATGGGTACTAAGGTAACAACCGAAATAACCCAGTACCAAGTAGTATCGAAACTTCTCCAGTCAAACGATACCTGCATTCAATCCTTTTTGTGCCCAGATATAGAAAAAAATGACAATTTGTATGGTTTTGCTCTGACTGTTAGTGTTTTTTGTTTGTGGTTGGTTTGTAAAACAGACACAACCAGAGCTACACATAGCCTAATACAACCTCTATGCTTGATTCAAACTGTTAACTCAGTCCTTCAGAATGAACATTTCCCATTTTGAGAAGGAGTGACCCCGAAAGGAGCATGTGCTGTTTCAGCAGCACCGCCGCTGGCTGTTTGTTTTGGCGTCTTTGTTGTTATTTAATTTGAAATAGAATGCCTTCCAAAGCTGCCCACCTTTAATGTCAGCCCAAAAGACAGATCAAAGAGAAGTTAATCTGTGTGGACTGTAAGACATGAAAGCAGAGCAAATGAGGTTGCTGGCAGCTCATAGCGTCATGTGGAAAACACCACCCATCCTGAAAAGGTCAGTGGGTTGTTTTTCAAGCAGATATCACACTGATGAGACCTCCAATGACCTCTGTGACCCTTTGCAGCTGGGTCAGGTACAGATACTTCCAATGAGCAGTAAGACGATGAGTTGAGTTTAATTCGCTCCAGACTTGTGATTATAAAGGATGGCGTTCTTAATCAGCTTCCTCCCTGGGATTCATTATGCAGCCAGCAGTGAGTAATGAGCGCGCCCAGAGCTTTGAAGCTCACTTCAACAATACCACTGAAGACTATTACTAAGCAACAGGAACTTGCAGATGTCTCAGGAGAGTGCATGGTGACGATGGCTGGCGTGATGTTCACCTAAAGATATAAGATAAAGTCAAAGAAGCACTTATCTAACTGTGTGTACCACTCTGGCATTGTTATTATTTCACTCAGTTTCACGGTCCATGATTGCTGTTCATTGGTTTGGAGCGTGAACAAATCCCCCTTCAAAGCCAGAAACCAGAGACCAAATGAGACCAAACCAGTAATCATCACTCATGCAGGCCAAAGATTTGGAGCTGCAGCACAGACATTGAATTTGTGAGTGATGTTAACAGATACCAGTTGTTTGTTTTGTGTTTTTGAACCCAAAAACAAAAGCCTTGTATAACTGTAGTTATAGTTTGCCCTAAACTATTCTCCATTGATCTATCGTTTGATTTTCATCATCACAGGTTAAAGTATTAATTCTTTGCTTTCTGGCTTTAGAGGAAAGTAGGCCTGCATGATCATAAAAATGGATGAGACTGTCATTGACAGGTCTGTAGACATGTTGGAATTCTTAAAGGGCCATATCTGTGATTTTACATGTCTTAACTATTTTATTATATTACTACTACCAAGCACTTCCCAAGTCATTTTAGACTTTTGAAAGTGTTTTTCCTGTAGGCAGCCATTAGGCTCGCTGTCGCTGTTCAGCAAAAGTTACGTAGTCTTACTTTATCATTATTAGGCAATGTAATGGAAAGAACAAACAGACTCTCTGATATAATAACATACAGATGCTATACATAATTGTTTGACGTCAATACTTGATCTGTGTATGATAGTTTGGACTGCGTGATGAGTACAGTACACTGATAATGACGAGATGGAACTACAAAACATGATATTGACTTTACGTCCAGACTTCAGGGACACTCTTCTCCCCGGGCTGAGGAGCCTGACCCTGAAGACTGGATAAATAACTGATGTTCCTTTCCCTCTGGACTCATTCAGAGCAGATTATACTGATGTATGTTTTTGCTGCTGTGAGTCCGTCTGCAGATGCTTGAAGTAAACCTACAGAAAGACAACTGATTGCCTTGAGTATTTCTTTATTCCAAAGAAATTGCCACTACAGCAACCTGACTGAAAGAAAGCATAATGAAACACAAAACATATCTCTTGGTGAGGTACAGTGTGTTTGCTTCTTGTTTTTACTTCTTTTAATTTAGCAATAAAACCATTGAAATGTTTATCTGTGACATGCTAAAACATAGTGTAACAGTAGCACAAGTACAGAAGAGTAATAAAGTCAGTGAACTGACTGAGTAATGTGAGTTATACAGCAATATAAAATTTGCTAATGTTAGCTAACACACAATAAGTTACTGCAAAACCCCTGGGTGTGCCTTTGACAGGATGTGTTTTATTGCTTATTTATTCAACTTCATTGATTTTTAAGACTGTGAAGAAGACTGCTTTTTCTTCTTTCAAAAGTTACATAGTTAAAGGCTAAAACAAATATTTGCATAATTTTATTTCTCAACATATACATTTACATTTTAGTACACTTCCTCAAACATGATCACTTTGAGAATGGGATAATATGCTATCAATATTGTTGGTTTACTAAAATTATATGTTAAATACATCCAGAATAGGAAAATGTATATTTTTTCTAGCAAAAGTGACAGTGAGGCATTCAAAGGGAATTCATGACATTGAAATTAATCTGAGTGGGTAACTGATGTTGGCACAGCACGCTGCACTGTGAATTTGAGACTAACTGTCATGTTTTTGTTTTCATCTCACAGCCAATTGAACCACTTTAACATGAGGTATAAGTGCTGTCTTCTGAGGCTGTGATGTTTCACAAAAAGCAGCTGATTGTTGCTTTCACACCTGCTGTGTTATGACGCTGGTTTTCTAAGAGTTCTAACACAAACAAGCACTGGGATTTCTGGGTAACCTTGAGTGTATCTTCTGAGAATCTTAAATCCTCTGTGTTGGTTTATGTCCTTACACCATTTAATATAGCTGCCGTGGAATGTAATTTCAGTTTAGAGTGGCGTCATCTTGTTGCCCATAGTGACAGTCATGCAGTACTCAAATTTTCTTGCAGGGGCGGAACTGAAAGGTCAAGAAAATGTAAGATTGCACTGCTTGAACAATGGTCTATTAGTTCCTGAATCAATATAAGGACTGTGATTGCTCAGGCTAACAGTGGATTTTAGAAATGCTTGTACATAATGTTGACTGCCAAGGGAACCAAAGTCACCCAGTGTCACATAAACAACATCAGTTATATTGACTGGATAAACATGGATTATACTAACTGTATGAGCCCCTTACATGTCCTATATAATTTAATGGTGAGAGTGTGGGACTAACTGCTATCATTAATTGCTGATTCCCGCTGGGGCCAAATCTGATTAAAATGGACCCATTTATGGTATTCTAACATGTTTTCACTAAAAAAACAACCTCTATACAGAGGCAACTCAATTGATTTACTCAAGTAGTGCACCAAACATTTGGGAGACTTAAATAACACCAACCTTATCTGTTATCTTATTGTCAACAAATATCATGAAAAGACTGTTACGCACGTGTTCTCCCTCTCTTCTCTCTTATCTCTCTCTCTCAGGTGCTCCTGATCGGGTGATTGGTGGGTGACCCTGCCCCATATTTAAGGGAGGCTTGAGGAGAAGTACTCTCAATCGTATTGAGAATATCTCTCCACCCAGCTACATATTCCATATGTATGGGGAATGTCACCACCTGAAAGATGCATGGATAATAATTTAAGACACACCAATAGTACTGGTATGCACGGGCATATAAGGCAGAGGTGTGCGTGATCACGCTGATTTTTTTCATCTCCACTGAGCAGTGCAAGACATGGGTCTAAGCCAAAGTGTAAAGAGAGAAAAGAAAGGAGAAAAAGAGAATAATAAGGGATCTGCTTATTAGACAGACAGTCATTTATCCACTGTGTGGCGCAGATGAGAGCTGGTGTTTGGCTCCTCTCCGGATTGCTGTCGCCTCTCGTTTGCAGGTTGTTGAGGCTCAAGTAGTCATCAAGTACACAGACGGCTCAGATGTAGCCCCTCTGTGCAATCTGGCATTGTCGGTGGGAAGCAGTGGGGTCTGCTGGTGCTGCCAGGGGTGATAGAAAGGCACCATACGGGTTTATCGCATGGCTATGCCCGCTTCCGTGTCTAGGTGTAACTCCGTGGTGGAATCCAGCGTTGTTCAGTGTGAAACCACAGTGTACTTCTCTTCACATTCCAACTTTAGTTAATAAATAAATAAATAAAAAGTGGATAGAGGAGAGAGAAAACAGCCGCAATCAACAAGCTGTTTTATCTGTAGCCCATATATGTGTGTGTGTATATATTTATATAGAGGATAAAAAATAAAAACAAAAAAATATAGATAGATAGTAGGAAATGGCAGGGGGTCACTCCTGATAAGACTGTGGGATGGGTATACCCGCTGAGGATGGGCATGATTGTGTGTCTTGCCTGAGCCATAGTCACGCCATGGCAGCCCATGAGGACCCTGCCGGTAAGAGGATGAGCAGGGCAGGGTTGGCAGCCAGGTTGTACCCCCTAGACGCAGATACAGAGGAGGAGGAGGCTGTTGATGTTTAATCGTTCCCAGATACAGATGAGGAGGTCATTCCCTCTGGTCAGCCTCAGGCAGATCCAGAGGAGGGAGATGGTGAGCAAGCAACGTTGAGCCACCTCACTAGGGTTCTGGTGGAAAGGGCTTCTAGGGCCATTGGAGTCGACCCCTCAGCAGATGCTGACTCCTTCATCTCCCTCTTTGATGAGGTTGGGGAGGCTAGACCAGCCCCCTTTTCCGTGCCCCTCCTCCCTGATTTTGAGAGGGTGGTCCAGGGACAGCTGGAGAATCCCTCCCAGGCCTCTCCCGAAATGGCAGGATGCTCATTAGCAACTGAGAGAGCATCTGCTTTGGCCAGTTGCCCCCAGTGGATCAGGCTATAACAGCTTTGATTTCACCTCCAAAGTCCATTCTCAGCGTAGTGGGCACCCCCATTAGGAACTGTAAGATAATGGACGCCTTGCTGGATAAGATGCACAGAGCCATGGCTGTCCAGGTGCAGCTAGCTAACATGGGAGCTATCCTCTCTCTATATCAGTGGCAGCTTACACAGGACTTAGGGAAGGATTACAGGCCTCAACTTATTGAGGAGCTGAGGCAAATTAATCACATCCTCCCTCAGCTAATAAAAGAGCAGGCAGAGGTGGCTGGCAAGGCTATGGCTGCATTGCGGATGGTGAGTTGCCATTTGTGGTTGTCTCAGTGCAGGCTGCAGCAGGAAGACCAAGCCTGTCTAATGAACCTGCCTGTAGAGCCATTGGCCATGTTTGGCTAAGAAGCTAGTGCCTTGCTGCCACAAGCTCAGGTAGCCTGTCATTGTGTTCGGGAGGTGTCCAGTACCTTTGGCAACCATCAGGGTGGGCGTATGCCATCAAGAGAGGCCGCTCAGGCTGAAAGCAATCGGCAACCCCCTGAGGACCCGAGGTCATGTTTGGAGTCTTCCTCAGGGGCCTCAACCGGTTTCTCCGGCCCTGAAGTTCGAAATGTTGAGAATTCCAAAAGGCTTACTTTCAGATTCCCATCTTGGAAGGTCACTGGCAGTTCCTAAGGTTCACCTGCTAGGACACGATCTTCAAATTCTGTGTCCTCCCTTTGGGATGCAGTCCTTGGGGCTCGGCGGCAGGAAAGACTAAGAATTCTAAATGATCTGGATGATTGGTTTATATGTGCCCAGACAGAAGAACAGGGTCGCTGCCATGAGGTCCAGCTCCTAGAGCACATTCAGGGCCTAGGTCTGCCATGTCAAGTCACACAGTTTCTGGGCATGGTTATAAACTCCAGGACTGCCACTGTATCTCTTACTCGGGCCAGGCAGGAGGCTCTCAGGGCCTGCTTGGCATATTTTTGCCTGGTGCAAGGGTCACCTGGAGACTGTGCCTGCAGCTCTTGGGGCTGATGGTAGCAATGGTCCAAATAGTACCGTTCTTTACATGCGCCCACTACAGAGGAGCCTCCTCAGCTTGGGACTGCACCCACAGACAGCTGAAGGCCAGGGTGAGGGTTACCCACAGTCTGTAGCTGCCACTCCGCTGGTGGGGATGCCAGAGCAATCTCGTCATGGGGAGCAGGCTGGATCCAGTAATCTGTTGCCAACTGGCATCATCAGACTCGTCCCTGGTAGACTGGGGCATGGTGCACGAGGGCAGAGGAATTGGAGGCAGCTGGAGCCGCAGGTGGGCTGTCACACCTTGAAGGTCGCTATGTGCTGCTGAGAACGGACAGCGTGGTTGCAGGAGCTTACATCAACAGGCAGGGAGGCCTTGGCTCGCCTCATCTGTGCAGACTTGTGCACACTGTGGGTGTGGGTGTCTTCACGCCTTCTATCCCTCAAAGCAGTACAGGCTCCTGGGCTAGAACCAGGCAGCAGATTGCTTGTCCAGAGGAGGACCAAGCATTGGAGAAATGAGGCTCCACCCAGAGGTGGTGACAGAGATCTGGTGTCGCTTTTGGACAGCAGTTGCGGATCTGTGTGCCATCAGGGAGTAGACCCTCTGCGCCCTATTCTTCTCCCTGGAGAGAGACAACCCTCCCCTCGGTACAGACACTATGGCACATCAGTGGCCCCAAGACCTTCTAAACGCGTTTCCCCCTTTGGTCTCCTTCCCCCCTCCTGCAGAGGATTCAAATAGAGGAAGAGCGGCTAGTTCTGATGGCCCCGAACTGGCCTCACATGGTTTGGTTCTCAGACATCCCACCAATGATATGTGGGGAAACATGGCAGCTCCCAGTTTGGAGGGATCTGCTTTCAAAGGTGTGCAGGGTTCTGTTTCACCGCTTTCCCCAGGGTCTTTGGCTTTGGGCCTGTCCCCTGAAAGGACCGGCCTCTTAGCAATGGGTCTGCCATGCATGGTGGTACAGACCCTTCATGGGCTCCATTTACGAGGGCAGCATACTCATACCGGTGGAGGGTGTTTGAGCTGTGGTGCGGGGCAAACCAAGCAGATTCACTCACTTGTGGGTCTCAAGAGATCCTGATTTCTCTGCAGGATCAGTTGGACAGGGGGAAGGCTGCATCGACCCTTAAAGGTATGGTGGCTGCCATCAAGGTTGCCATCAAAGCAGCCCATGTGGGGACTCTTTATAATATTATTTACAGAGACCCAACAAATCCCACTATGAGCAAGCATTTGGCGACAGTGGCAATAAAAACTTCCTTTAAGAGGCAGAAACCTTGGACAGAACCAGACTCAATGGTGATTCAATGGTGAGGGGTTTGTTGTAATTAATATTATAAAGAGTACGGCCTCTTAACATATGTCGAGCTTCCCTGTGAGAAAGAGGCATTAAACTTAACTTAACATAAAACATAAAACTTTGGGAGATCTTGGTGCTTATAGATGATTTTTAAATCTGTTTGCCTGAGAGAGAGTTGCTGCTTATCTGAATTAGCAGAAAGCTGTAAAGGTGTCTGATGCTGTGATTCTTGCTGATGAATATATACTCACCCATAAGTCTGTGTTTGGTGAGAAGTCTGTTGTGCAAGCTTGGTTTAGTGACAACAGTTTCAAGGAAGGTTCAAGTGCCTCTGTGATACAGTCTAAAACCAGTGTTTCCAGTGTTGCAGAAAGGAAGCCTACTAGGGAGGATCGGGGGAACTAGGAAGAGCTCAGTGTGTTTTTTATTGTAAGAAACATATATTGTTGCAAATTGTCATGCTTTGCATAAGGAGAAGAAACGTGTTGCTTTGGTCTAGTCCTGTGTCAGAATTGCCTTCTGTGTCTAGTGAGTCTGAGCTTAAAGTCTATGCTCCATTTCTTCTTTATGGAGGGTGTTGTGTCCTTAACTGGGCAGGGTGACAGAGTTCCAGTAACTACTTTGAGGGATACAGCAGCGTCACAGTCCATTCATTTTGAGTGATGTGTTGCCGTTTTGTAAGGCGTCTGCTGTGGCTTTCATTGCCCTTGTGCAGGGTTTTGGGATGCGGTACCTATGTGCACCTTTGCATACTGTTTACCTCGAGTCAGACCAGAAGCATGTACTATAAAGCAGGATTTGGGGTTAGCGAGGTAACTTCAGGTTTAACCCTGGGTTTTCAGGGTTACAACGGTGTTTTACTTCTTACTGGGTACATCGCCATGGTAACTTACACTGCATACCTAACCTGCTCCGGAGCAGGTTATGTTCGAGATAACAGATCAACGTGTATAAAAGCATTGCCTACTGACCAATCAATTCTCTTGGAAAATGGCATCACCATTTGTAGAAGATCCATGGATGTATTAATAAGATCTAAGTTCTAATAATACATCCATGAGAAGATCCTGTGGATCTTGCTGCACAGATTGTGAGAGGGTCTTTTAGAAGGGCAAGAGTGTTCTGAGACTGGCAAATCCCTTTGGCTTTCCCTGACGATTTTTTATATGAGCCATATGTTGCCAATGCGATATGTCGGAGTTGTGCGCTTACAGTCCCGCAGACTGCGCAGACTGTATGTATTGCCTTGCGTTACTCTGCTGCGGGTACTTTTATGCATGCTGTGGGTGATGTGGAAAACCTGAGCATTGTGCTTTTGTATACAGATATCATCAACAACAACAGAGACTGATTGAAGCACTAAAGCCTTGTACTTTGTTGTACTTATAAGATAAAGTAAGCCTACTTACCGCTTTGAATTATATTTTTATAGGCCTATTTATATTTTATCTGCTCCCAAGTCTGTTTCACACCACCGGGGTTGCAGCTGAAAGAATAAGGCCAAAACTCTCATAATCACCATAAAAACACATCTAAGCAACACATTAATTTAATGCAATACACAAATGTAATTATAGTCAGATCTACTTGTGCCCTAATGATGGGGCAGTGTTATTATAAGCCTATTAACTTGCGCATTCACACAGTCTGCAATTTTGCCAGCTATCCTTCCTGCATTTGGTAGCTGCAAATGTGTTGGGTAAGGTGCTGGTAAAGTCCAAGGTGATTGGCCATCCTTGTGGTAACCGAATATTCGGATAAACTGGTTTAGAAATGTTTTCTGCATATGCTGCAACCCGTGCCAAAGATGATATTGATTTGTCTGACAGCTTTATTGCTACTGAGGAGTTAGGCTTATCTGTTGTTTCACCTCCGCCTGATAATCTGTTATCTGCTGGGGTAGAGGGATGAGAAGTTGGTAAAGTAAACCTTGGTAATGTGTCAATGGTAACAGCTTGTGTGTGAGCAGAGAATGGATCATGAGTTTTCATCTCTTTTTTTAAAGTGCTGTGTTAGCAGAGGAACGTGTGTCTGTGCCTCAGGGGTACTTGTTAAACACAGGGTGGTCATGCATAAATGGACACCACTGTGCGTGTCGCCGGATGATGACTGGAGTGTGATAACACAGGTTGTGGTCCCGTTAAAATACCACCGTGACATCCTGAGCTTGGCTCACGATCATCAGGTCGCTGGCCATTTTGGTGTAAATAAGACCTATGATCGGATGTTGCACCATTTCTTCTGGCTTGGCCTGAAGAAGGATGTGGTTCAGTATTGTAAGTCATGTCATGTGTGTCAGGTTGCTGGTAAGCCAAATCAGACGGACCCGCCTGCACCATTGTATGCGATCCTGGCTGTAGATGAGTAGGTGACTCTTTTGAACGGTTTATCGTTGACTGTGTTGGTCCACTCCCACATAGCAAGTCCTGTAATAAGTTTCTTCTAACTATCATGTAACGATCTTTGCTCAGGTTCTCAAGCAGCTTGCAATGAATTAATTAATTTATTTGATTACTAAAAAAAAAAAAAAAAAAAAAAAAAAAAAAACACTGCAGCCATTACATACGTTAAAAATCATAGAGGATGAACACAATTGTGGTCCTCTAGTATAACACTTAAACACCAGACGATAAAAACAAAACAACAACCAGACAGCAAGCGAAGACAATACAATCAACATAAAAGTCACGTTCATTCAAATGTGTACCATCCTGAGTCACAGGGGCATTTGAGCGATTTTGTCAGACACTCGAGTCAGTGTTGCATGCATACTGTTTGGAATTTGAAAAAGACTGGGATGATGGAGTTCATTTGATGGATGATCTTTGCAGTGAGCGAGGTTGTACAGGAATCCTTAGGATTTAGTCCCTCTGAACTGGTATTTGCTCATTCTGTGCATGGCCCACTGAAGCTGCTAAAAGAAAAATGAATTTGCTGGACAATGTGTGTTGTTTTTTCCCATAGCACCAATGCAGCAGTGAGAAGCTCCACAAACTGCTGCGACAGCAAGCTAGCGCCTGTGGGGGTCGCTAGCTGGCCAGCCAGCCAGGCACACTCACAGACCCCACTCTGAGATGGCTGGAGTTCTCGAGTAACTGGTCTCATACACAAGAGGGTTTTATTTCCTTGTTGATGGATGGTTTGTTTAATTATCACAACACAAATTAGTTGGCCGGTCCGTAGGCTGGGGACCAAGCAGGACAGATGATACCCCAGAGGCACTAGGCAGCTGAGTCTCTAGAGCGCTAGGTGGCTGAGTCTCTGGAGTGCTGGGCAGTTGAGTGGCACGACATCGGCAGGACCCACACTTCCTTCTAGGGGACCTCCCATAGGGTGGCTCCAGTACTGGATCAGGCTGAGGAGTGGGCTGAAAGCTAGCAGGCCGGCGGGCAAGCTGATGGCTGCAAGGACCTCCCAAGGCCAGACGGGTACCCAGGTATCGGTTCAGGGTGATGGCCGGCTCAGGACAGGCAGGTTGCGAAACAAACGAAATAGGACCCAAAATGCAGACTAGGAGGCAGAGCAGGTACAGACACACAGCTTAATAAAGTTCACAAGCTTACAGGGGAACTCAGGCAGGCAGGGATCAGCAAACCAGGTGAGCAGTCCAAACAGGCAAATAAATCCAAAGAGGGAGAAAACAAAATCCAAAGATACATGAGGTGCAAAGGCCAGGACACGAGACAACAGGATCAATGACGATCTGACACAGAACAAGGGAAGGACACAGACTTAATACACTCAAGTAGGGGAGACAACGAGACACAGGTGGAACCAATAAGGGCAAGCAAACTAATCATGAGCAGGAAGTAAAACTACACAAAACACATGAGGGAGAACGCTTACTAAAATAAAACAAGAAATAACAGAACACAAACCCAAAACTATGACACAACGTTTAGTTCACACAGAAACTATTAAAATGCACAATTTTGAACTAAGTTCACAGTACCAGAAAATGAACTAGTTAATGTTCATTTCTTCCGTTTTTTTCCTTTACAAAATGCTGTGAGTTTGACTTGGGTCGAGGAACTTTGCAGCTGTTAGCTCGTCTTACCCTTTGTTAATGTTTTCTTGTGATCATCATTCACTCGCAGATATTTCCCAAGACTGGTCGGATGCTTCGGCTCGATGTGTCGTTTCAAAAATCTGTGACCCATCAGATTCTGTGACCCAAAACACCGGCATGCTGGGTGCTGTAAAACACACTGTTTTAAATTCTACTCTGGATTTTACAGGGAGCCAGCCCAGAGAAGCTAATATAGGAGAAATATGATCTCTTTTCCTAGTTCTTGACCGTACACGTGCCACAGCATTCTGGTTCAACTGGAGAGTCTTAAGGGACTTAGTGGGGCAGCTTGATAATAAGGAATTACAATAATCCAGCCTAGAAGTAACAAATGCATAGACTAGGGGTTTTTTGCATCTTTTGGAGACAGGATGTGCCTGATTTTTTTTTTGCAATGTTACGTAGGTGAAAAAAAGGCAGTCCTTTAAGTTTGTTTTATGTGGGAGATAAAGGACATATCTTGATCAAAGATTCCTTAAGGTGGTGCTGGAGGCCAGGGCAATGCCATCTAGGGTAACTATATCTTTAGATAATGTGTCTCGGAGGTATTTGGGGCCAAGTACAATAACTTCAGTCTGAGTTTAACATCAGAAAATTGCACGTTTTTATGTCCTTAAGACATGCTTGAAATTTAGCTAACTGATTGGTTTCATCTGGCCTGATCGATAGATATAATTGAATATCATCCGCAAGAATGAAAGTTTATGGAATATTTCCTAATAATATTGCCTAAAGGAAGCATATATAAGGTGAATAGAACTGGTCCAAGCATAGAACCTTTGACGTGCATGGAGGATTCTTTGTTAACATGTACAAACTGAGATGGATGTGATAAATAGGACTTAAACCAGCTTAGTTCCTTTAATGCCAATTAAATGTTCTAGTCTCAGTAATAGGATGTGATCGTTAATGTTGTCGAATGCAGCACTAAGATCTAATAAGACAAGTACAGAAACAAGTCCATTGTTCGATGCAATTAAAATGTCATTTGTACCAGTGCTTCTGCTCTCTAAAAGGAAGTTTTTCCTTGCCACTGTCGCCAAATCCTTGCTCATGGTGGGATTTGTTGGGTCTTATAAAGAGTACGGTCTAGACCTGCTCTATAGGAAAAATGCAATGAGATAACTTCTGTTATGAATTGGCGCTATATAAATAAAATTGAATTGAATTTGATTCGGTGGTGGATAGAAACGGCGTCCTGTGGCTGTCCATTGGCGCTAGACAAGCAGCCCACAGGGCCAAATCCATACCGGGGCACCCGTCTGGCTCGAGGTGGTCCACGCAGTCACCAGATTGTACTCCGTTCTGCCAATCATCAGCCTACACCCCGACCTGCCAGTCTTCAGCCCACTAACCAGCTACTCGCCTGCACCGCTGCACAGCAGCTCGCAGGAGCACGGTACACTATAAATAGAATTGGCTGTTGTGTTTTCCAGGTGAAAGACTAAGAACAAGGCTTTCGAATTAGTTATAATTTAGTTTAGGTTTAGGGCTGATAAATAGGCTTGAGTTGAAGATGGTTGCAACTCCACCTCCTCAGCTGGTGCCTCGAGGAATTTGAGTATTAATATGACTGGGCGGAGTGGATTTAGGCATCATATTCTTCATGACCCAGCCAAGTTTCAGTAAGACAAAATAAGTCAATGTGATACTCTGATATTGAATCGTTCACTAGTACAGCTTTAGATGACAGAGATCTGATGTTTAAGAGTCCACATTTAATTCTCCTATTTTGTTGTGCTATTTTAGCGGTGGTAATTTTTTTTTTTAGGTTTTTATGTATAACTCCTCTTCTGTTAACTTTTGGTTTTATTAATTTATGTGGTCGGGGGTTTTGGGTGGGTAACTGCTCTGGAAGCGCAGAGAAGCGTGTAGGTCTGCAACTCTGCCTCCTGGTCTCAACTCCGGGTTCTCATGGTTTTTGGTCCACTAATAAACTCAGTCAGATTTCTAGATATGAGAGCTGCTCCATCCAAAGTGGGATGAATGCTGTCTCTCCTAATCAGACCAGTTCTTCCCCAGAAAGTCCGCCAATTATCTACAAAGCCCACATCATTAGCTGGACACCACCTCGACAGCCAGCGACGGAATGAAGATATGCGGCTAAACATGTCATCACTGGTCAGGTTCGGCAGGGGCCCAGAATAATATTACCAGTCCAAAATTGTTATTACCTTCTACCATGCAGCATTTTTTCTTTTGTTGGTTACACCTGCACTAAGTGAACTAAACAGTTTTTGGTTAGATTCAACTCCAGCAACAAGCACCTCAATTTCTGTTGCAGAAAACGTTCTTGTCTTTGCTCTCTTTGCCATTATTCTGGTGAGGAAAAAAACGCCATTTTCACGTGTTTTTTAAAGGGATGTTTTGTTACCATATGGTTAATTGGGTGCGTTTCTGAATGCAAATGACGCTGAATGTGCAGGAGCATGGTGGTTTAGAACATGTGGGATTTATCAACGCTGATTACATACTGGTTTGCGTACGACCAGTGTGCCCATGTTTGATAAATACTTATTTTTTTTGTACTTATGCACCTTTCAAATTTTATTCGTAAGATAGAATTTAGAACCTTTACTACTTAATGTGTCCCCTGGTATTTACTGTCAAATATTTATACAGCCAGGACATCTGAAGTGATACACAACATAACTTTTATGTCAGGTGTAGGATCTTAAGCAGGTCCTCTAAGAAGTGTATGCTATTTTGGAAAATTTTGGTTATCCATGAGTTTATTTTTCTATAGTTGGTGGTTTACATTTTGCATCAGTGTTTTGTATTGGTATGACTCATATTCTTGAGAGGAGGAGGCTCTGTCTTTGAATCTAATTTTAGAATGAAATTCCTCATTTGACATCTCTTACTTGAGACCTGAGGCCACGGTGGAAAACAGAAAGCAAAAAGAAAGAAGAAGAATCCAGCCTCCGTGAGGAGATGCTTGTTTCCATGGTGATGTGGAGCATGTGCTTGTGTGTATGATGACCTCACCCATGCATATTCTCCTCGCCAGCCTCTTCTTCTGCCAGGATGCAGACAGTGTGCCTGCCTCCACACGGCACATGGTGCAGTCACATGTCAGGCTCCAGTTTATAGGAGGACTTTGTGTTCAAAATGTGAGAAATCCACAGGAGAAAGTCACCAGCTTAAGTTTACCATTTAGTGAGGATATTGATCATTCTGACAACATATAGCTCAGGTTTCCTTCTATCATGCTTCCCAGTGCTGGTCATGGGATTTCATGGAATTCTAGGAGCTTTTCTTCAAACACAGGAGTTTGATCAATTCTTGCGCCCATGCTGAATTCAGCACACTCAAGTGTTTTGCTTACTACAGCCTTACTTGGTCTGGTATGATCAGTAGTTTATAATGGCTAATGTTAGCGAACTTTAGATAGATATTGCTGTGTAACGAACATTACTGAGCCGTTCACTGATTTTAATCTGCATTAATTTGGCTACTTGGGGGCAACTGAACAAGCTGTAAACACAAGATACACAGGACATATTATCACCATATTAAGTTGATATGGCTAAGTGCAATATTCACTCTCCTTTTAGCTCTGTTTTGGTCTTCACCAACTCCAGAGAAAAATATCTTTCTCTTTAGCTGCTAAATGCTCCACTATGGTCACCAGCTAGTTAACTGTCTGCTTTTGATAAACCCACTGTCCAGCACAAGTTTTTTTTCTGAAAAACCTGCCTGCTGCTGGCAACATGGTTGATGAAAGCAACGAGACTGAACGAAAACATTAAAATTGTGGGACCCTGACTTTGACCCCATCCAACACCTTTGGGATGAACTGAACTTGGTAGCAAATTCCTGCACCCAGGGTTCAAAATCTGGTGGAAAACCTTCCCAGAAGAGTGGAGATTATTATAGCAACAGATGATTAATGCCCATGTTTTTGGATTGAGGTGTTCAACATTAACATACTGGTATCTATATAATGTTGGGGTGTCCACACACTTTTGACCACGTAGTGTATGTATCTTCCATGCTGTTACCATAATAGTGGTATGATCTAAATTTGGTTAGAGTCCAAATGTAGACAAATGTCAGGTAGTGTCTTTTACAACTGGAGAAATATTACTCAGTGGGTTGCTGTGATATTACTTTAGTGTTTGGTGCCCTCCAGTGTTACAAAGGACAATTACACATAAAAACACAGACTATATGTGAAGTTCCATAAGTTGCCACGAGAGAACTGTAACCTGTGACAATGTTAAGTCATTTTTACTTTCCAGGCCTTTGACAAAATATTCTCACATCAAAGTCCACTTACTCACTTGTTTTGGAGTTTCCAACTATGTCACACTGTCCTCATCAGCTGACTGAATTAGCTGTTGCCATGGAACTGTAGAAACACTTGACATGATTCTAAGCACCTCTAGCACATATCATTCAAACTGAATTCAAAAGCGAACTTGACTGTTTAATCTCACCTCAAGGTCCACTTACTTGCTTGTTCTGGTGCTTTTGACTGTATCATATGGTCCTCATCAGAAGATGAGAACACACAAGAATTTAGAACAAACAACTTGCTGTTTCTAAGGTTAAGAATAAATTGTCCAGCTCAATTTTCCAGGTCTGTGTAGGAACACAAGTGTTGCTATAGAGCCATGAATGAACAGTGGGCACAATAGTAAATGGTTAAAGGACTGTACTTATATAGCGCCTTTCTAGTCTTTCTGACTACTTAAAGCGCTTCAACTACATATCACATTCACCCCATTCACACACATTCATACAGTGATGGCAGGTGCCAACTGCTCATCAGTTGAAAGAAACTAATCATTCACACACACTCACAGCAATTTGGGGTTCAGTGTCTTGCCCAAGGACACTTCGACCCGCACGACCCGCTCTACCACTAAGCCACTGTCGCCCCATAATGACTCTACAACCTTTTACAATAAATAAGTTGAACATATGAGAGCTTTAATGAATGCATGAAAATCAGAACCTCATTGAGGATTTTCATGTTAATTGGGTTTACAGGGAGACATCCCACATGAATTTCCTTTAATAATTTAGAATTATGTCCACATGGAAAATACAGGACAAAATACAGTATTAACAGCTGATCTAGCTAGTTAAAAGTATTCATCCGAGCATGTAAGACCATAAAAAGATTAATTATAGATCAGTTGCGACATGCATTTCTCTAATCCTTCAAACGTTCAGTCCTCTGTGAAAGGCGTCTTCCTCTGGGACAGCACCAGATCCTTGACTTGTGGTGTTAGGGCCATGAGCTGTGTGCGGACGCTCCTGGCCTCCTCATCCTGCTCCTCTGCTTTATCGGCCTCGCCCTCGGCCGCCTCCTGCTTTCTGCTCTGACTCTGGCTCACCAGCTGTTTCACCACCAGGCTCTGGTAGGCAGACAGCAGCTGCTGCTGGTCCTGCAACAACACATGGACGCACACAAACATTTCAGCAGTTTAACTCACCAAACAAACGCTCTATTACACTGACTGCGGCAAATGGAGATTACCCACAGCTGCTGAGTCTGAAAACTGGCTTTAAACAATGCTAAAATGAAGCAGAGTGTTGCTAACATTTGCTGAAGCATTTAGACCACACTGAAGCACAAATAAACATGTCTATTATGACTGAGTTACAGCTGCACTATTGTAGGTTTTCATGGAAATACACACCTGTCTCTAGATCCCAAACTAAGGTCGCTACACAGGAAATCCCTCCCATACCCCTAACTGAGATGGTGTATATTTGACCTTATTTGCCTAAATTAGTTTCATGTTTTTGCTTCTGTCACTGGGAGAAAATCTTCTCTATGAACAGTGATGAAGTGTTGAAATGGTGGATCAAAACTTAACTAAAAAACTTGACCAACCTGGAGCATAAAATGACCATATTACATTTGTGAGTGGCTGACTGGGTTGTTGATCAATACCACTTGCTCAATGATAAGGAGCTGAGACTTCTGACTAAACTCTTTCTGGTCCATACTGCGTTTGGGAACAGCCCTCTATCTCAATATATTTGCTGCAGATGGTCGAATCAAACCCACAACCTGTTTAAGGTTGTGTTAAAGCTTAGCTTCGGCAAGATAATGACAATTTTTCATAAAAACCTTTAGATACTTTGTTAAGCTGTCCTGAACCGTCCCTTAGTTATGCTGCTATAGGCCTAGACTGCCGGGAGGACTTCCATGATACACCAAGCTCCTCTCTCCTCTCCCTCTATATGCATTTTTATCCCATTAATGCATGTTACTAACTCGACATCTTCTCTCTCCTGTAGTTTTGTGCTTTCTCATCTCTCTCCTCTCTCCTTCTGTCGCTTTCAGCAGGTATTTCTGCCTCCGGACTTGCAGAGTCTGGATCTGTGATTGTGGGACACCTGCTGACCCCGTGTTCCTGCTCGACAACTGCTACTACAATTGTTATTATTAGTCTTATTACTATTATTTTCATTATTATTCCTATCACTATCATTCCTATTATTATTTCTTTATTAATATTACCACTACCAATACATTATTATTAGTTTAAAATTCTAGGTGGAATTTGCATTGTTGCATCTCTCTCCCTCTCTCTCTCTCTCTCTCAGATGGCCGCCCACGAGTCTGGTTCTGCCCGAGATTTCTGGAAGTTTTTCCTTGCCACTGTCGCCAAGTGCAAGAATTGGAGCTATATAAATAAAATTTAATTAAATTGAATACAAAGACTAACTTTGGAAGATATCCACTTGATTTGTCTAACAGACTGCTGTAGCCTCATATTAACCTCAGTTAAACTTTAGAATGTATTTTTACAATAAACGAGGACTGTGGTTTTTTCTCCACTGCCATTAAAATCATGTTAGAAAGGGATCGCTTCACGGCCAGTGTGAACAGGAGTAATGATTACAGCAAGCAAAAACTCTTTCAATGTACAGTCCAGATGGGCCTGGGAGTATTGTTTTAAGACAGACTAGAGAAATGTGAACCTATCCTTTAATGTTCACATCCAGTAGCTACAACTTGAAAATTAGACAAGTGGCAAAAACCCTCTCTGGCTTACCACCTGCAAACATGGCCATTGTTATGTAACAACAATATGCTGATCAGCAAGTACAGCTTTTAGCCACATTACTGAGTGTGGTTTATAACACTCAGTAAGTCAGTGAGTGTCAGACATACTGTGGGTATTCGCCCCGTGAGGGTGCCGATGATCTGAGGCACGCAGCGTCCAGGAGCGTGCAGCATGCAGTGGGTGCTGGCCTGAAACTGCAGCACACTGGTCAGGTGGAGGACCAGAGCTGGATCCTCCGTCTCCTTCAGCTGCTCAGTGAGAGCCTGACGGTGCAGGAACGCTGCCTGTCTGGATGACACACATTCACACACCTCAAAATTAAACACTAATAGTAAAAAAACAAAAAAAAAAAAAAAAAAAAAAAAACGTCCAAAATTAAAACTCAGCATTTTCATTACCTCTCCTTTTTCTTGTCTCCCTTCTTTAGCATGAAGCCACATACCTCTGCACAGGTCTCTATGTTGGTCAGGAAGTCTTCAATAGTCTGTGAAGAACAAAAAGTGAAAAAGTTTCCATCACTGTATATGAGTTTTATCCATTAAGCTAAAGCGACAAGCTGATGATGTAACTGACAGGAAACATACTTACTTTGCTGTTCAGGCAGTTGTGCAGCTTCATGAGAGGTCCTTTGGTCTCCTCTGACAGTTTGCCCAAAATCTTCACTCTGACCTGAGGCAACACATCCGAGACATTAATGATGAAGTCCAAGCTCTAACAAGTCCCACGGTGCATTTCAAACAATGACACACAGTCCTAATTAACTCTAACTTGATTTAAATGTGATCTCAGCTCTTTGCCTCTCAGGCTGATCATCTCTTCCTGGATTTATTTAAGGGTACTGAGAGGAGACACAGAACAAACCAGGAGCTTTTTCTCACCTCACTGGTGATGGTGCTGGGATTCTCCACAGACATCATCAGGTCAGCAGCCAGGAAGTTGACCAGGATGTTGGTGACATCTGTGCACAGGGTCTTCAGGACATGCTTGGCAATGTGGACCTGGGTTTCATCTGCATGATCAAAGAATTTCCATTAAGTTAACTTATCCTGTGCTGCTCCCTTTATTTACAGATTTATGGCATAGTAACATAGTAGCATGTGTGATAGGCATGCCATATATTGTTTTAGAGTAACTTAAGCCCCTGTACATGTGTGCAGTTTTGGGCTGTCCCGGACCAAAGTTGACAGTGAAATGTGGTAAAACCTTTGGCTGTCAATTGAAAATGGTGGTCTTACATCACACTGTGATGTGTCCACTGATGGCCAACTTAAACCTTTGAGGCAGCCTATGTCGAAATTCTGGTCAGAAGATTAGTCAGAAAATTAAGACAAAATTCTCACAATGTGACTGCTGCTACAATCCACATCTACAAACCAACCAATCAGAATAGCTGTAAACGTCACTATGGCCAAAGCTTGCTTTTTGTTTGGCTTACGTATATTTTTCCATTTACATCTATTTGCCACCAAAGTTCTCATCATTCTTTGGGTGATGTAAACAGGAAGTGTAATGTTCTAGCTACTAGCAGCTCCTGTTTGCACTGTAACTATGGATGTACAGACAACAATCGACATCAACTGGATTACTTTTGATACTGAAAAAACTGAACATTGGAACCTTCTTGAAGGCAGGATTTATTGCAGGACTGTTGTATTAAACTGCATTAGTTTTAGATAGGTGGAACTAATAAACTGGCAGTGTGTGAGTTAAGACTTTGTTTTTGATCAAACAACTATGTCTAATGTCCAACCTGACTTTCATGCTCATGATGATTGTGATACAAGATCTGAAGTTAAAAGGAGCACCTGTTTTTATATGATGTTTAAGTTGTTGCATGTTGTGTCACACTGATTCCAGCGGTATGTGTATGACGTCTGTGTGTTCTGATTTGAGTTATGACTCACCCTTTCTTCTCAGAGGGTTTTGAGAATTAAGGTGCCAGTCATTTGTGATTTTTGATTTGCACTTTAGTGGCGAGAGCAGGATTTACCAGAGAAGAACTTGGTGCCTTTTTCAAAGAGTCGGATGTTGTTGTACAGGTTGGTGATCTCCTCCTGTAGATCCTTCATGCTCTTCTTCTTGTTGGCCCCTGATGGAGAGCTGGTGGAGGACATGAACACTGTCCGCAGCACCTCCTGATAGGCTTTAGTCAGAGGCCTGCAGAGATATGAACAGTGAGAGAATGGACTATTGTTCTCAGTTTTGTTAACAGTGAAACTAACTTTAGACATTGTATTACCTTACTAAATGCTCTGCCAGCTCAGAGAGGATTTCTTCGGGGCAGTCACTCAATCTCTCCTCTAGAACAGCCACGATCTCCTCTTGGGCCATAAAGGGGGCTGCAGTCTGTTTGCCACGATCTTGGCAAAGGTAAAACACAAGATAATTGGTCTCACAGGGATACTACAGTTACCTTTGTCTTCCATGAAAAAAAGCTTAACAACCCAGGGGAGAGATTTCTAGCCAACCAGCCATTACACTCTTGTTACAGTAAAATGCCTCACTGAACAGGCTTAATGTGCATATAGAGACATTATGCCCTGTGAAGATAAAATAGCTTTGTGGCTGTGACTGTACTTTGCTGTGAAGGTCCGGTTTCCTCATCGCTGTCCTCATCTTTCCTTCCTTTCTTCTTGGTTTTACGAATCCGGATCTCTCTGGCGTTGCCTCCTCCGCCTGCTTTCACACTGCCACTACCCTCTGGGAGAGAAACAGTTATACAGATATGATTATATATATATAAAAAATCCAAAAACAGCACCCTTCCTTAGTCTATCAAATAACAGATATGCATGTGAAAGTAAGTGCTCTCCTGCTGGGCTGGCTTAGCGTACTGCTACAGCAGAGTGCACACTACGAGACTTTTCAAATCTCAGAATTACTGTGGTGCTTACATCACAAGACATTTTTGTCCCAGTGTTGTTACAGTATGGTGAGATAAGGGTGCACAAACTACATAACTGATCACAGACACGGTGCAAAAAGCTCAGACTGGATTCAATTATTGTGATATTCAATGAAACCACTCAGAAAGTCAATGTTAGGGTGGATTGTGCTCGTTTTTCAGGTGGAGATGTGATGCATTCTGCCTCAAACAAATGTGCCGCATGTATCAAACAAAAGAGCAGGCGTAAAAATAGCCCAATGAATTTACACAAGCCACAAGGAAAGTAGGGATGGAGAAAAGTTCAATTACCTCGTTCTAAATTCTTAAAATGACATACACATCTCTCATAGAACAATCCAGAATCTACCAATATGTAAATGTTTTTCATTTCAAAAAAGTTTAATTTTTGGACATTATGTCTCCTACTTCACAGAAAAGGATTCAAGTTTCCACCTAACACCTGTGTACGTTGCATACTGGACCACGATTGGCTCTAAAGTAGGTATCACAAAATCATCTCATATGTCTACGTGTTAAACTGAGATTGAAGGTGAGAAGGGAAACTTTCCCCCTTCAGAAGATGAATGTGAAAACAAACTCTGTACATACATCATTATGCACAGTGAAGCTCAAACATCCAAGTGATGGAACAAGAAGAAAAATGTTTGTGCAGAGGGGAACTTGAACGAAAAAATTAATAATAATTTAAAAAACAACAACTAAAAACTGTTTCCTGGAAAGAATTAGAACAAAATAATGTTAAATGTCCTCAATCCAAATTACTACAAGAAAACAAACAGAGGGAGGGGGTTGTTTTTTGTGTTGTGATAAACTTAAATCTGAACTTGATATTTAATTAATTGTAACATCACTACAGGCTGCTACTGCAGTCTTAATTGTTTGTTACTGCATTCATCTCAGTATTCTAGTGAGACATCAGCTGCATCAATGCCATCGCCACCTCCACCTGCTGCACTCAGAGCTGCTGTCCACAGGGCTTTAATACCACACAGAATGCAATTTAATATCTGTTTCACCATCAGTATATTACAGTATTTCCCAGCAGTACATAACAATAATTCTTGATGAAATACTTAATTAAATTAATCTGACGTGGATAAACAGCACAATATGTATGGATTAACAAATTTAAAAAAAATTGTTCATTTAAGTTCAAGAAGCTTGTTTAATGACTATTATTGCATTAGTAATATAATTAATTAGTGCCTGTGGCCTGCACTATTTTAAATGTGGCTCTGTGTGTATTAGAGCTGCAATGATTAGTCAATTAATTGATCAATCGACAGGAAATTTACTATTTTGATAATCAGCAAAAAGAAGACAAAGATTCATTGCTTCCAGCTTCTCAAATGTGAATAATCTCTGGTTTTCTAAACTGAATATATTTTAGTTTTGGACTGTTGGTTTGACAAAACAAAACAATTGAAGTCTTGTGGTTTGCACTAGATTTTACAGTTTGCCTGTGTGTGTTTAGTCTCAGGGTTAGGTGGGGAGCATTCAACCAACCTGTAACCTTCTTCCTGCGCTCTGCTTCTCTCTTTTCCTTTTTAGAAGGTGCAGAGCTCTCTGTCAGCATGGATGTCTGCTTCAGATCATCTTCAGTTATCAGAAACACTGGATTGTTCTTGACTTCCTGAGAGCCACATCACAAAAAACACAGACACTGTACTTCCAAAGTGTGTTATATTTCATTTGGGCATTTTACTAACTGGCTCTACACAGGAGTTTTCTATGGAGATGTGTGACAAAGGAGGTTGTACCTTCTGAGCTTTCTGCTGCATGGCTTCATCGAATAAAGAGAGGCAGTTGCTGATGAACTTCTCACTGACGACGACTGTGCCTCCCAGCACTCTGGCAGAGGACTGGACATTAGTGTTTCTCATAGCCTGGTTGATCAACATCCCGATGTCCTCTGTTGACAGGCAGCTGGGCAAAATCGGCTAAAAATCGGGGAAAGCGTGAATGAAAAACAGAGGTAACTAATATTTTTAACAATTTGTGTAAGGACAGGTAAAGACAGAGCTGCAGGACAGAGCTGTGTGAGCACCTGTATGTCAGTCCATGTAGCAGAATTGACAGCTTCTTCCACAGAGGCCTCCACTTGGTCGACCAGAGCCTGACCCACACAGGCTGCTCTGAGGAACAGCAGCTTGTTGGACTTGAAGCGCTTCTTAATGTAGCTGGGGGAGTCTGGGATCCCCAATCTGACCAACGCATCAAACTCTGCAGGAGGAAAACTTCATCAGTTACATTTAGACTACAATACATGCACATCACACTACTCTAACCCTACATTCACACATACAGATTCAAGCAGTAGAGGTGCTGCCATTCATTGTGAATGAAACTTCTAAATAACATCAAGGCACCTCCCCTGTGATTTAAGACTCAGAAGTATCCCTGCAGGGCGACCTGGATAAGTTGAGAAACGTTCAACTTTATACAAATACATTTACTTTATACATTGATATGTTGGATTTTATTTCCTAGGCTAAATGTGTTCTTTAAATTAATAGTGGTATCACATTACAATATCATCATCAATAGGTGCTTCCCTTTTAAAAAATGTAACGCAGCAACATTTACTCAGAGTACATTTTAATTTACCCACGCTTTCCCTTTTACTGGGAGGAATTTTACAGTGGTAATTTTTACTTTTCTTGAGTAAAATATCCTAGTACTAGTACTCTTTCTATGAAGGACACGGGTTAAAGTCAAAAGCATGATGAAGCTGTGTGTTCAGAAATTGAGAAAATAAGTACAAACATTTGTGCCTAAACTTGCAAATGCCCTGTTGATCAAAAGCTCCAAAATAAAGCTAATAAAGATAAACTATCCTGGCCAGAAGAACAACAAGCCTCTATTATGATACATTCTGGGGTGATACACAGCCTCACCCAAGCACAGAAAATTGTGTACACAAGGTGAAACGCTTTCTGAGCTTTCACTTATTAGGTCATCAAACTGCCAGCCGCTGACGTGGATAAGAATAAGAAAAGTGTGGAGACTTTTGATGCAGCAGCACTATTTATTGAATGTGTGTGTTTAATGTTTTAATGTGCATGCTGTAAATATGGGTAATAATCAGTCCACAGCAGAGGCTAAAAATGAATCTATAGTTAATTCACCAAGTAAAAATTTACTACAGGATGATAAAAGTAAAGATGCAGAGCAAAAAGATCAATCTGCCACTATCAGGCAAGCAGGGTCAGAGCTGCAAAATCAGAATGTCCCTGATCCTACCATCACAATATAAGGCAACCTTCTCTCCACGCATACCAGCTGGAATTATGGGTATGCACAAAGGTTGGAATTTTATGTTCCCTTTTACTTCGCTCATGTGTGAGTGGACAAAGGCTGAATGGCCGTATGAAGGGGTGTTTGATAAGAATAAACTGCAAATGGCTGAAATGAATGTTAATCCAAACAATGTAAATCCAGCCAGGATTTCAAATATATGAACGAATGTATGACAGTGTGGTCCGCAGTGGCTTATCAGCATTGTGGTGTGGATGAGGATGACAAACACTGTGAGTGGGTGTCTGATCAGGGACATCATAGAACAAAGCTATGCTAAACATGTTGCATGTCATATGTCCATGATGGAGGCTGCAAACCAGAGCTGCAGAGATGATGAAAATACACATCAAGCTACTGATATTAGGCTGATTTTAGTGAGTTTCCAAAGACCAGAAGAATCTGTTACACACTTTATCAAAAGATTGTAGAAGATGTGGAAATCAATTGCAGGCATGAAAATGGAACAATGTGAACCACTACCAGTACAAACTCTAATGAATTGCTTATTGCCTAATATAGCAACTATCCTTAAAATCAATGCTTTCATTAGGCAGACAAATAAATTTTCAGAGGTCAAACATAAACTTGAAGTCTTAGAGAAAAGTGGTGTTTTAGACGAAGGGAAAGAACAGCTGTCCTCACGATGGTTCAGATTACAGCTGAGGGAGAGGCTCAACAAAACCAGGCACAAACACACAGGGACAGGAGAAGAGATACATTAAGTGTCATAAATGTGGAAGAACTGGACATTGGGCAAGAGATTGCAGGGCCAGACAAGATTCTCACAACCGATGTCAGCCAAATTATCCGTATGACCGATCCAACAGATTAGAATATCAAGCGCCTAATCAACAGAACATGCCTCAATACCCAGCATTCATGCCTCCTCCGTCTCACACCATGGCCAGTCCGCACGGAAATCATAACAATGCATAGTGATGTCAAGCAGAAATCAGTATTACTCCTGTGTTGCAAGCAAAATAAATAAATAAATAAAATTGTCTAAATGTAAGGTTGACAGTAGTTATTCTTTCTACAGTTGGTAAATGTGTAAAATGTGCATAGTTGTTGCTGGAATTCCATTGATTGAGCCCGTACCAAAGTTCAGGCTGATATCAAATTTAATTCTATTGAGCTGTTATATTTTTTGATTTTTAAATTCTTCAGTGAGCTTTTAGTAGATGCTTCGTTTTCTTTGATTACTGTGATTTACTGTATTTTTGAGGATTTGGAACTTCTAGATGATAAATTGTTTCAGGTGGCTCAGTTGTTGTTGCAAACATCTAATGTGTATGTGATTAAATCTGTGGTTAAATTTTTTTCCGTCAGTCAGTCCCATACACTTTTAACTTTGAGATGTGGAACGCATGGTGCAGACTATCCGATAACACAAACAGGAACACACATCCCTTACTGCTCCTTTGGATTGTTTACATTCTATCTCTGACAATGAGTGATTGTTAATTCTGCATGCATCAGAGCAAATTTATTTTACTCCTTTCCTAAATTAATTGTTGCTTTCCCTTGGAATTTATTATGGGCTTTGCATAAAACAGTGTTGACGTTGTAATTTTAGCTCCTCCACATAAAATGACTTTGAGACCAAATGTAGTTCTGCCACATTTTAAGCAGTATCAGATACCTCAAGAGAAATAATTGTATTATTGATTGTATTCTAGAACAAGGTGTTCTGACACCTGCCTCTAGCCACTAGTACATTTATATCTCTGAAAGGTAACAAACCTGGAGAATGGTGCTTTGTTCAAGATTTGGAAGCTGGGTGCAATTCCAATTTTGACTGATGTTAATTCTAATTTGGGCTCATCACCTCATGAGTTCAAATTTTACACAGTGGTGTAATAATTCTGTTCAGCAGTATTTGTCTGATTGTCAGTGTTATTTCTACAAAGGTAAAGAGGTAAAAGAGAGACTTTTGTGACTTTGTTGACCTGATGGAGGTGTTTTGCTTCTGATAAAGTATGTAAACAGACTACTCTATTCTCCTCCTGAAATATTTTGACTGACAGAGGTCACAGAGCATCGCTCAGTCTTGGGTCACCTAACTGTGGAAATTTTGGAAGATGGTTGCCTCCCCCTCTCACCAATTCAATTAAATTTTATTTTTATAGCGTCAATTCATATCAGAAGTTAGCTCATTGCATTTTTCCTATAGATCAGGTCTAGACCGTACTCTTTACTCTCACCAGAGACAGAGTTAGTGCCTCTTCCACATAACAAAGCAGAGATGTGCTTCCTCTCAAGCATTGGATTCATGGATGAACTGACATGGGCTTTGTTGATTATGCTGCCACTCTGTGCTCTACATCTGAACCCCTTCAATTAACTGAATGCATGACATCTGCATTCAGAGACTTGAAGGCTGCTCTCACATCAGCACCAGACAATGATCTACCTTTTCAGAGACAAACAGCTTCATCAGGGGCATCCTGGTTCAGAAACATGGCTCTCATTATGGCCTGCTGGCTTCCTATTCTTCTAAGCTGCCTCCTGTAATTCAGGGGATGCCAAGCTGTTACAGCTACGGCTATTGTTATGGACTTCAGTTGTGAAGTCTTTGCTATATCAAATCTGTGTTGCACATTCTGAACACTTCTGTCATCCAAAACATGGCAGCTGCTCCAGGTCAGGTTACAATGTGACCATTCTTTCTTAACTCTGATATTATTTTTGTTCATAGAGCCAAGCTTCACATCCAACTATATAGCTCCCATTGACTAACTTTAAAGATAATTACATGATTGTGAGACACTAGTGATTAGGGCTGCACCTAATTACCTCATTAATATTTTATTCAATCATTTTCTCATAAAAACAAACAAATGTAACAAGAAATAAAGTATGTACTGCAGGGCATTATTCTGAAACAAAAAATATATGTGTCTATTAAAAATATTATATTTGAAAGAATACATTTATTTATTACCCTATTTCTAATTATTTAGTAGTTAGTTAGTAGTAGTTAGTTATTTCTCATGTTACCATTTTAATCCTACCTAATTTACCACCTTATTTTAGTGTTTACTCACAAACTACTTTAATCTGCTCACATTGCTTTTCCCTTCACTTCTCTTTTCCCCCACACACATGCACCCACCTCTGGTCTCTGCACACACACACACACACACACACACACACACACACACACACACACACACACACACACACACACACACACACACACACACACACACACTCCGGGTTGTCCCACCTGCCTCTTTCTGTTTCTCTCTGTGTCTGCAGTGTTGACTGCAGCACTATGTTTTATAAAGTCGCCCGAAAAAACACAACTCCCGTTTTGGATTTTTTTCACCCGCGATTCCGTTTTCACAACAGCAGGGGAGCCACGTGTGAAGGTGGCTTGTTGTTAATGATGTCGCCTATCGAATCGTTTGAAACCAACATGGCACCGAATGACATCGGCAACAACAGGTGCATAAGTAGGCCTACAGAAACAGCAGACTTTCTCTGTGTGTTTCTCTGCAGAGCATGTGCGACTGTCACTGCGACGCACAATATGCAAATTGACATATTTCCATAAATCGATGACATTGATACTGCTGGGTAGCTTCCAGGGAATCAATAAAGTTTTATCTTTAATCTATAATAATACATCAATTTATTTGTTGACTATATCTTGTATCAATAATCTGAATCTGCAAAGTAACTAAAGTTACATAAATGAAGTGGAGGTGCATGCTTTGCCTCCTAAAACATCTGCTTAACGAAAGTTGTAGGCACTAACACATGCCTGTATTTTAGCTAAGGCCACCATTTTGCATAGATCCAACATATGTGTTTTGATTATATGACATCATCTAGTAAACCTATCCAACATTAAGCTCTTGTTACCACTTACTGAAACCTTACCTTCAAAAGTGGCAATAATAAAGTGCGTGGCACACACAGGCAATACTGATCCTGCTAATTAATATTCTGTTTCAGCAACATGTTAGCTTACATTGCTACTAAACAAGCCCTGCTTAACTCATCTCCAACTCAAGTCCTTCCTCCATGTGTTAACCTAGGTTGCACACAGTGTAGGAACATGTAGGAAAAGGGGGGATAATTTGTTCATGGTTTGCCGCTAGGCATCATACAAATCTCATAAACAATAGTGGACAAATGCACAACATGTCAACAAACCAGAACAAAAGACAGCCTCATGAAGCTTGACCAGTTGGAACCACCATCGGGTCCCTCTGTAATAATGCCCAAAACAATGATGACACTGGTCTAAAATTGCAATTTTAAAACTGATGGAATTGAACCAGATGCTCTGAAAGTAAAGTGTGACAGTTTTGTAAAGAGATATTTTATCTCCTTCCTCTTTGTCAGTGGTATAGCAAATTGCTCTGACAATCTGGGTTTGTTTCTGGGATCCTAACTCATACTGTCCTCCATCCACCTTCCACACAAGTTAATCTGCGCGCAGTTGGGGAGGGTTCAGAAACACCCAAAGATCCAGAAAGTCTACCTCCCCTGAGGACGGCTCTTAATCAACTCCTGGGGTGAGAAGAGACTGCTTGTGGGATCGTGGGGGTAGACAGTGTGATGAGGCATTTCCATCGGAAGAGGATACAATATTGGAGACCATGGAAATTTTTACAGATTGTTAAATTAAGTAATTAACAATATCAATGAATGCCATGTCTAAGAGACTAGAGTGACTGCAGAATAACTAAATGGGAAGAAGTCATAGTACACTGAACCCCAAATTGCACTGATGAGCAGTTCTGCCATCAGTGTGTGAATGGGGTGAATGCGATATCTAGTGTGTAGATATGTAGAGTGGTCAGAAGACTAGAAAGGCCTAACCTAACAGAAAGAGGCTATCCATCCTTTTAAGCCAAGAAATTTTGTGTTTGGGTATTGGGGTTGTGCCTTTTTTTCCTCTTAGATGGAAAGGTCCATACCAAGTGCTGCTAACCACGAGAACTGCCCTAAAGGTGGAAGGAAAGCCAGAATGGATCTATGCCACGAGGTGCAGGAGAGATCCAATCGAGGGAAACAAGTGCACGGTGCCAAAAAGCGGTTGTGGCCAGCAATGGAAGGAGGAATGCCCCCGTGCAGCCATGCTCCATCACAACTTGGCACGGGTGCCCTCATCCACAGGGGTGACAATGTGAGAGGATCCCCAGAGGGCAAGGGCTCAGTTGATTGCGACACTGACACATATCCTAACCTTTCACACGCTAACCAGAGTGCTTGGACAATAGCACCACTGAGGGACGAAATTAACCTTACAGAAGAGGACAAAGCTCGTCACTGGACATCAGAAGAGAGCATTGTGCTTTAAAGATGTAGTTTAATGAGACTGCTAATTTAGCTATGCAAACGATGGTGGATTATGCCAATAATGAAAATTGATCTAACTGTTGAGTTTGTTAACAATTGCCATTCTCATCTCATTCATGAATGCTAAATCCAATTCCATTCACCAAATCAGACTGGGAAATGTTTGACTGGTATGACTTGGGTTGCTCATTTCATGAAAGGTTGGAATTTCACAATGGATGGCCTGTACGATTGAGTGTAAAGATGTCCTTTGCATGGACATAAGAGGACCCATTATTTCAATGTCTATTATTTTTCCATTTTGTTTTATATTATTCAATGTTTTGATCTTATATTGATTGTATTTGTTCATTTTGAGTTGTTAAATAACTATAATTGAGTTTAAATCAGTTTATCACCTTTAAATTTGTTTTGATTTGTTATATGTTTGTAAGATTTAGTTAAATCAATGGGTGCTTTTGGGATTTTTCCTCTTATTACCATTTTGGAGTTTTTTCCTTCTTGCACTGTGTAGGGAGAGTAGCTAGTCTTGCGTGAGTCTTTTACCCTTTTAGTGGCCCTTTTACAGCAAAATTAAAATAGGACCCAGAGATTGACAGAGGCTACAGATCGCATGCTTGCTTGAGGCAAACTTTTACCACTTTGATTGACATGATTGGACAATAAATCCATATATTCAAGTAAGGACAACTGAGGCTGTTCGAGTTATTATTTTATTCAACACAATGAGGATCCACTTCAGCAAAATGTTTCTTCATCATTTTTGAAATGGGAAATGTGTGAAAAGCTGATCTCCGCTTCCCCATTCAATATGATATAACTTTAATGAGCTACCTGGACTTGAAAACCATCAATCATTAAATAACTACTATGTTGTGTGCCAGTATAGCGGCAACGGGAGAAAATAACTGTCCAATCAGAGGCTAGCTCCAATCCTTCTAACAACCTGTACCATATACTACAGGCTGCTGCTATCCCTCTGGTCCAATCTCATCACGTAGCCAAAAGAAGCAGGTTGTAGCTTAAAGTAGAATAAATGGTTAGCAACAGAGCCTGACCGATATTTTTGAGACCGATACGATACCGATTTTATAGGAAACATTCACCGATTACTGATATGGCGGCCGATATAGTGAATTTTTGAGCTTGAATGAAAATAGACATTTTCTATGTGTACTGTGCACCGATGTTGTACCAATATGCCTATGTAAAGGTACTCAGAAGGCTGCTTTCTTAAACAAATAACTTATTTATTAATATTTAATATTTTTCAACATGTTAAATAATTTAACATATACATTGTCAACCAATTCTAGAAATGAACAATGAGAAAATAAAAGAATAAATAAAATAAAATAAATAGCTAAATAAACATCAGCACTGTTCAGTATTAGTCAGTAGCCGAAGTAGCAGAAAATGCCATGGATAATACTCAAATAAAGTACAAGTACCTCTAAATTACCTACCTAGTACCTGTACTAAAGTACAGTTCTAAATGTACTTAGTTACATTCCACCACTGCTCTCTACTAAACCACATATTCTCTACTCTATCAAGCTATGAGATTCATGTTACAGCTTTGTTCCGATTCTGAACCATTATTTCAATGAACTCTGCTGTAGCAATATTTCGCTGTTAATGTAACAGTCACAAACATTAACTCATGGTTCGCTGCTGCTGAGTCAAGAGATAAACAGCGCCTCTGCTATAATTTGATTTGTTGGGTCTCTGTAAATAATATTATATAGAGTATGGTCTAGACCTGCTCTATAGGAAACGTGCAATGAGATAACTTATGTTATGAATTGGTGCTATATAAATAAAATTGAATTGAATTGAATAAACGTTCAGAGGAAACGTTCAACGTATCCGGTGAAAAAAACAGGCTCTTGATGTTATTTATGCATTGCATCTCAACAACTAGGTAGCAACGTAGTGTGAAGTCAACACTCAACAGACTCAAACCACCACCACACCATTGTCTGCAGAGCTGCAGAATGATGGAGATGCTCTGATGCTTACCTTTTAATCTGCTACTGATTGACAAACTATAGCTGGCTAGCTACCTCGCTAACACAGCCAACAGTTGTGATAAGCATAAGTGATGTGACGGTTGTCAGGGACAGTGTTATATTGGAGTTATATTGAAAGGGACAAATGATGGGTTCATTGTTTATTAACTTCCCAGCAATGTATTTCACAAACTAGTTAGCAGCTTACTGTGAACACACCGCTCTGACTCCACTACGTCTGCTCAGGTGTGCACACGGCACTCTACTACATGTGCTGCGCGGTGCTGACAGTATTGTAGCGATAGCAACGGCCCACATTTCCCAGCATGCACTGCCTAGTGCTGAAAGCAGTTTGTTAAGTTTGCTGCCTTATGTTCCAAAATGAAAATTTTACTTTTTGTTAGTGTTTGTAATGTGTCTGTTCAGACCATGATGGCATTTTTGTGCTGGTTTATAGTTTTAACCATTAGTGAGGTGGCTGTTACATTTCTTGACACAAGCTGTATTTTACTGGTATGATGCATGTTCTTGAGAACTGCTTCTTCTCTCTCATTTAACACCCTTTGCTACTGTAGTACTGCTGGCCTTTATTTCTGCCTAATATTTTCTTTTCCTTTCGGCTGTTCCCTTTCAGGGGTCACCACAGCGAATCATGTGCCTCCATCTAAGCTTGTCCTCTGCATCCTCTTCACTCACACCAATTAACTTCATGTCCTCTCTCACTACATCCATAAATCTCCTCTTTGGTCTTCCTCTAGACCTCCTGCCTGGCAGCTCCAACCTCAGCATTCTTCTACCAATATATTCACAGTCTCTCCTCTGAACATGTCCAAACCACCTCAATCTGGCCTCTCCGACTTTATCTCCGAAACATCTAAAATGAGCTGTCCCTCTGATGTACTCATTCCTGATCCTGTCCGTCCTCGTCACTCCCAAAGAGAACCTCAACATCTTAAGCTCTGCTGCCTCCAGCTCTGCCTCTTGTCTTTTCTTCAGTTCCGCTGTCTCTAAGCTGTACAACATCGCTGGTCTCACCACCGTCTTGAACACCTTTCCTTTCATTCTTGCTGATACTCTTTTATCACACAACACACCTGACACTTTTCTCCACCCGCTCCAACCTGCTTGCATTCGCCTCTTCACCTCTTTTCCACAGTCTCCATTGCTCTGAACCGTTGACCCTAAGTACTTCAAGTCCTGTACCTTCTTCACCTCTGCTCCCTGTAACCTCACCGTTCCACCTGGGTCCCTCTCATTGACACACATGTATTATGTCTTACTGTGGCTAAGCTTCATTACTCTGTTTTCCAGAGCAGACCTCCATCGCTCTAGATTTTCCTCCACCTGCTCCCTGCTCTCACTACAAATCACAATGTCATCCGCAAACATCATAGTCCATGGAGATTCCTGTCTAACCTCATCTGTCAGCCTGTCCATCACCAGAGCAAACAAGAAGGGGCTCAGAGCCGATCCTTGGTGCTCACCCACCTCCACCTTGAACTCCTCTGTCACACCTACAGCACACCTCACCACGGTCTTACAGCTCTCATACATGTCCTGCACCACTCTAACATACTTCTCTGCCACTCCAGACTTCGTCATATAATACCACAGCTCCTCTCTCGGCACCCTGTCATACGCTTTCTCTAAATCTACGAAGACACAATGCAACTCCCTATGACCTTCTCTGTACTTCTCCATCAGTATCCTCAAAGCAAATACTGCATCTGTTGTACTCTTTCTAGGCATGAAACCATATTGCTGCTCACAAATGCTCACCTCTGCCCTTAGCCTAGCTTCCAATACTCTTTCCCACAACTTCATTGTATGGCTCATCAGCTTTATTCCTCTGTAGTTGCCCCAGCTCTGCACATCTCCCTTGTTCTTAAAAATTGGCACCAGTACACTTCTCCTCCATTCCTCGGGCATCCTCTCACTCTCCAAGATCTTGTTAACAAACTAGTCAGAAACTCTACTGCCACCTCTCCTAGACACTTCCATACCTCCACAGGTATGTCATCAGGACCAACTGCCTTTCCACTCTTCATCCTCTTCAACGTTCTCCTCACTTCACTCTTGCTAATCTTTGCTACTTCCTGCTCCACACCAGTCACCTCTTCTACTCTTCGTTCCCTTTCATTTTCCTCATTCATCAACTTTTCAAAGTACTCCTTCCATCTTCCCGTCACACTCCTGGCACCTGTGAATACATTTCCATCCTTATCTTCAATCACCCTAACCTGCTGCACATCCTTCCCATCTCTATCTCTTTGTCTGGCCAACCTGTACAAATCCACCTCTCCCTCTTTAGTGTCCAACCTAGCATACAAGTCCTCATATGCTCTTTGTTTGGCCTTTGCCACCTCTACCTTCACCTTACGCTGCATCTCCCTGTACTCCTGTCTACTCTCTTCAGTCCTCTCAGTGTCCCACTTCTTCTTAGCTAACCTCTTTCTCTGTATACACTCCTGAACTTCCTTGTTCCACCACCAAGTCTCCTTGTCTGCCTAATATACAGAAGAAAAAAACTGTTTTGTATTGGCTCATATCAGATAACAAACACGCCAATACCAATATATCTGCAAAAGACTAATATCGGCCGACCGATAAATCGGTCATAAAAGTTGTTTATTGGTCCAGATCGGATAATTAAACTTTGAAGTTGATGTTGCTCCAACACCATTTCTCTTTATTGATCTGTCTGTTCTCTGCTGGTGAAGAGGTGTATCATTCAGGGAACTCAGATACAGTTAAATCAGCTCCTGTATCATTTCCATCACTGTGGTTTCTGTGATTGCCATGGCCACAGCAAGCCGTGACTGCAAATTTAAAAAGTTCAACCATCATTATTGTTTTGCTGTCCCTATTTTTTTATGTTAAAAAGTAGGTCACGATTCTCCAAATCCATGATTCAATTTGATTTTCAGTTTAAACTATGTTAAACAGTACTGACGGCTATGCCATTGTTAGAATATTGTCTATGTCAGTACAAAAGTTCTCTGCTCAGTTGAGACTTTCTTGGTTTCCACAATTACTCTGCAGAATTGGAATTCTGAGAATGTGAGTGAGTGACACCTCGCTCTAGAGTTGCAGCTTTGTAATTTGCCCCAGAAAGTCTGGCATTACCTCCTGTACTCCAGTCCAGAAGAGGCGGCAGGCTATAAACGGTCCAGACGATGAATGGATGTTTAAATGGTGTGGAAGAGAAGACGGATCCAGGCGGCCTAATAAACGGCGGACTCCTCCGCAACCGTTACTGTCGAGCCCAGCTCTTTTAATTTCTATTAATGTTGTGTTTCTCATTACTGTCCTCTACTATTCATCTTTTATCTTGAATGATTAAAACAGTGTTGTGCATATCCCTATATGTAAAGCACGGTGGAGAGAAATGTCAATTTGTAGGTAAGGCTAAACAATCACTTCACAGAGCAACGTTTTGTGTTGTATTGTACGGAGATTTTTGGAGTACATACACAGTCAGAAAAGGAAGGTTCAAAGCTGAAAAAACCCCAGGTTGTAGCAGAAATATGTTAACAATAATAATAATAATAATAATAATAATTAAAAAACCCATACCTAAATATCCATTCTGCTGGAGGAAAGAGTCCACCCAGGCATTCTGTGTTTTGGCATAAATATCAGGGATGTACACAGCTTTGTCCTGCCGACCTCCAACCACGCTTCCTTTTAGGCGTCCAGTATTCACCAACTCCTCCAGGACACCTGGCAAAAGTGGAATGTAACTAAGTGAATTTACTCAAGTACTGTACTTAAGTACAATTTTGAGGTACTTGTCCTTGACTATTTACATTTTGTGCTACTTTGTACTTCTACTCTAATACATTTCAGAGGGAAGATTAAAACTGATTTTTTTATGTTTTACATAAATAAACACATTATAAGCTTTTAAAATAGAACAAATAAAGAACAACACAAAGTAGTTAAAACTAACTCCATCGCGACCAACTTCAACAGTAAAATGCTGCTTACACATTAATGCATCAGTATTAATGAAGCAATTTATCTAATCAGTCACAGGGGCCAAATTTTCTGCAAAATGAGTACTTTTACTTTTAACACTAAGTAAATTTAGCTGATAATACTTTTACTTGTAATCACAATATCAAACAGTGTGGAACAACCTGAGGCACATCATAACCAGTCAAATTAATAACTATCAAATGTCTCTCCTTACAGTACAGAAGATGTTCCTGAAATCCAAATGCTCCAATCATGCTGCTGACAGGTGTTGGCCTACAAAATAAAGTAAAACGGGATGGTATTTAGTAAAACATACAAAACAATACGATTAAGAAGGACATTGGGCATCAAGCAATAACATTTGTATTCTTATCTTAAATCTCTCTTACTTTTTTCTTAAAGGTTTGCTCGTGCTAGTGTTCCAAGTTGGACACACCAAACTCTCTTAACTACATAAACTTGTCGTAAATCACTCGTTTCAGCCTGATGAATGCTACCTGTTCATGAGAAATGGCATGTTTGTGAGATGTGGTGAGTTGCAGAATTGACACCACCAAATTGCCTGTTCTGCTCCGTTTGTGAACAGGTTTCATTCACAAAAATGTTACTAAAGAGTAAAATTAAGAATTTCACACTGCTGACCTTCATGTCCTGCTGTCAGAAATCAGCAGACGAAAACAGAATTTTAGCAGTGTCAGTGGTTGTATTAGGAGTCCCGAATCAATTAGAAAATATTAATGCAACTGTCAATAATGTGTCAGAGGTGACAGAAATAAAGAGGGAAGAGTTTGACATGGATGCTAGTTAGTTAGATGCTAAAAAACATCTTTCTAAAGGAGCAACTTTTGATGGCCCCAGACGCCAGTGTGTCGTTCCCTTCACCCCTCACCAAACTCTGACTGCTTCTTTTTTGTGTTGCCTTCTTTTGTTTTACACCGACATGTGCCTCACTGATTCTGACTTTCACACCTTGTACAATAGGCTCTAAACCTACTTTGCCATTGTTTAATATTCCTTATTGATAGCCAGATATCATAATTTTAGTTTGTCTTGCACCTTTATGTTCCTTAGTTGAGGCAGTGAGGCAGCGGTCGGGTCGAGTGCAGTGGTGACATCATCACCACGGAACTACCTGGAAAAGGTCTGCATTGTGCTCCTTACGTTGTGTGCTTGTTAGTTGGCTGGTGGAGATATTACCACCTACTGACAACGTGTTGTTCTCCTTAAAGTTGTGCGTCAAAGACAGAGTAAGTTAATGTCATTTGTGTCTTAATTATGTCTTTATGGGCAGTTAAATGCCGTTACAGAGAGCTTACTGTTAGCTAGAGTTGAGAGTGGTAGTTACTAGATGTAACTAAAGTGCTACGAGTATGTACACAACCACTCAAAAGTTTGGACTCGCCTGTCACAAAAGCTTGATTCGGTACAGTCAGATGGCTGAGAGGAATACTACTTGAATGGTCTTTCATGCTTTCAGGTTGTAGAAAGTCTTCTTTACAAATAGATGCTATTTTGTATGAAGGGTTTGCAACAAACGGAATGTTTTGTAGATGCACAAAATGCAGTACTATGGTTCAACCAGACTGACACTGAAAGGGCAGAAAGAGACAAAGACACCTCTGAGCAACAGTTATGTTAGTTAAGGATATAAGAAAATCTGCAGTCATTGGTAAAAGAAATTGGAAACTTAGCATTAAAATCTGTGCAGATTTAAATAGGAACAGGTTCCTGTTTCAGTGTCAAGTGCACAATAATGGCTACAACAAGCTGGAATTAACAGGCGTGTTGCTTTAGCAAAGCTATTCTTAAAACTTCAAAATAGAAATAGTAGGTTACAACTCTTGGAATTGGATCACGCAATAGCAGCTAAACATACTATGGACAGACTAATCACAGTTTAAACCTATTAAATCTAACCACTGAGTAGACTGCCAAAAGAAAAACAGGTTCCCAAAATATTTAGTTTTTTATGAATATTTTTACGAGTGTGCTGTTTATATTTGCTCCCATTTTAAGTTGTATGTTAGACTGTATATTCCTGTTCAGATAATGATAGGAGTGTTGCACAATGTACTGTATGTGTAACGTTACTTCGAACAGTATTGTACTCATTGCTTTAATTTCTTTGTTTATTGACAGAAAACCACACATACACCTTCTGAATACAATCATGTTGAACCAACCTTCATTCTCGATTCTTATTCTGATTTCCTGTGTGAGGTTCATGCCTGTGCTTGTACTGCAGAAAGTGCATCCTGGCCTTAAGCAGTGTTCTGGCTGACCCTCCGGGGGAGAGCGGTGATAAATTACGACTGATGCCTTACAATCCTACAACCCAACAGTTATCTCACATACACACCTCATTGCAGTTATAAACTTACTCAATAAATTTCAGTTTGTTATTGCCAAGTTTGGTGTGCATCTCCCTTCTTTGTTACGGCCGCAGCCGGTTGTAACATACTTAAGAGAAAATTGGTGACTGACAAGTTGCCTAAAAACACAAATTGCCACAAATCTGTCGGTACGAGTGGTTCTTGCATGAGGACCAATTTGAGAAATATCTTAATGTTTACCTTGTGATGGCGCTGAAAAGTCCTCGTATCTTAGCTTTGTGACGAGCAACAAAAGCTGGAGTAAATATGACCCCCCTGTTGTACTGGTCCATTTCACCTTGGATAAGCTTCCCAAGACGCTTTGACAACTCCTGAGATATATTAAAAAACATACACTGTGAAGTCAACAAGCAACTTATAAAAAGAAGCTGAGGTCATCGAAGACTGCCAAGAGGAATCAATCATCTCAATACATGACACAATTTATTGCCTAATTTCTTGAAAGATTTGATAAACATATGCAAGTAAAGGCTGGCTGCGGTGTGACTCACCTCAGATAAGAAATCTCCTGGAAGGTCGTAGTTTTTACACAGTTCTGCAATACTGATCAAACCAGCCTCCTGCAGTTTGTCATTCACCTCCTCAGCCAAGCGGTCCAGGTATGTGCTGCACACAACACAAGATAATCAACTTATTTAGAAAGTTTGACAATATGTTCTCAGCATATGTTTTTCATTTTGCTTTTTCGTTTCAGATTTTTTTTTTTCACCTTTATTTATTCAGGGGATAAAGATCTGCATTTTACCCATCAGTTAAGATTTAACGGGTTAGTTTCTCAGAAAAGGATTAAGTCTTTGATTAACTATGTTCATTAAAGGATAACTATTGATTTTTTTGTTTAATCCCTAAGCAAGAAACAGACCAAATGTATTTTAAAAGCAAGGTTCGACACGTGCCATATCAGTGTCATCATATAGAATTTATTTGGGCAGACTGGACAGACATATGGGCAGACTGACTAGCATTGCCTTGGGCTCCAACACTAGTGTGGTACAGGTGTCACTTAATACTCACTCATCAATAAGTTGTCCCAGTACAAGTTGAACCCCTTTATCGGATTTTGCAATGTCACTTGCTCTACTTTCAACATGGACCCAATCCACATTAATAATCTGAAAGGAAGAGGATCAAGACATAGGAAGTTTTAATAAAAGACATATGATAACATGAATTCTGTGTCATAGCTTGCTATTGGCATATGGTACAGGACACAGGTGGTAACACTCAGGGCTCAAAGTAATATTTCAACGTGCTAATACACACCTGCTGGAGGTCTACGATGTTGATTCGCCCTGTGAAATAGAATGACAGGATTTATTCACTGTTATAATGTCCCATTCTAAATATGCCACAGCTGACAATACGCCAGCTGACAATTATTTAGCAATAGTCATGTTAAGTTATTACTGAGACTGACAACAGTGAGTACAGGAAAAGTGATTAAATCCCTAACAAAGTATATGAATGTTATAGGCCTATACCTTTTTTAGGTGTGACAGGTCTTTTTTTTAGCTTGCTTAGTGTGTACATATATATATATATATATATATATATATATATATATATATATATATATATATATATGTATATATATATATATATATATATATATATATATATATATATATATATATATATATATGACAGTATGATTTCTGGAACCTGTATTTCACGTTCTACTGATTGTTAAACTGACCTCCATGGACGTAGAGTTCATCTCGGATCTCCCTGCTGATTTGTGCTGGGGTGATATACTCCTTTCCATCAAGTGTGTGCACCACATCCAGCTTCTTGTCTTGGACCAGTTTTGAAATTATTTCAATGCAATTCCTCTCCGACAGCCTGTAGGTTTACAAAAGCGTCATAAGTGGCGTTTCCAAACTAGTTATAGACGTATGTTTTTGTTATTGCTTACGACAGCTGTTAACGGAAAGGAGACAATTCATAACACCGTTACTTTTGAATGAAAGTTTAATGTTAGCTAAGATTAGCTTTGCTGCTAACAGCTGCTTGTATCGTAAGGTGCAGTTACCTTTGCACTGTGTCAGCAAACTGTGCTCTCTGAAAATCTGCAGCAAGCCGTCGAATTTCTTCCCAGTCAGCCGCCATTATTAAAAGTTTATGTGTTCGTTAAGCATCCACTATCAACAAGTAACTATTCAGCTAGCGTTAGCTGGAGACAGCACCTCTCTGCCTAGCCACACGTCGACATACAGTGACGTAAAACCGTGAGCCACAAGGAACAAATCTTCTCCTCCCACTTTTCCAGTTTACCAGATGCGGTACGAGTCACTATGGCTCCATATTTGACGCCTTTGAATTTCTGAGGTCCTGGGTCCTTGAAGTGATCCACATTTGGACAGGACAGGTAGACTGGAGCTAGAGACCAGTATAAGGGGCCGAACAAGCCGTAATACATTCTGGTCCTCTCACATACATACATTCTCCTTTCACAAACATATATTTTCACTCTCACATTAATTTATTTTCATCCTTACAACCACACATTTTCACTCTCATATGTATATATGTTCACTCACACATTCATACATCTGCTCTCATGCACATGCAGTCAATGTATACATTTAATTTATATATAAATGTATGTAAGAAGAACATTTATGTATGTAAGAGAAGAATGTATACGTGTGTAAAAGAGTATAGTGGAAACGGAAGGAGTATAGTAGAAACTCATTTATTGCGCTGTGATTGGCTGAGAAGCTCGAGGACGGGTCTGAGGGGAGGGGGCAAGGAGAGCGTGATTTACATTTGCATACAGTTCGTTATTCTTCCCGAACCAGCCGTCCGCTCTAAGCCTCATCACCGCAAACCTACGGCAAAGGCTTCCATGAGTTCACCGGGAACTCTCAAACAGCAAGTAAGTCTGTTTCCCTCTGCCGTTGTTTTCTCACATAGAACCGGGCTGGGTTAAAGTTAATTTTTAACTGACGTTATGCTGGTCTGGCAGAAGCCTGCTGGAAGTAGCGCTAGCCACGTGACAGCTAGTGAATAAACAACGGCAGAGAGAAACAGACCTGCAAAACTCACAGTTCCTCTTGCCGCACATCTATGACGATGGCTTTCAGGAGTTCACCTGAAAATCGCAAACCGCAAGTAAGTCTGTCTCTCTCTGCAGTTGTTTGTTGACATAGAGCCTAACGTTAGCTAGCTGTCACGTGGCTAGCGCTACTTCCAGCAGGCTTCTGCCAGACCAGCATAACGTCAGTTAAAAGTTAGCTTTAACCCAGCCCGGTTCTATGTGAGAAAACAACGGAAGAGAGAAACAGACTTACTTGCTGTTTGAGAGTTCCCGGTGAACTCATGGAACACTTTGCTGTAGGTTTGCGGTGATGCTAGAGGCTTAGAGCGGACGAGGGACCTGCTGATTCAGGAAGAATAACTGAATACTGTACCGTACTGTATGATACTGATGTATCATACAGTACGGTACAGTATACATCAGTGATATCTATACACACGTACAAAGGAAATAGGGGCATTACATATTTACTGTTTACATAATCCTAAGGCATTTTTATATTATGTTTGTTTTTCGTTTTTTCTGCCAAATAATTTGCAAAAGCTGAACAGTTTGGAGTAACTTTTAAACATCTACATTTATGGATATGAGCTGTAACGACTATTTATCAACCTATTATTAATGCTATTAATTACACCTGTGCTGTGAAAAATGTCTATCTGGCAGATGTCAAATGAGCATGACTGGAAATAATATGGACATAGTTATGTGCACACAGTAAGACAGTGAGCAGTAACTGTAAATTACCTCTAAAACTATGCACACACTTTAGCAGTGCGGTTTAGAAGCCTCTTCACTGTCAGTCAGGCACATCATCTAAAGAAATAAGGTATAAAATAGGACATTGTGGGTTTTTTTTACCAACAAAGAGAAAAATGCCAAAAAAACTACCACACACTGTCTCAATTACACATGGTATATTTATTTATTTACAAAATATTTGTCTGCACGACCTTCATCAGGCATCACAACAGTTGCTGGGTAAGTTATTCAATCAGAGAACCACAAAAGTGAGGTTAGTTGGTTAAGGAAACACCTTAAGAAAACACACGCACTGCCACCCAAATAATAAAGTAAAGAGAGCATTTTTTGTTTTAAAAAAATCTGTAAAACATCACACTATCAAAAGATTAGAAAAAGAGAAAAGTTAGATAAGGACAAAGGTGTCAGTATTCATCAGAATTTTACAAGCACTACAACAACATCCGTGTAACAACGCCAAACCAAAGGGCTAAAGAATAAGAAACAAACTGAAAACATACAGAAGATTAATGAGGACGAAGGACCACTACTCATGATTTTATCTGATTGCAGAATACAACAGGTGAAGTCAGTATAAATCTATCGTAGAAAAGGTTTCAGTCGTAGTCATCTGGACACTGTTTTCAGAATCAAGACGTTTCGGCTCCCATCCGGAAGTCATTCTCAATTGTGATTGCATAAATCTACCTAGACAATTTTATATATTTTTTTTTTATTTGTCACCCATATATGTCCTTCAACATCTAGCCTACTGTAGCCGCATTCTGAACTAATCTGAGATTAAAACAGAAACAAAAAAAAGAGAAAAAATTATTCTAAGTTAATATTTTTACCAGCTGTTTTTTAAAAGCATTTATATTTGAAAATCCTTGACATAACACATTTGGAAATCCCCATCTTAAATTGTCCCTCCTGCCTTTGCAGTGAAACATGATATCAGAGGTAATGGAACAAACACAAGTTGCAGTGCAAATCTGTAAACTCTAGGGAGCAGTAGACAACAAGCCATTAAATTCCTTCTAGCGAGCTTAACAGATGGTGTTGTATGAAGCACTCCATCATGATAGCAAAGACCTGGTAGGAGTGAAGCACTGTAATTATGCATGTCATATGCATATTCACTGCAGGCCTATATGTAATTAATAACAAGTTAATTTAAAAAAAAGCACAATCTCAATGAGAAAACTGTCCCTCTGTGTCTGACAAAAGTGAACTATGTCTCACAGCCATGTACGCTTTAATAATCTGCTGTGATGACGAACTTCTTGAAATACCCTCTCCATAACCAGCCCCCATATCAGTATATAGTGTGGCTGTGGCCTGGTCTAGCAGTTTGATGAAATACACACTTTCTATGAGAGTAAAGAAGAAACTAATCAGTAGCCTCAAGCTAAGTTTTTAGAGTCAGGAGAAAAGTTGTAAGTAGATTTGTTCAAACTTTAGGATATATAATATGATTCTCTCCATATAATATCTGCCTTCAAGCTCAGATTTAAATGACCAGTCAAGGTAAAGGAAAATTATGAGATTAAAGTTAGTTATGGAGGAGTTTTGGCTGGTTTTGGAGTAATGTGTGGGTGGGATACACCTCTGGAAATGGAGAAAATGGAGCCAAGGTATGTCCTAATCCGATCCATTTGAATATTAGATCATTTGTTAAAAGCTAAAAGGTGGGCCGTTGCAAAAGTCCCCTTTGTTAGGGCCTTTTTAATGGAATTTTCCACACAAGTTCGAGTGTGTTGGATGCAGTGTGGGCAGCTAATAATTAAGCATCCCATTCCAGCACCGATTGGGGAGGGGTGTAGGAGGGGACACACCTAACTGAGGAAAGATGAATGTATTCAGTTTATTATCACAGTGCTGGTGTGTATAGAGGTTTATTCTTGGTGTTACATTATGTGTTTGTGGCTGTGTGGATGTATGAATCTCTAAGTAAATGATCACAGGTATGTGTCAGGACAGTCGAAATGAATGTGGGAGAGTTCTATATTAATATTAAGGTAAAAATGAAAACTACTACCTAAAACAGTTCAAGCCTTTTTGGGTCCCCCTTTCCTACAAATGTAGGAAAACTGTACATTAATGTCACTGTCATAATTATGCAACAAAACATAGCACAGTTAATGTTGCTCCATTTAGATTTGGGAATACCATGGGCAAAAAAAAACAACCCTTTTATACGCTGCTGCAGTTCTCTGGGATCTCTGAAGCAACTGAGAATGAATTGTTATTTCATTCCTGACTTGAACATCCGTCTTTTACCTTTCTTTCCCCGTGAGGATCACAATGGAAATAAGCTTTTAGCTTTATTATGTTTTTATGCTCAACAATTTCATTAGGACAGGGTGATTGCAGTCTTGTATTTACCTTTATTACTGTCAAATAAATAATCTCTTAAGCAGTTTGTAAACAAATGTAACTACATCATGTAGTCATAAATGATCAGGTGTTTTTCATTAGGTTTTATGGTATTTTTACTGTAACAGTGTTTATGTTTTGTATATGTTTTCCAGTTCTTCTAGGGACAGGGTTTGCAAACTAGCTTAAGTTGTATTGTTGTGCCTGAATAAAATATACAAGAAATAAAACAAATGTGGAAAGATGCAGAACAATTTAAATGCAATTACAATGGGTGTAAATCAATTTAGTTACCTGTTGTAGTACAGTTAGCAATGGTGGAAGAAGTATTCTGGCCCTTTACTTACTTACTTACTTAATTTACTTTTAAAGTAAAAGTAGACATGCAAAATGTAAAACTCTTTTGTATTCAAAATTTCACTTAAGTAAAAGTACAGAAGTGTTAATGTATCTAAAGTCAAAGTACATATATATGCAGAAAAATAGCAGCTATGAGTGTTATATATTATGTATTTTGATTATGATTACTGATGCATCAATGTGTCAACCTTTTACTGTAACAATGTATCATATACTGCATATCAAATGCTTTATATGTAAAATCTTGGTAACTAGTAATTGTCAGCTGTCAAATAAATACAGTGGAGTCAAAAGTACAATAATTAGCATAAACATACAATAATTAGCACAAAATGGAAATACTTTAATCGAGTACAAGTACCTCAAAATTGTACTTAAGTACAGTACTTGAGTAAATGTACTTGGTTACATTTCACACTTTACCCGTTCTTGTCTGACATAAAGTGCTGCCATTTTGCTATCTAACCTTTCCAACAAGGACCATGATGGAAATAAATTCTTAGCTTTATAACATTTTTATCCTCAATCATTTCAATAGTTTCTCAGGATATAGTGAAGGAATTGGTTACCAGTTTTTAAATTAACTTTGTGCTCAAATGTGCAAAACATTAAATTGCAATTAAATTGCTGTAAGAAAGATATCAACCTGGTTAGCTGTTTAGCACAGTTTCCTTAAGTACATTTATAAAACTTTACAAAAACACTTTTAACTCTTTGCTTGAGGGCCCCTCTGGTGACCATCGAGCCCTTGGCAGCAGCTGACTCCGCTTAGGGTGAGGGCTAGTCATGCTCAGCCAAAACACAATGGTACTTAAAGCAGCAGTGTGTAGGATATAGTGGCATCTATCAGAATTAGAATCAGAAATACTTTATTGATCCCAGAGGGGAAACTCTTTTGTTACAGCTGCTCACTATCACGTCGATGCACACTTGAGAATAGAAGGAATAGAAGTACTATGCAAATCAAAATATAATACACTATAATACAGGTAAGATAAACTAAGTACAAAGTGGATATACGTATAAAAGCTAAAATACCAAAATTGCAGTTTGCGGTGAAATTGCAGTTTGCCACCATTTGAATGCTGCTCGCATCACCCGTTCCAAGCATATAGGAGAAACTAAAGTGGCCACGAAACTCGCAAAAAACGCGAATGGCCCTATCTAGAGCCAGTGTTTGGTTTGTCCATTCTGGGCTACTGTAGAAACATGACGGTGCAACATGGCGACCTCCATGGATGGGGACCCACTCCCTATGTAGATAAAAATGTCTTATTCTAAGATAATGAAAACACAACGATTCTTATTTTTCAGGTGATTATACACTAATGAAAACATATATACCATTTCTGCCAATAGCTCCTCCTAAATGTTACACACTGGACCTTTAAATATATTTTTACAAAATGTTCCTAATTGTAGTCCTGTCCTACATGTTTGTTTTAATCTCTATGATTCTTTGATTTAGTAAAGAAATCTACAGACTTATTAATTCAGTTTTAGCACAAATAATATGTGGAATTTAACAATCTGACTTTTTTAGTCTTTCTTTCATCCTATGTACCATGTGAACCTTACATCTCTCTCTGTCATGCAGGTTTTCAGCAGTGTAACCAGAGTGCTCTCTTTAACAGATTGGATTTATGCACACACCCAACAACCAGATGCTCCATGGTTTATGTTGCTGTGTGATGGCCCAGGAATCCTGAATGATGTCATTCACAGAACCGTAACGCTTTACAAACATGGTCCATTCCTGAAAGAGACTGTTGTTCATCCCATGAGATAGTGGCCAGAAACAACTTTTAACAGCCTGTTTATATCACTGGCCCATCTACCATTCTGTTCTCTATGACCCTCTATTACATCTAAGTCTAAAGTAGCTTTATGACAAGACCAGAGATATGGCTAATTGAGTCTTCAAAAGCTTTGATATTAAGAATTAAATGAAAAAAATGTGTTTGATAAGCTGCCTTCTTGTAAAAAGGAAGAATGAAAGTTCCCCAGTCTAATTTAAAACTTCAAAGCATAGCTTCCCTGACAAAATTTAGGTCATATTTCCACAGTGAATAAGAGATGAGACTGCCTCTTTGAATTGTAATCAAGTTGAGGTCTGTAAATAAACACATTTGTCTCAGCAGCTGCAAACACTTCTCTCCTTTGACTTGAAACAGCTGAACTTAAGATACTGTACTGTTGATTGCCTTGAAGATGTCACTAAACAAAAGAAAGATGCTTGTTAATATTGATCCTTTATTTGACAGTGACAGCTGCAGAGATAGACAGGAAAGGTTCGAGAAGTTGACATGCAGCAAAGGGCCGCAGGTTGGAATTGAACCCTGGTAGAGGTAAGAGGTACCCTCTACAAGGTAAGCTACCCGCACACCCTGAGCCATCTGTGTTATATCAACCCAACACTTTTGGGTTATGATATAACACAGAAGCTCTCCTCAATCTTGGGTTGGAGCATTCCCCTCTCTCCCTCATTATGAATACTTGGCGACTTATCCTCAGTTGAACTTCCACCAAAACACACAAAACCCACATTGGTTGCCCTAGCTATCACCAAGAAAGTCATCCTTACAAACTGGAAAACCAAACAAACAATAAGCATCAATCAGTGGTTAAATCTTCTTACAGAACATATATCAATGGAAAAAAGCAAAAGTCACACTTTCTGAAAACTTGGACTCCATTTATCACAAATCTCAATCAACCTCCTCCTTCCTTTCCTAAGCCCTTTCTCTTATTATGTGTGCAATTTATATATATATACCCCCCTCCCCATATTAATACTTCAATACCCCACATAACTAGTGGATTTTGTACGTATGTTATTCTCCTCTGTGTGGTGGCAGTTGGCGGTATGGGCCTTGGGCCTGGCCATTCATTGGAGTTGCCCTGGCGCGTGATTGGTGCTGCATGACAGAATGATGCTGGTGTTCTCCAGATCCATAACCCACAATAACTAAAACATAAAAAAAGGGAGAGCCTGTTGAGTAGGATGTAGGACCTCCTGCAGGTCTGGGACTGCCCACCAAGATCTCAGCCTCTGCCACTTAACACTAAAGAATGAAAATAGAAAACATAAGGCAACAAACCAAGATGAGCAAACCCCCTCCGGAGGGTCTAGGGGTTGCCCACCGAGATATCAGCCTCCATTTATCCCTAAAAACAAAAAAAAACAAAACAACAACAACAACAATAACAATCAGAAAACAAAGTTATTGGAAGGGTTCTGCACCTCGGGTGGAAATGTCTCGATATCTGGGCTTTGGGCCTTCTTCCTTGATGGTCGGATCTGGTGCCTGCCCCACTGCGCCACTCCCCCCGCGCCACTCCCCCCCCAACACACACACACACACACACACACAAAAAAGCATGAGAAAAGTTCTACATCCAGTAGGTTTAGATTCATCAGGCTACTTGAGAATTCAGGTTATTGGTTACTGTACAATCCATGTGTACATGCAGCAGATCAGTAATACTATTTCTCCCGACACCTGACTTTATTTTGAAACCATGTCTTACATATTTTAAGAGTGTTTTAGGGATAAAAGACACTGCGTTCCTGTCTGAAGGCAAGTGTTTATACTTGTTCCGAATGGCCACACTCAAGGCCTCCTGTCATAGAAAGGGGAAAGACTCAATGTTACGTACAAATGGGGATAACAGCATGCACTTTCAGTCAGTCTCTCCTCGAAGGCATTCATGACAGAGGTACTTGTGTGAAGAATGAAAAAGAAAGCTTGAGACAGAAGTTCAAATCCTGCCTACTTTGTCACCTCTGCACATCTGGCCAATCTCTGTTTCAGGTGGGCGTGATTGTTGCGTTCAGAAATTTAGAAAATGGATGCAACACCCCCCAATTCCAATGTCAGAATGGTGTGGTGAGCGAGGGTTTCAGACACTGTTTGATGTTCCGACAAGCACCTTGTTTGAAGCATACAAATGCATATAATTTCAGTCAAAGTTTGAATTGAATTATTTCTAATATGAGGATGCAGTGCTAAAGAGCTTTGTTTTCATCCTGTCAAGTCAAGTTATCATGACCTGCTCTGCTCCCTAGTTTATGTTTTCCTTTGTTTCTTGTTTTTCTTGTTTCCTGCTGTATTTTGTATACTCACCTCTCCTCATGTGTTGTGTAGTTTTACTTCCTGTCTTTGTGTTTTTCCTGCGAGTTTTGATTGTTTGCCCCATCCTGATTAGTTTCACCTGTGTCTAATTATCTTTCCCTCACTTGTGTATTTAGTCAGTGTGATTCCTTTGTTCTTTGTCAGTTCGTCTCATTTGCTATGTTGACTTTTGCTTTTGTTGCCTGCCTGCCTGTTACCGGTTTAATATCTGCCTGCCTGTCCGTTACCTGTTTGCTGCCTGTCTACCTGTCTGCCTGCCTGCCTGCCAACTGGTGTACCTCCCTGCCTGTCTACCAGTCTGCCTACCTGTACCTGCCAGTAAGCAACAATAAATCATTGAACTGCACCTGTCTGCCTGTACTGTCTGCGTTTGGGTCCTTTCCGTTTCCTGCTTACCAACAAACGTAACACAAGTCACGCGACGCACGCCGCAACTTGGTTATTTTGGTTCAATATCACCGTTTTCATTAGTGTCACTTCCAGCAGCAGCAGGCAGCTGTTTTCAGCTAAAAAGCTCTAATAAACCCACTGTACACTACCTGCCCAGCACCAAACAACAGACCAACAAAATTAGCTACTAGCTGGTTAACATAATGGAGCATTTAGCATACAAAAAGCCAGATAGCTAAAAAAAAAGAGTGAATATTAGACTTACATTCATCAGGTGGCCAGAAACTCAACTCCAATGCTAATGTTGCTCTGTCTGCTGGATGTGTAAATAGGAAACTTTTGGCTAACACATGCACTACAACAACTTTATAAGGTGATGTCAATTTTGGGTTTACAACTTGTTTCGCTGCCCTCAAGTGGCCAAAAAAATCATGGAATGCAGCAGAAATTAGATTACTGCACAAAGTTGACAATAACATGTTAACTATGATTTATTACAACTCTGGTATTTTTGTAAATTCAGCCGCTGGATTTATCAGTACAGTAAATACACTAAGTCAAAATTTAACCAGGAAGTCAGGCTGCAAGCTGTGATTGATGTTTACAATGGAGAGTTTGGGCAATAATTTTACCAGCACCCTTTGTTTTCTCTTCTAAATCATGGTGTACGACTTGTATGATCATCCGACTACTCAGGTTTCTTGCCCTGTTGGACCTATTTTGAGTACAATGATAACTGATCGTACCAATGGAGCCACGAAAATAAAACCTAATAACCCATAGTTTGCCTTTGGGTGCATGTAAACACATAGATTCTCATGCTGTGTTGTTGTTTATTCAAGTTTATGAAAGTTCAGCCAACCCGAATCTGACTCTGAATCAATCTTGCAACCCATCATTTTAGGCTAAAAATACAGCAGGTACAGAAGCAGAGCTAGCATGAGGCCTGATACTGACACTAGGCAGCTCCAGGTGGATTTTTTTGACTTCCCCTGCCTTCCAATGGTGTTGATACCTCAGATCTCGTCTCTTTCTGATTCCTCAAGGCGGAGGTGGGTGGTGGTAGCTCTCTGACAGTGATTATAGCAGTTGGTGGTGGTGCCCACACATAGGTGGAACTTATTTATTCAGGCCAAACAGTCAGTCTATTGCAGAACACACACAAACTGCATTAATTTCTGTCCAAAAATGTGCAGAAACAAACAAGTAGAAAACACATTTTGGAGTGTTTTTTTCAAAGTATATTTTCATGAAAGACTGAGCTCTTACCCAAATTAAATTTACGTCCTTTCATACCCACTTCAAAAGACAGCAGTGCAAAATGTTTGCTGCCCCACAACTAAGAGCCCAGTTAGGTCAGAATTTTTAAAAAAAGCTTCAGAGTGCCTTTAGCCCTGGGCTAAACTTCACTGATTGCAGTTTAAAAGGTGTGTCGAGGTCACAGCATATACAAACAGAGTGCTTTTAGAGGAGACATTTTACTGTATATTTAGCTAATTTAGCAGTATTTCAATCTGTGTAGCGTATCTGCCGAATCAGGCAAGTGAAGCAGCAAGTGGGAGTGTGGCAGACAATCTGAGAGAGGGGAATAGGGAGAATGTGCTGCTACACCTGGAGAGGTTATGGGTGTACACACTGCTGCCAAGTGTAATGAGGATACAACACAATGACCACCAATCCACACACACAGGCTCCAATAATTTCACTAAACTTCCCCCTTTTTGGAAACACTTAGATCTTTTCCACCAACATGGAACCAGCTCTGTTCCGGTTCACGCACCTAATTTTGATCTGTTCAGAGCATTCTGACCAAAAATAAATTGGTTCGGAACCCAGAAAGTTGGTTCCCAGCTGGAACTAAAAATTTTTCCTTGACCTGAAGTGCGAACTGAAGTGGGCGTGTCATATTGTACAGGTCATTGTGTTTTGTGCAACACCCTCCATTGATGACGCATCCTTGATTGCAACAAAAACTTTTCATTTCACCAACTAGCTCCTGATGTCGACTCAGCTAAAAAATCTGACCTATGAAGTTTTGGGGTCTGAATAATATTTCTGCGGGAGATTTTGGAGCTTCACGCTGCATTTTTGTGGTGCTCCACCTAAGACTGAAGACACATTGTAGGTTGGATTTAAATTTTGCTGTCCTCAATTCCCAACATTGTAGAGATATGTTAGGTTTTTACAATCTTAGAAACCCATTCTTTTATCTGCAGCTATTAAGATTTATGCACATTCTTTCCTCCCATCACTATTTTATAGTAAATTATCAAAGGGAAGGAAAGGAAATGAAGTGTAGGAACGGAAAAAAGAGCAAAGTAAAATAATTAAAAGGGAAGCGAGGGAAAATAATGCAAAAGCACAAGCAAAGGAAGTAAAGGAAAAAAAGGAGGAAAGGAAATTAATTGAAAGGGAAGGGGGGAAATTAAGGAAAGGAAACCTATGGAAATCAAAAGAATGCAAAAGGAGAGGCAAAGAAAGGAAAGGGAGGGCAGCTGCTCTCTACGCAGGCAGGACAGGACAGTGTTCCACTTAAAAAATCTAAGCAGAGTTGGACTGAACAGTTTTCATTTATATCTGCTAGTCACTCGGATAGTGGCCATGCCTTTTGCAAAGCCTGTAGGGTTTGATGGGTACACGGGCGATATCAACCTTCATAATTTTGGTTTAGAGGGAGCCAGTGCATAGAAGCTAATATTGGAGAAATATGATCTCTTTTACTAATTCTTGTCAGTACACGTGCCGCAGCCGTGGTGCTGGAGGCCAGGGCAATGCCATCTAGAGTAACTATATCTTTAGATAATGTGTCTCGGAGGTGTTAGGGGCCAAGTACAATAACTTCAGTTTTGTCAGAGTTTAACATTAGAAAATTGTAGGTCATCCACGTTTTTATGTCTTTAAGGCATGCTTGAGGTTTAGCTAACTGATTATTTTCATCTGGGTTGATCGATAGATATAATTGGGTATCATCCGCATAACAATGAAAGTTTATGGAGTGTTTCCTAATAATGCCTAAAAGAGGCATATATAAGGTGAATAGAATCGGCCCAAGCACAGAACCTTTGGCGTGCACGGAGGACTCACCATTAACATGTACAAACTGAGATTGATCTGATAGATAGGATTTAAACCACCTTAGTGCAGTTCCTTTCATGCCAATTAAATGTTCTAGTCACTGTAATAGGATGTGATGGTCAATGGTGTCAAATGCAGCACTAAGATCTAACAAGACAAGTACAGAAACAAGTCCATTGTCTGATACAATTAAAAGGTCAAATAAACTATTGTTATTTAGAAAGTCACAACGGATTGGCAACTGCTTTCTCAAGGATCTTAGAGAGAAAGGGAAGGTTAGATATAGGTCTGTAGTTGGCTAAAACCCCTGGATCTGTCCCAATTCAGGGCCTACCTCCTTACAAAAGAGATATCCACCTGGCAACCATTTTGTCAAAAGGCCTGACCTGGTTTGCTGACAGGGTTTCCAGTATTTCTATAACTCTCTAGTAACACCATGCCACTTGTTGTCTTACAATAAATATGCATGACTTTTCACCAATCCAGCAGACTAATTAATTTGTTCATCACCTCTGGGGTGAGCTGTCATTCTGTCTTTGGGTAAAAGCAGGGCATGAACTGACACTAAGGTTGTCTTTCCCTCACATGCGGGACTCTGCAATGCTAGTTATCCTTTCATACACTGTCAGGAGAAAAAAAAAAAACATGCTCTGAGGTTTCACCCCTCACAAAGTCTCAGGAGGACAGCTGATCCGATAGCTGGCTACAAGCACAGTGACACACACTTTTTTATTAGTGCACAATTAACTGCGGGGCTGGGAATGAATTTGGGCACAGAGGCTCATCGATTGCATTCCTGAGGACGGCAGGGCTCTTTGTAACCTTGTCTGAAGTCCCTAGCTTGCTTAAATTTTTCAGTTTATTTATCCTTTACAGAATGAGGTAGAACCCCCATAGATTTTTTTTAACACTGCCTTGAAAGCACCATCATATTCAGAATTCCAAGAGTAGTGCAACCTAATCAAGACCAGAGTGTATTTCTTATAAGACACAACATATTGGCCTCTGGTTTTAGAGCCTCAAAGTTTACTTTAACTGGCTAGATATGCAGCATGGACCACAGCCACAGGAATCCAGTTTTTGTGGCAATTTGTTAAGGAAAAGACATTTCATATGTTCCACTTGCATCCCCGGTGATGGCCTCTGTCCCTGCATGTCATTGCTGTTCTTTAGCTACCTGCTGAAGGATTCTCTTGACTGGCCATGGGTCAAATCTTCCTAGTATAATTGGAGCTGTAAATCAGTATCTGTAATTACTCTCACTATGCTGCTTTTGACTCTTATCCCTGCAGTTAGAAGGAACCATTTTTAAGTCCTTTTAAGCTTTTGTTTTGCACCATGTTGGATTAGTAATGAAATACAGACAGAAATGTGTAGCATTTCAGGATTATTTTGAAAAGGCTGTAATATTATTTATTTATTTATTTATTATTGTGAAGTTGTGACATCTGAACTTATAGTCACTTATGTAAATGTGAATCTAAAGTCACAATGTTCAGAAGGAGTTGGTTACGCTTAGAGGTCCCCCTACAGGTCTAGGGAAAACAACACATTCACATCAAGCTCTCTCCATGTTAACTTACAGTATATTTGACATGTGGAGCTGCAGGCTAACTATCAGAAATGGAAGGGACAGCTCCCTGAAGCGCTTTGTTTCTCCACAACTCTTGTATCAATACATAAAATGTGGCAATACTTTCAGGCTTCATGTTTATGCATGACTGTGCCTTAGCTAAGACCTTTTTTGTATGGTGAAAAAAGCTTACTGTTCAAGTGTCCATAAATAGACTCTTGGCCGTCCTGTGTGGGAGGACTTATTGAAGTTGGTGAACCCAAAAAGAATGTCGAGCTAAACGAAATGTCTTGCCAGTACACCTGATTCACATTAAACCCATTATCTTTGGTCATCCACTCAGCCTGTATCAATTTTTCATAACTGTTACATCAGGGGATAGACTGGTAATGGGTCTGCTATTTATTGTGAAATACAAGAGCTTATTGAGAATCACTGACTTCAGTGTTAGGATTATGTGAGGTGGAAGATTATGGAAATCTCTTGGATAATATCTGAAGGATTATACATTCAATTTCAGCATAGCAGAACTTTACTGGCTGCTAAATTTATTTTTTGTGCCTAGTGGAAATTTCTAAAGAGCTCCAATTGCACTTATGATTCAAACCCTGGTTCCCTTCCAACTTAAAAAAACCCAACCTTATTTTTTTTAAAGATGTATTTATCTATATTTTTTAAATTGACTCAATTGTTTAAAAGTAATGTGAAGGTGTTCATTCATAGTGACAAAACCATGCAGAATCATCCCCCAACTCATCAATTCCCTTCAGAACTATGGAGCCTCTTTTAGCTCATTGTTTTGGTTTTCCTTCCCACAAACTTCACGCTTGTCAACACGCAGCTGTTTCCAGCAAAAATGCTGTCATAAACCCACTGTACACTACTTGCCCAGCACCAAATGAAAGACAGACAATGCTAGACTAGCTAGTGAACATAATGGAGCATTTAGCAGTGAAAGAGGCAGATATTTTTCTCATGTCATGCTCCAGCCTATAGGGAAAACTTGGCGTAGCATGAAAAATGAGAACCCCCTCTTCTCAGAACCTAAGAACCACCAAGAGATTTCAACCCTCAAAGTATTTATTCATTTTTATACATATATTTTTAAATGTGTTTATTGAACAAACTTCAAAGCATGTTACTGAGAATACACATACTAACTGTAAATAAGAAGTCTGACGGCTTTCTTATATGTTAAACTGTTTCAACCCAAAAACAAACATAGAAACAGACAGCACAAAAAATACACCCATACACACCCATCACCCTGGATTCACCCTCCCACCCGCATGTCCTAGGGGGTAGAGAATACTAAATAAATCCCAGGGGGATAGAGATAGGTATTGATCAAATTAAGTGTCAATTGAAGTTAGAGAGTTAATGTAGCGGAGAAAGGGGTCCCAGGTTCTGTGAAATCTTTTTGCAGATCCTCTGACTGTGTGCTTGATTTTTTCTAAGTGGAGAAAAGACATTAAACCTTTTAACCAAGAAGTTGTGCCAGGGGGGTTGGGACTTTTCCAATGTAACAATATACAGCGTTTGGCTATGAGGGTAGCAAACGTGACAAGGTCAGCTTGGTATTTGGTAAAGCTGCCTTCAACAGGAGATACACCAAAGATAGCAATTAAGGGGCACAGAAAGGGTGTCAAAGAAAGATGTCCAAAAAGAGTCAAGCTTTGGACAAGAGAAAAATGTGTGTGTGTGGTCTGCTTGGGAGAGGGAGCACCTGATACAGGAATCGTCTGTACCAGGAAACAATTTCTTCAGGCTGGCCCTAGTATAGTGGATCCTGTAAATCACTTTAAACTGAATAAGACTCATGCAAGCACATGTGCAAGTGGAGTTGATCCTAAGCAGATCCTAAGATCCTAAACTAAGTGTGTCCAGCTTGAGCCCCAGCTCTTTTCCCCATGTATCCTTTAGCCAGAAAAGAGATGACGATTGTGAAGAGAGAAAATTATAGATTGATGAAATATTGTTTTTTGATTCTGTCATGGTTTTGTGTTTTTGTCCTGTTATTTCCTGTTTTATTTTGAAGTGTTCTCTTCTCCTTGTGTGTCGTGTTGTTTTTCTTCCTGTATTTGTTTGCTTTTCCCTCCAGTTGTGCTTGTTTGCCCCACCCTAATTAGTTGCACCTGTGTGAACACAACAGTACGAATTGACCAGCATGGACCCAGTAGACTTTAAAAATCTTGCGGAGGAGTTTTGGGAAGTAACCTCCAACATTGAGAGACTTAATACGTCCATTAAAGGCTCTGTGGACTTTCAGCGCAGAATTTTCATTTATTCTCTCATGGGAGAGAACCATTTTGTCTAGGCCCTGGCTCTTGCACTTTCCCATTTTGGCAGAAAATTTAGCAGTCTTTGGCCACCTTAAGCAAAGCCTCCAGCCTTCACTCCAGTCTGCTAGCAACCAGCCTGATTCCCGGCCTGCTAACAACCAACATGCTAGCAGCCAGCCTGCATCCCTGTCTGCTAGACTTCCGTCAGTCAGGCTCGGGTACGTTAGCCTGCAACCTGCCTGTCCTGAGCCGGTCCCAGCTCCGAACCCGTACCTGGCTTTTGGGGGTCCTCGCAGTTATCAGTTTGGTTCCCGGCCTGCTATCCGTCCAGCTAACCCCCAGCCTGCTGCTCATCTGCCTGCACCTCAGCCTGCAAGTTATCAGCCTGAATCCCAGCCTGCTAGTTCCCAGCTGATATCCCTGCATGCCTACCTCCTGCTTGCTAGCCTCCAGTCTGCGAATCAGCCTGCTAACCAGCTTGCACCTCAGCCCTTTCCTGTCTTGGCACATTTCTGGAGAACCCCCCAGAAGGAAGCATGGCTTCCGCCGATGTCGTTCCTCACCACTGCCCAGCACCTCAGAGCCATCAGAACAATAATAATAATAATAATTATAATAAAACTTTATTTATAGAGCACTTACCAAAACAAGGTACAAAGTGCTTCACAACAAGAGAAATAAAATACCACAGTGAATGATGAAATATAAAGAAATAAAATACAGAAAAGCAATAAATTAAACAGACAGCTCAGGTAAAATCAGGATATGCTTTCCGATAAAATGTATTTTGAGAAGAGACTCAAATGAAGACACTGACTCAGACAACCTAATTTCTTCGGGCAACTTGTTCCAGAGCCTCGGGGCCAAAGCTCTGTCCCCCCTTTCATCCTGGACTCAGGAAGAGACAGAAGACCCTTGCCCGAAGATCTCAAACTATGTGAGGGTTCATAAGGGATTAAGGTTCTCCTGGTTAAAAGCCTAGCCGCTGAGTTCTGTACAGTCTGTAGTCATTTTTTGCAAGTTTTTTGATTAAGACAAGTGAACAGGCTATTACAATAATCAAGGCGTGAGGAGATAAAAGCATGCACAACAGTTTCTGCATCACTGAGATTTAAAATATATTTTTGCAATATGTCTGAGGTGATAAAAACATGATTGGACAAGCTTAGTGATTTGTTGCTCAAAACATAAATTGCTATCAAACAGGCTTGATATGTTATGACAGGTAACCAGCAGGTGGCAGTATTCGTTTAATTCAATTAAATTCAATTTTATTTATAAAGCGCCAATTCATAACAGAAGTTATCTCATTGCGCTTTTCCTATAGAGCAGGTCTAGACTGTACTCTTTATAATATTAATTACAGAGACCCAACAAATCCCACCATGAGCAAGCATTTGGCGACAGGGCAAGGAAAAACTTCCTTTAAGAGGGCAGAACCAGGTTGTTGGAACGCCATTTCCTTTCAAGTTTTCGTGACATTTGCTTTAATTTGCGGGTTTGGGGGTTATACCACGGAGCTAACCTTCTTTGTTTTATTATTTTTTTTTAGAGGAGCGATAGAATCGAGTGTCGTTCGCAGTGAGCCTGCAGCACTATCAACTAGATGGTCAATTTGGGAGGGGCTGAAAATAATATATGAGTCCTCTATTATATTGAGACATAATATTGAATTAAATGCAGATGGGATCGCTTCCTTGAATCTAGCCACAGCAATATCAGATAGACATCTAGAGTAAGAATTTTTGCCTAATGGCGTGTAGTCCAGTAATAGCAGTTCAAAAGTTACTAAATAATGGTCCGATAAAGAAGGATTCTGTGGAAAGACTATTAAATGTTCAAATTCAATGCCATATATCAGAACAAGGTCGAGGGTGTGGTTAAAACAGTGAGTGGCTTCATGTACACTCTGACAAAAGCCAATTGAATCTAATAATGAGATAAACACAGTACTAAGGCTATCATTTTCAACGTCCACATGAATATTGAAATCACCTACAATAACTAATTTATCTGTTTAGGACTAAACTTGATAAAAACTCTGAGAATTCGGATAAAAACTCAGAATAAAGACCAATACACTATAACAAATAGAATTGGCTGTCGTGTTTTCCGGGTTGGGTGAGAAAGACTAAGAACAAGGCTTTCGAATAAGTTATAATTTAGTTTAGGTTTAGGGTTAATTAATAGGCTTGAGTCGAAGATGGCTGCAACTCCACCTCCTCGGCTGGTGCCTTGAGGAACGTGAGTATTAATATGGCTGGGCGGAGTGGATTCATTTAGGCTAACATATTCTTCATGACCCAGCCAGGTTTCAATAAGACAACATAAGTCAATCTGATACTCTGATATTAAATCGTTCACTAGTACAGCTTTAGATGACAGAGATCTGATGTTTAAGAGTCCACATTTTCTGAACTCTGAGTTGTCATGGTTTAGGTCCACTAATAAACTTGGCCAGATTTCTGGATATGAGAGCTGCTCCATCCAAAGTGTGATGAATGCCGTCTCTCCTAATCAGACCAGGTCTTCCCCAAAAAGGCCGCCAATTATCTACAAAGCCTACATCGTTTGCTGGACACCACCTCGACAGCCAGCGGTGGAATGAAGACATGCGGCTAAACATGTCATCACTGGTCAGGTTTGGCAGGGGCCCAGAGAAAACTATGGAGTCTGACATTGTCTTTGCATATGTACACACCGACTCAACATTAACTTTAGTGACCTCTGATTGGTGTAATCGGGAGTCGTTACCGCCAACGTGATTAACAATCTTACTGTATTTACGTTTATCCTTAGCCAGCAGTTTTAAATAGGATTCAACGTCGCCTACTCCGGCCCCAGGAATACATTTGACTATCGTCGCTGGTGTCGGCAACGTCACATTTCTCAAAATAGAGCTGCCAATAATCACAGTTGGTTTCTCAGCGAGTGTGTTTAGTGATGTGTTGGGGCCCAATAACAAGGATTTCAGTTTTATTTGAGTTGAGCTGAAGAAAATGTATCGACATCCAATTTTTTATGTCAGACAGGCAGATCTGCAGAGAACTCAGCGTAAGGTCAGTGGGCTTGACAGGGAGGTACAACTGTGTGTCACCCGCATAACAATGAAAAGAAATACCATGTCTGCAGATGACATCACCCAAGGCAAGCATGTATAAGGAGAACAGTATTGGTCCCAGAATTGAACCTTGAGGCACACCGTACTTGATATGGGAAAAGGTTGACATGAAGTTATTAATGCTGACACAGAATTTCCTATTGGACAGATAAGATGAGAATCATTCTAGTGCAGTACCAGATATGCCCACCCAGTGCCTCAGTCTATCTAAAAGAACGCCATGATCAATTGTGTCAAAGCACTTAAGTACAGCAGCACTGCGTCTGCATTCATTAAAAGGTCATTAGTGACTTTGAGAAGGGCTGTCTCAGTGCTGTGGTGTTGACGAAAGCCAGATTGGAACTTTTCAAAGGTATTATTGTTTTCCACAGCAGCAAGAAGCTGCTTAGATACAAGTTTTTTGAGAATCTTCGAAATAAAAGGTAGTTTGGAGATTGGACGATAGTTATCCAGGAGGGTGGGATCAAGCCCAGGTTTTTTTTAGGACTGGCTGGACAGCAGTTTTAAAGTAGGAGTGGGATGCAGCCAGTAGACAGCGAGCTGTTAAAAATATTTAGCAAAAGGGTCACAATTAAAACATGACTTCCAATAAAAACCTAGCTGGGATATTGTCCTGAGGGCTGGAGGATACTCTCATAAGAGACATGATGTCTGCGAGTTCAGGCAGAGTAATAGCAGAAACACTGCTCAAAGAATCCTTGAGCGGGTGATCCACATGTAAAAAGGCAGGACTGGGGGTGATATCAGATCTTATTAACTCCACCTTACCAGCAAAGTGCAAAAGAAACTTTTCACAATCAGCATCACAATCAGCAGGGGCACAAGGAGAGGCAGGGTTAACTAACTGATCCACAGTCTTAAATAGGAATCTGTGGTTGTGCTGATAGGAGGAAATAAGTGCAGAGAAATGGCATGTTCTTGCATGCTTCACCACCCTATTATAAAGGAGTAATAACTCTTTCATGGCCACAAAGTGGACCTGGAGACCTGATTTCTTCCATCTGCGTTCGGCTCTTTTGCATTTACTTTTACAACTTTGAATACTGTTATTTAACCATGGCTGTTTTCTAGTCTTTGAGTTTGGTCTATTTTTCAGAGGAGCTATGAGATCTAAGGTTGAAGAACACAGGTAGTTAAAATAATCAACCAACTTGTTGGTGTTGGAGGAATCGGGAAAAACCAGGAGAATTTAACAGTGTACAAAATTTTGAGGCACTATGCTCATTAAGGACGCGTGTGAGCGGGATAAGACAGTACTAGCAGCCTGTAATTCACAGTTAAAAACAATGCATAGGTGATCGGATACAAACATGTTCCTGATTTCCACAGATGGAGTTTTCAGGCCCAAAGTAAAGACTAGGTCTAAGGTGTGGCCACGAGAATGTGTTTGGCCAGACACATGTTGTTGAAAGTTAAGCGTTAGTGATATTTAAAAAATCAGCAGCAAGGTCATTAGAGGAGTCATCAACGTGAATATTAAATTCACCACAAAGAACAATTCTGTCATAATTTAAGACAAGATTGGACAAAAACTCAGGGAGATCCAACAAGAAGGAGCCAGCTGGTTTAGGGGGGCGGTAGATAATAGCAAATATGGCCGAGAGGGGGCCACCAAGTTTAAACATGAGCACTTCACTTTTTAATGAGGAAAGTACAACAGGGTTGCTAGTGTATTGGGAGGGATGTATTGAGAGGGGAGCAAAAAGTAATGCAGGAAGAGGAAAAATTACACCCTTTTTTAATCTTTTGGAGGTTGGTGGCCCAATAATACAGCAGCATGTTGGGTAAGGCAAACCATCCATCCTTTTTGGGTCTCTGGTGAATTACTGTTTGGATCCTAGGGAGCTTACCAAATGCCAAAATGTAAGATAGTATGGTGGCGTTAAGTGACATGGCGTTTTCTCTCTAAATCTTAGAGTCTGAAAACGAAAAAGGATTTGAGGTGCATGTTCATTTTGATGTAGGTGTAGTGCATCTGGAGAGATTAATTTGGCCAACTGTTGACAGGAAAACAAACAATCTTTGCAATATTCAGTTTGTAATCTAAAAATACTATGAAGGTCTTTAACAGATTCACTATTCCATCAACACAGTTTACTGGGTCTAATAATAATACATAATGTAGCTCAAAGTGCTTCACAAGGGAAACAAATCAAAGCAATAACGTGTATTAAAAACAAGAGACACAAGGATCATATTAGTAATAAAAACAAATTAATAAATGGTAAAAACAATCCTAAGATATAAAAACCATAAAACCAGTATGTAAAATATAAAAATATCGAGTACAACACAGTTTGTCCCAAACCTTTGGGGCACAACAACAAAAAGCTGCTTCACCATATTTTTTGTAAATCATCTTTGGTACATTTAGTAAACCAGCGCTCAATTACCTAAGGGAACGGTTTTGAACATAATCAGATAAGCATTCAGAGATGTACAAAGGTGCTAAACCATTTAGGGCCTTAAAAACAAATAAAAGATATTTAAAATCAATCCTCAATGTTATAGTTAGCCTGTGTAATGATGCTAGCACTTGTGTAATATGTTCTCTTTTCCTGGTTTTTAAAAAAATTCTTGCTGCTGCATTTTGAACAAATTGCATACTATCAACAGTTTATTGATCTATTTATTTTTTTAGGTAATCCAGTGCATTACAGTAATCTAGACGAGAGAAAACAAAGGCATGGGTCAGTCTTTTGACAGGTAGGGTCTAACTCTAGCGATATTTTTTAAATGATAAAAAGCAACTGTTGTAACATTGTTGATACAGTATGTGATTTAATATTGAGCTCAGAGTCAAGAATAACACCCAGGTTTTTTTCTTCAGGCTTCTCTCTGTGCATTTGTACTAATTATAAGAATTTCTGTTTTTTCTTCATTTCATTTGAGGAAATTATTACTCATCCACTGTACAATGCTGGAGAGGCAGTTTATCAAGGGATTTAGGGCATCAGTATCATCTGGTGCTACAGATAAATATAACTGAGTCATCAGCATAACAATGAAAATTCACTCCATGTTCGCAAACAATTTTCCAGAGTGGAAGCATACACAGATAAAACAGTAACGGACCAAGAATTGAACCCTGTGGCTTACCAAAGAGAAAGACATGTTTGCGTGAAATATGGTCACCGAGGCTAACAAAGAATCTTCTGCCAGTGAGGTAAGTATTAAACCAATCTAGAGCTGTTTCTGAAAGACCAATCACTTTTCAAGTTGATTTAGAAGTATCCCTTGATTGACTGTATCGAATATAACACTTAGATCAAGAAGTACCAGAATGGAAAAATTTTTATTATCTGCGCTCACTCTAAGATCATGCTGTCTTGGTACTGTGTCCCTTTCTAAAACCAGACTGAAATTTTTCATGAATATTGTTGTCATGTAAGAAAGCATCTAACTGTTTAAACACTGCCTCTTTCAATATCTTACTTAGAAAAGGCAGGTTTGAAATAGGCCTAAATTTGCTCAAAGCAGAGGGGTGTTTTTTAATATAAGTAAGACTAAAGGCTTGACTAGAGCTGTTTTGAGTGCATCTGTAAAAGGGTCTGTAGAGAGCAATTTACAATATCCAATACATCACAAATAACACTATCCAAAACCTCCTTAAAGAAAAAAATTGGGAATTGCATCCAGGGAGTAAGTGGAAGACTGAGTTCCCCTTCACTAATTTTACATTACTCATTTTACTAATTTTAATTTGTTTCTGTTCTGTAGCTTATGTTCACTGAACATAAGCTAGATTTTATTATTAATAGGTACTCAGCATACAGTGATACTGTGTTCAAAACCTCCACTGTGTATGCTTGAGAACGATGTGGAACATTTCAGAGCTATAGCTAGGGGTTCTGTAGCCAATGCAAAGAGTCAAGGTGAAAGGGGACACCCCTGCTGTGTGCTGCAAGTGAGAGGAAAAGGGGGATAGATTTTGGAGTTTGTTTTAACACTAGCTAGTGGAGCAGACTATAGAAGGCGAATCCATTAGATAAATTTAGGGCCAAAGCCAAATTTTTGTAGGACTGTAAATAAATATTGCCATTCTAGGTAATCAAACGCCTTCTCTGCAGCCTATGAAATTTCCATTTCAGGAGATGGAGAGGCGTGAGAGAGAGAGATAAAATGTCATGGTCTTGGGTTTTGTTATTTCCTGTTTTATTTTGTAGTGTGCTGCCTCATGTGTCTTGTGTAGTTTTACTTCCTGTCTGTTTGCTTTTTCCGCCATTTTTCATTATCTGCCTCGCCCTGATTAGTTTCACCTGTGTCTCGTTTTCTCCCCTCACCTGAGTGTATTTAAGTCTGTGTACTTCCTTTGTTCTGTGTCAGCTCATGTGCCTTGTGTTCCAGCCATCTTTCCTTGAGTTTGTTCCCTGTGTTTTGGATTTGCTACCTTGGTTTTTGGACTTGTTTGCCTGTGTTTGGACTGCCGTTCCATGGTTTTGATCTCTGCAGTCCTGACCACCCCTGTAAGTCTTTGTACTTTGACTTTTATTAAACCATTGCACTGCACCAGCTCTGTGTCTGCAATTGGGTCCAATTCCTCATGTTCCCTGTTACCCGGCTTGAACTGTGTTACCAAATTACATTAAGAAGTCTACGGACACTAGAGGACAACTAACGACCCAAAGGTGCCAGCACCTTTGCCAATAACTTGACAATAACTTCTCAGTTGAGTAAACTGATGGGTCTGTAGCTACCGCATAAGTTAGGGTTCTTATCTTTCTTTAGTATAAGAGAAATCAAAGCCTGGTTCAGTGTCAGTGGTAAAATGCCCTGTTCTAGTGAATTGTTAAAAACATATAATAATAAAGGAGCAAGTTGTGCAGCAAACCTCTTATAGAACTCAATCAAATCATCCGGGCTGAGGGTTCTATTATTCTGCAGGAAGTGATTTCTTCTAAGTCCAGTGGTTCATCTAAACTTTCTGCCATTTCTTCATTTACGGTTGCTAAATCTAAATTAGTGATAAAAAACTCCATGACAGAAGTATAAGCTGGAGGCTGCGATTTGTAAAGGTTGGAGTAAAATGAAGAAAACACATATGAATTTATGTTTACTGGATCTGTCGTCAGGTTCTGAGAAGAGTCATATATTTGTAATATGAAGTGAAAGGCATATTGGTGCCTTAGCAGCAAGGCTAAAAGACGACTAGCCCTGTCCCATGCTTATAATAAGTTGCTCTTGTCCGTTGTTGTAGGTGTTCTGCTTTGCTTGTGGATAACAGGTCAAATTCGATTTGCAGTTGTAGGTGTTTAGCTGCCAGATCAGGATTCGGTGAGGAGACCTATTGCCTATCTATGTCTAGAATAGCATTCATGAGTTGTTACTGTCTCACCTTTCTGGGTTTGGCCAAATGTGCACTGAAAGAAATGATATGCCCCATGGATAAAAGCTTTCAGTGTTTCCCATAGAAATGATGGGGTTATGGGATCAGACCTATTGGTGTGTAAAAAGAAATCAATGTTTGTGGATACATAGTCCAGTCAGTTTCCACCCTCATTTTATGTTTACATGAACCTGAGGGGAGGCAGAGGTCTAGTATACAAGGGGCATGATCGGAAATTACTATAGCAGTGTATTCTGTAGATCTGACGGAAGGTAGAAGGACCCTGTCAATTGAAATTTCAATACTTGAGACAGTGGAGAAATAAGAAAAATCTCTAGAGGTAGAGTGAAGGATGCGCCAGGGATCAACACATCCCATCTGATCCATACACGCTGATAAGGTCTTAGACATGGCTGTTGGTATGGTTGATTTGAATTGTGAATGGACAAGAAAATATTGTAGACATAAAACTTGGGCTATCCCAGTTTGGTGCATACACAGTAACTAATACAACCGGTCCTTGGTAAAGAGTACCAGAAACCAGGGTAAAAAAATGTGATCTGGGGTAAACCTGATTCGTTTATATATTAAAATTACAGTGCCTCTGGATTTAATATTGAAGTGGGAATGGAATATTTGTTCAACCCATGGTTTACGGAGCTTGACATGGTCAACTGTATTTAGGTGTGTCTCCTGTGTCTTCCTCCCAGCATCACAAGACCATAGGTACAGACAATGAACCAAGCGAGGCATCACCTCCTTTTGCCAAATAATAACAAATGGAAGCCTTAATAATTTTGAGTATTTACGCCAGTCTTACGAGCTGGGGAAAGAGGATTTTAACTAGTACCTACAGATCCACCACTTAAGGATCCCTGATTCTGTTGAGCCCTCAAGAATAACTCAGATACTTATTGATGCTTATAATTCAAAAAACACTGAAACAATACACTTTATTTATACTTTTCGAAACAAAGTTACAAAGTGCTTTACAAAACAAAATAAAACTGGTAGACAAACAATGATAAAACTAAAAACAGTATAGCAGATACACAGCATTGGGCAAAAGGAGTTAGAGTAAAATAAAATGTCAAATAATTAAAATAATCAAAAAAATAAGAGTAAAGAGCCTTTGCAGGTTTTAAGAAGTGACTTAACAGACAAAGCATAATCAGACCACAAACCCTGTGACAGTGCACTTATAAAAATATGTTTTTAAGAGGGATTTAAAAGACGATACGCAGCTTGCCCGTCTGATCTCCTTAGGAGGTTGTTCCAGAGAGTGGGAGCCCTAACAGATACGGCCTGGTCACCGTTGGTCTTTAGCCTGGAATGTGGAATGGCTAGCAGAGCCTTGGCTGAGGACCTCAGGTTCCGACCAGGCATGTATGGTGTCAGAAAATCTGAAATGTATATGGGTGCTAGTCTAGAGCGGGCCTTATATCTTAAAATCAATTGCCCTTCTTACCAAAATAATCAACTCTATTTGCCCAATGGAGAAAATAACTTTCACTCTTCAATTTCAAAATGAGAAGGGGGATAAACACGTACTCCTTGTTGTTGTAGGTGACTCGGAGACGTGCTGGATACAGTGTATGAAACTTCACTCCCCGCTTGTCAAGAATTCCCTTGATTGGGTTGAATGCTGTTGTCTCTTTGCCACTGCTGCGCTCAATTCCTTGTAGATCTTGATTCTGTGTCAGTTGTAAGAAGAGTCCTTCTGAGGCTTTGCCCACTTCAAGACAATCTTTCTCAATATATCGATGAAACCTAACAATAACAGGTCGTGGAGGTTCCCCTGGTTGTGGTTTTGGTTGCAGGCTGTGGTGAGCACGATCTAACTCAGGTGGCCCAAAGAGCAAGTGCCCAGCAGGGCAGAGAACAACTTGGCAGTAAAGTCCCTAGCATCTTTCCCAAAACTCTGACATTTTGGTATTTTGAACGTGATTCCAGGTCTTCCACAGCGCCGTATTCTCCTCTACCATCGATTCTAGGTCCACTCACGTCAAATTCCAGCTGTATTATCCTGTTGCTGTGGTCAGATAGGCTAGTCTCCATCCCTCTGATAGTGGAAGCTTGAGTTGCCAAATACAGCTGAAATAATTCGACTGAGGACCGGATAGGTTCTAAGGAGCTATTCAGTAGAACTGTGAGTTTGCCGGTCATACCTCTCCTCAGCTTTTGACCTTGATTTTGGGCTTGAGTCGCCTTACTTTTTCCTGCTTTGCTCATTGTGCCTCTCAAATTTCTGAGTAAAGCAAAGTGATTACTTCAAGATACTAAATACTAGAAAATACTATGTGATGATAAATGGTATTTTATGAAAAGAACATGCTGAAATGATTTGGAGCTCGGACAACGTGCGTCTTAACACCACATTGCATAAATGGTAGTCTCCCACCCTCAATGTATTTATTACTCACAACTTTTGGGACACTTAAGCTTCAGGATGGTCTAACAACAAAATAAACTAAATGGAACAAAATCCTTTCAACCTATAATTACCTACTTAGAACACTAAACGCCTAACACATAAACAGGAAAAAATATTGATCAAATGAAAATGCTACGCATCCCTATGGATCCCAGGGCTGCTACACACTGTATAATACTATTTACAATATTTTACAAATGTGGACAGCACTATGTTGGATGGCTGGAAGTAGAGAGAAAAGAGCCCACCGAACCTAGGGAACGCTGGCGTCATACCAGTATCTGCCAGATTGGAACTGATGAGCTTCATGGAACAACCTACACACTTACCTAAATAATCATGCACCACAGCCAATCAGAGAGGATCACCTGCAGCCTATTAGACACAGCAGGTTCACCAGAGAGAGAAGGAGAAAGAGATGCACAATCACATGCAGAGGGATTTTAAAGCACATAATATACACATCTACAAACACAATGTGACTGTAAAACCCTGAGGTCCTAACACTCAGAGGTTATTGGAGACAAACAGAGCTAAAAGTAGAGTCAAAATTGGACTTTCATTGGGTGGAAAGAATGCTATGTTGCTCATTATCTGCTAAATTTACAAATAGTTTGCCAACACATTTGTGTTGTGTTTACAGCTTGTCATGCTGTCCCTAAGTGGCCAAAAAATCTATTAAAGTGTAACTTCACCCCCAAATTCTGCTAGCTCGCTCCCTCCCTCCCAGCATATTTAAAAAGCAAACAACAGAAAGAGAGGAGAGACTGAAGTGAATCACCAACCTAGTCTTTGACAAGGTCATGTGTCTGAAGTTTCATTAGGAGACTGCATGCTCTTTTGGATTGTTCACAAAGGAAAGTACATGAACTCAGCATTCCAAAATTGAGCATTGAATGCAGCCTTCCAGCTGCCATTGGTCAGTCTGACCTGTGACCTGTGATGTCACCAAGTCAATAAAAGGAGTCAGCGACCATCTTTCTCTCTCTCTCTCTCTTTTCTCCGCTCTTTGCTCTTGACTTCTACAGCGCTGCTAGGCAGCAGCTGCTACCACAACCATGTAATCTGCTTGAAGCAGACACACAGCAACTGAACTCTCTTACTGCAGCGACGCGAGGACCTGTGTAAGATTTCTGCAACAAAGTTTAGCTCCAACAGCTATTACACAAAGCCTGCCAGCTAACTTTAACAAGCAACTAAGGAGAGACTAGAAGTCAAATTTCAATTTGATTTTAAGCTGGTTAGTAAAATCCCAGATAGCAGTTGACTCTAGGCTTGATCGTCCTCCAAACTGGCAGACCCACATTGTAGTCTCACCCATTTTACTCCCCATTTTCCTTTATTCCAGACATGGTTGGGCGTACACTCAGGAGTGGGCGGTGTCATTTGGACCTCACAGTCGGTCAGTAGAATTAAAATAGATTTGGGACTGGTTTTAAATTTTCACTTTAACCTAACAGCTGAGATTAATTCTGCTTCCAGAGCAGCTTTGCCTTCAGGAAATGTTTGTTGAATTAAAAGTCAGCCTGCTCTTTACCCACCTCTAACTAGAATCATTTTACTTACCACCAAACCCTGCAGTTACTTGTAACCTAAGACTAATTCTACTGCTTTTCACTGTTACCCCTCAGACAACATGCACAGTTAGCCCTGTTATTTCTATTCTTGTGGGTATATTTGGACCACACATACACACTACTAAATCATACTGCACACATGCCCAAGCTCACACATACAGTATGTGGGAGGCAGAGGAGTTTGACTCCACAGTCTGCAGTTCAGGGGGGGTCTCAAAGGGAGTGTGAAGAGTTTATTTCGATTTATTAAAAAGAAAAAATAATCTAGTGTGAAGAATAAAGGGATGCTGTCCCTGCTGGGACCTGTATCTTCTGCTTCATTTGCATAAAGGTCTGTACATCAAAGGTCATGGATGCCGTCTTTCAAATATTCAAATGCAGCTTGTTACAAGCTCCATCACTACTTTTATCAAAGGCAGGTGAAGGCAGGGAGAAAGCCAGAAAGCTCTTTTTTCCCTCACTGGTCAGCTTGACTGTTCTCCTGCCTGCAGGCCTGACAGACTGTCATTCTATAGGGCATCCTTCCCTTATCTCCTAGGAGGATATCATGCTGACAAGCAATAGCTGAAGTGAGCATGACAGTGGACGTGTTGAGGAAGATGTTTCTCCATAAAAGGGGAGCTGCTTTGTCCACACTGTGGAGGAAAACTGCTGCTGTGGCACTTCTGCCTGTATGAGAAGACAGCAGGAACAGACCAACTGGCTTGCAGGTTTCCAATACTGTACAGAACACTGTTTCTCTACAGCAGCTAGCATGTCAAAATAATTAGAACATATTCAGGAAAATGATTGACGTTGTTTGACTACCACATGGGGCATGAAACATAATCCTGCTAGCTCTGTTTACCAGTTTATTTGTACATCTTTGTGGTGTGTGTATACAATTATATGAAAAAAGTGTGTGTGCCAGGTGCTCCTCTGTGTGGGTGTGGATTCTTTTAGCCCTCACATATGCTCAGAGTAAAGCGCAATAAATCAAATTAAAAAGTAATACTTCTGCTGTGTTTGTAGGCAAAGCATTCTCTAGCATGTATCATTACCACAGATTGCCCATTCATCATGCACTGTTGTAGGTTGAACAGTAATGTCAAATCGACAAATATCAGGTACGGAGTGAAGTTAGACTGAAGCTTTTACTAATGCACATATGTGCACATATATATATATATATATATATATATATATATATATATATATATATATATATATATATATATATATATATATATATATATATATATATATATATATATATATATATATATATATGTATATGTATATGTATATGTATATATGTATATATATATATATATATATGTATATATATGTATATATATATATATATATATATATATATATATATATATATATATATATATATATATATATATATATATATATATATATATATATATATATATATGTATATATGTATATATATATATATATATATATGTATATATATATATATATATATATATATATATATATATATATATATATATATATATATATATATATATATATATATATATATATATATATATATATATGTATATATGTATATATATATATATATATATATATATATATATATATATATGTATATATATATATATATATATATATATATATATATATATATATATATATATATATATATATATATATATATATATATATATATATATATATATATATATATATATATATATATATATATATATATATATATATATATATATATATATATATATATATATATATATATATATATATATATATATATATGTATATATATATATATATATATATATATATATATATATATATATATATATATATATATATATATATATATATATATATATATATATATATATATATATATATATATATATATATATATATATATATATATATATATATATATATATATATATATATATATATATATATATATATATATTGTGTATATATATATATATATATATATGTATATATATATATATGTATATGTATATATAACACATTTTTGCATATAACAACATTGTCTTTGCTCAGTGGATTTGGACCAACTTGTCCTAAATCAAGTTTTAATATCCAGAGGATGGTTGCTCTCCCTCTTTTATGTGTATGTGAACAAAATGAACAAGGCTTTAATTTATGCCTATGATATCATAGGAAATAATTGACCTTCAGTGTGAAATGAGAAGTGCTGGGAGCAGCCATTCATCAAATCCATGTGAAGGACATTTTCCCCCCAAGTCTCTTTAGTCTGGGGGGGTCTGTGGTTTAATTGACCTCTTCCTGTGATATTTGATAGAGTTAAAATAGTCTTTGTGAAAGTTATGGCTAAACTTAATTTAGTTTAACGGACTGTTGAAAACACTCTGATCTAGCATCCAGTGACCTCCATTGTATTTTTAAAAATGTTTTGTTTGTAAAATAATGCCAAGGGTCACACAGTGCAGCATTGAACAGCATAATTTTTAATACTGCTTTATTCACATTTTCATCATGTTTGCTTATAGTGTGTCTGCTGCGTTTGATTCTCCCACAAGAGCTTGTCAATAAAAATCTGTTCAACAGCCAACTCTCACGATTCTTAGATTTTAGAGCCTCTTACCAGCACTTGAAATGCAGCATAGGTCAGGAGTACACTTTGAGTCTGCACTTGCGAATCCACTACAAGTTAATTTTGACATGAATATAAAAATATATATTCATTGTGATGGATTATCTAGGTCAAGTAAGTTTCAGTTCTCTAAAATGTGGTTAATACTGTACATAGCAATGAAATAAACAGAAACCAGTAGAAAACACATTCAACAATCTACAACATATTCTTTAGTTAAGTAAAAGTAACAATCTTGGTTTATCTTGGTCTCATCAGACCACAGGACATGGTAGTAATCCAGACTAGTAATCCATGTCCTTAGTCTGCTTGTCTTCAGCAAACGGTTTGCGGGCTTTCTTGTGCATCATCTTTAGAAGAGGCTTCCTTCTGGGACGACAGCCATGCAGACCAATTTGATGCAGTGTGCGGCTTATGGTCTGAGCCCTGACAGGCTGACCCCCCACCCCTTTAACCTCTGCAGCAATGCTGGCAGCACTCATACGTCTATTTCCCAAACACAACCTCTGGATATGACGTTGAGCACGTGCACTCAACTTCTTTGGTCGACCATGGCAAGGCCTGTCCTGAGTGGAACCTGTTCTGTTAAACCGCTGTATGGTCTTGGCCACCGTGCTGCAGCTCAGTTTCAGGGTCTTGGCAATCATCTTATAGTCTACGCCATCATAGAGCAACAATTCTTTTTTTCCAGATCCTCAGAGAGTTCTTTGCCATGAGGTGCCATGTTAAACTTCCAGTGACCAGTATGAGAGAGTGAGAGCGATAACACCAAATTTAATACACCTGCTCCCCATTCACACCTGAGACCTTGTAACACTAACGAGTCGCATGACACCGAGGAGAGAAAATGGCTAACTGGGCCCAATTTGGACATTTTCACTTAGGGGTGTACTCACTTTAGTGGCCAGCGGTTTAGACATTAATGTGTGTTATTTTGAGGGGACTGCAAATTTACACTGTTGTACAAGCTGTACACTCACTACTTTACATTGTAGCAAAGTGTCATTTCTTCAGTGTTGTCACATGAAAAGATATAATAAAATATCTACAAAAATGTGAAGGATGTACTCACTTCTGTGAGATACTGTAGCTGTCCAAGTAGCTGTGAAGTAAATGTAGTGTAGTACAATATTTCCATCAGAAATATAGTGAAGTATAGGTATAAAGTATCAAAATAGTGTAGTAAATGTTTTTACAAAAAGTTGCATGATGAATTTAGGTCTAATATTTACCCTCCTTTTAGCTCTGGTTTGGTCTTCACAAACTCCTTGGTCTTTAGCTCCTAAATGCTCCACTATGTTCACTAGTTACTAATTTTATCTGCTCGTAGGTGCTGGGCAGGTGTACAGTGGGTTTATCAGAGTTTATCACAAGTACATTATGTCCATTAGAAATGAAGTGCAGTGGAAGTATAAAGTACCCTAAAATAAAAGTAGTCAAATAAAATAAAAGTACCTAAAAATTGTACTCAGTTGCCTATATGGGGGCAAAAATTACACATTTTTGACATATTATATTTTAGCCATATCAACTTAGCCTATTGCCTGTTTACACATCCAGCAGACACAGAGAAACATAAGCATTAATTTGAATTCATGTTTCTAAACACCTCATGAATGTAAGTCCAATATTCACTATCTTTTCAGCTCATTTGGTCTCCACCAACTCCCGATACAGATATCCATCTCTTTAAAGGCGAAATGCTCTATGCTCTATGTTCACCAGCTATTTGCTAACTTTGTCTGTCTGATGTCTGCTGGGCTGGTAGTGTACAGTGGTCGGAGCTTTTTTGCTGAAAACAGCTGCCTGGTGTTTTCAGATTGATTAGAGCTGTGAGATTGAACCAAAACAGTAAAGTTATGGGCTGTGAAACCAAAGCAATCAAGCTAAATAATGCTAAAAATCTCTTTAGAGTTGAGGTGAAGTGCACAGTTGGTGATACTTCTCTGTGGGTTTGTTGCTACAAATGATTACTTTCACATCACACAGTCATTTGACCCATTGTTATAAAAATATTAATTAGTGCAGCTTTTAGAAGTTGAATAGATGAAAACCTTGAATTAGAGTAAACTTACTGTAAGTATGCTACCGCAATGTCACAAGCTGTGGGCAGTGATGTTAGCCTTTAAGTGTGGAAAAAAAGGTGATCTGATGATGATGTAATGATGGTGATAAAGGAATCGTCGTAAATATATATACACGAAATGATGATTTCAAATGCTACATGGTATGATATATGATACATGGTATTTTAGACATATTATAGCCATCTCTGCTATGCGTTCAGTTATGTAGCCTATTTACATTCATGGAAACATTCAAATGCAGCATCTAGCTTTAGTCACACTGTTTGAAGCAGAAACTGCTGTTTGAAGTAAACTGTTTTATTGAATTGCAGAAAATTGTAAGTCTAACAGTCATCCTTTTTCTGGAACAATGTAAAAATATTGCAGTCACATAGTAATTATCTTTTAATCAGTAAGGTTTGTCACTGATTCTCTGCCTGCATGCCCGTGGCATGGGCAGGACTTTGAGCAGCTACAATTAGAAGCAGATTGAGATTTCTCTTTCTACATCCAAAGAGGGCTGGCTCAGAGGAGCACTGAAAACCAGAGAGCCTTGTTGGCAACTGCAGTCTGTCTGCATCTGAAGCTTTTCCACTGGGAACCCTAATCATAGCTACAAACTCAGAAATCAGGGTCAGGAAATGTGAAGAATTCAGAAGGGGGCTTGGATAGAAGGCACTGAAGTATACATTTTGGAGATCTCTCAGTCCAAGGCCTTCCAGAGGTCTTTCTCCGAGGAATGTCACAGAGCTGGTTAACAGTGAAGCTACCACAAAGTAAAAAGAGATAGATGAAACTTGTTTGCATAAAAGATATTCCTGTCTTTCGTCTGTCTGTCCACTTTCTTCTGTATTGATGCCAGTTGCCTTATACCAAAAATGTTGCTTTACTTAAGTGATAGTCCTTTAGATAATTATGATACAGGAAGACTTTTATTTACCCTACATATGTTGGCCATGTACTCTCCCACTAGTTTCCTAAGGCAGACACTTGTAACTACTGATGTGGAATATCTTTGATTTCATGGAGATTCTGACATCACTTCGAAGAGTAGCTCTTCTGATATTTTTTATGGTCGAGGCTGAGCATAGAAAATAATGTATATAGTGGACATCCAACTCCAGTAGGATGTTCAATGTGAAACAATGAAAAAAATAAATACTGAACACTAAAACAGAATATTGCAAGCTCCGAAAGTATTAATGAGGCAGTCACCACAGGATGAATCCCACTGACTTTGTTTGTCATGATTTGACTATTCCTGTTGCACCACCAGTCAAAGTTATTATTCATTGAATTATCTCAACATCTACCTCATGGTTTGGCACAAAATATTGTTCAAGCATTCATGGTTTCAAGACAATCAATCCTACTGGCTTTGGTGAGCCCCTTACTTTTGGTCAAGCGCCACCTTGAGGTTGAATTTTGTGATTTTAAATGAAATGTCTTGACAACTACTAAATGGATCACCATGAAATTTAATTCAGGCTAAACTGTTATAACTGATTCCTTAAAGCTAGAATGTGGACCTTTTGTCTCCCTTTTCTGTGACAGTAATTATACAAACACTGTCGATGCATGCTTATGATGTATGCCTACAGTGAGCTCGCCCCAGGCTTTTATCTGGAGCATCAGACACTTGGATGCTTCTTAGGTTTTACTCCTAGTTGCTGCAACCTACTCCATCGCTACGGTTGCTCCAGAGCCATGCAGAGAAAGAGAGTTGCATCATCTCCATTTAATTTCGATTCAAGTAGCTTTATTGGTGTGACTGCCTACAATACAACATTGCCAAAGTATATTAACACAAACTATATAATCATAACAAACAAAATAAACAATAAACAATGCTCAAAAAATTTTTTGTTTACAGCAATGGCGGATCACAGAGCTCTCTACATGGTTCTGGGTTGCTCCCCTGCTTCTGCTCTGGCAAACCAATCACTGCTGGTTGGCGTAAAACGCATCATTACCAGTGCACCAGAGCAGGAATGTCGCCACAGACACCAGATTTTAAAATTTTGTATACTGCAAAATATAGAGAGGTTTACCTGCCGGTGATAGGCTTAATCAGCATTGTGTGATTGAATGTAACAGACGTTCAATTATATGTAAACCCATACTAGCTTTAACTTATCCATTAGCGCCATCTTTAGGTCAAAGTTTTACTTTTTCTAATATGTTGTTTTGTGACCAAATACCTGCAAAACTAATGACATTCCCATCAGCCTCTGCTGTACTGTGTTTAGTGCTAAGTAGCAAATGTTAGCATGTTAACAAGCTAAACTAAGATGGTGAACATGGTAAACATTATACCTGCTAAACATTAGCATGTTAGCGTTGTCATTGTGAGCTTGGTAGCATGCTGATGTTACCATTTAGTTCAAAGCACCACTGTGGTTAGTTACAGCTTCACAGAGCCGCTAGCATGGCTGTACTCTTAGTCTGGTTGCTAAAGTTGCTAAAAAGATTGCCTATAACACAGTGAGATTGTATTTTCAACCTTGTTCCCGTAACAAATTATATGAATGCCTGAGCGGCTGAAATGTCTGGGATTATGAATGCCCGAGATGGCTGTCAAATGTAGGATGGTTGTAGATCAGGGCCACCATAATCCCAAAAATGATTGAAACTATTTCCTTAAATAGCCTGTAGCCTATGCAGGAGGTAATAAGATTAATACAATGTTGTGATTATACATTGCAAAATAAATCTGTAAAGAGCCTAATGTAGGCATTGCATCATTTTGTAATCTTACTTTCGTTTTAGAGCAGAAGTAGTTTGTTTAGTGTTGTGAGCTTTATAATCCTTTAATGTTAACCATGGGCAGCACAGCTTGCTCTGTGAAAGGATGCCACAACAACTGGAGGAAGAGAAAAGGGTTTTAAACCAAGCGTGTTTTGATCATTATCCTCTGACCCACTCACAATGCTGTGGAACCCCTTACGACTTGCATCCAGCACCAAGGGACGAAGAACAGTTGAGGCTTTGGCTAAAAGCGCTAAATTTGAAAAATCCACCAAAACAGCCATATGTTTGTTCATTTTACTTTGTTGATGGAAAACCAACAGACCAACACCCTTTTCCGGAAAACTTCCTGGGCTATGAGATCGCCGTTAAGAAGCCACGGAGGGTTCTGAAACGGGGAACAAGTGAGTCTGCTTTATTATTGTTTAGTTATTCATACAAGTTACCGTTAGCTAGCTAATGTTACAGGAAAAATGATTTGAGGATGCACAAAGGTTTATTGATAGAATAAAATATATATATATATATATATATATATATATATATATATATATATATAATAATAATAATTAATAAGAACTCAAACATGCAACGTCTAGCTATGTTGCCTTTGAATTCGCCCACTCCATGAGTTGAATGAGTTTAACGAGTTAACAATTCTGTCTGATATCAGGCAAATGTCTGTGCAATCCTGCAATACTACAAATTAAATGGGTAAATAATAGCTGATAATAATAATGCTGATAATTACAACTTTTGGAGAGCGGGCCAGTAAAAATTGTCTTGGCGCCAGTAGGTTTCAAACCCACTGGCCAGGCAAAAACTGTTAAAGCCGTGACAGTTTGGCTGCATTCACTAAGTGTTTCCAGCCATTATTCCCCTGCCCTGTGTCTGCTGTCTCTCTACTGTCTGTCTGTCTCTCTCTGTGTGTGTGTGAGTGTGTGTGTGTGTGTCTCCGTGGGCATGGCTGCTCTTCCCGTCTACCTCCACTGGCTCTCGACTCCAATGCTCCCACTCACCTGACACTCATCCTCCAATCACTCCGCTCAGGCAACCCAACTGCCTCCAATCAGCTCATCTCTTTGTCTATTTGCTCCATGTTTGCTTGCATCCGCTAATGTGTGTTTCTTTGTGCCTCAGGATCACTACTCACTTGCCTGTTCTCCGTTTGCTTCTGCCTGCCTGCCAGCTATGCTCCTCTCAGCCACACCATCTCCACCGCCATTACCTCCACTTCCTCGTTGCCTGCTAACAAGCCACGCTTCCCTCAGCTTTGCCATCTCCACCGCCATTACCTCCACTGCCATTCTGCCTGCTCCGGATCCCAAACCCCAGCTAACTCCCTCACCCTTCTTCCCTTTATTCAATAAATCTTTTTATTACATTCAACCTCCTTGTCTGAGTCCTGCTTGTGAGTCCAGCCCTGTTTATAATAATAACAGTAATATAGCCAGCCACATCAAACCCTATAAACGTGGAAGTTGAGGAACCCAAATTAAAAGATACGCAGATGCCACTGAGCTCCACCACATGTGACAAAGTGACACAGTTTTGCAAGAAACCCCTTTACAAAGGCTTGCTGTGCACAGATGCACTATGTCATCTCCATACGGCCTTACCTTTCACTTGTTGGCCCAAAACCTTATGCCTTTGTACAGTGGCAGCTTTCAGCTTGACCCCATTGATCAGCTTCTGATGACACTGATGAAACTCAAGCTCATGTTGCTCCATGAATACTTTGCAGAGAAGTTCAATGTTTGTCAAAGCAGTGTCAGCAGAATATTAGTGTACTGGATTGACCTGATGGAGAATCACATGAGGAACTACATCCCATGGCATACAAATGTGCGTAATATCACTTAATGTAGTTTTAATGTAGCTTAGCATAATGACTAGCTAATCTTACATTTATGTTTACATTTGTCATAAATGTAAGGTTTTGCAGTCTAGCTTGCTAAGGATGCTTATTCAGACAAGACTCTTGTAAAAGTGCATAATCATAGATTAAAAAACGAAGTAGTGGAGAGATAAAATAGCTTACCAACCTTCCATAAAATTGAGGAGGCATGGCTATATGCCCTCCCTTGACCAGCGATGCAGCCAGCTTTCTCCACCATTCCAAGGCTCTGACCATGACCAAAATAACATTCCACTTTCATCTTCATAGTGTAGGACTACCTCACCACTGTGGAGGTACTGATATGCTTCGGTACTTTTGAGGTTCCTCATCGTGGAGCCAGCTACACAAAAAGACACTACAAAGTAATTAAAAATGTCCTCATAGGTGATTTCAGGCCATTTTCGCATGCCGTCCTCCCAGTCACTGATGGCTGATGGATGTGGTACTTTAAAACCATCCGATCATCGCAGTGTGGCTGCTGAATATTTCCATATTTCATTCATTGTTGACAATGCTATTAGCTAGCAAACTATGCTAGCACTAAACCGGAAGAACATATACAATAACGTTCGAACTGGAAGGAAAAAAATGGGCAGGGCAGTATAAGGTGAATATAACATGTTTTCCATTGAAGATTTTTTTTGGTGTAAATTTATATCAAAGGTAGTTCTGTTATGTTACTGCAAACTGCCAAGTCCAGCTACTTTACATTAAATCCTAAAGCACATTTCTCCTATTCTGAGCAGTGGTGCGTGAGGTTTCACCAGACCATGAATCCCCAAAATAAATCACATGAGTGAAAGTGAAATGAGCAGCTTGTTACTGTTCAATCAACTGTTCTTACTTTGAATCTTTTAGAAACATAGAAAGGCAATTCAATCCCTTCAAGCCTGTCTGTACCTTTGTCTGAACAGTACATATTTTTACCCACTGAGCTTCCTCAATGTCTTGATTTTATATTTTAAATAGAGAAATGTATATTTGTGTTGTAGCAGTGAAACTGTAGCTCAACAGACATAAAGCAGAGCTACAGAAAGAACTACGAGAACGTTTGTTCAAACCCATAATCAGCATACATCTCTGTTCTCTGTCTCAATATCCATGTCTTTGCTCTTACTTCCACCCCTACTGGGATGTCAAGAGTTTTTCCACACATCAATCAACGTGCAGACTGCAATAAACTACCATTACATGCCCTGCAAACTATTCTAGAGTGCTTCCCTTCTAATCTGTCATGATGAAATCCAAAAAGAACCACTTGAAAACCTTAAAAAAGGGCTACAATATGCTGCATATCCTATTGGAATGAGTTTCTCAACTCGTAAGTAATGAATCAAATGTGAAATGATGCTGAAACTAGCATTATCACATAGGAAAGGATTACAAGAAACACCAAATAAGCTTCTTTAACATTGCAGTATCACAAGATACAGCCTGGGTAAATATGTAAGAATGAAGAAGTGTTTCCTGGCCACATTTGAGAGCAATAGAGGAAAGCATTTGTGCATAATAGAGTTTAACTGTCAAATGTTGAGGTAAACTTGTATACCTGTGATTATCTGAGGGTGGTCTTTTAATAGTGACACAACACTCCTAATGTGAAAAATAATAGGTTGGTAAGGTAATAGCTTTTCATCCAAATGTGACTCATTAAAACTGAGAAATTCATTGAGAGAAACAGGAGGCTGTGTTTGATTTGTGTTGTCACTCAGAAAGTTAAGCTGATCTGTGTTACTTAAGCCCTGCCCTAAGGAGTGAAAGACTCAGAAGCACAGAAACTCAGAAAGACTCCTTCCAGAGGGCAGGGCATAAGTAACACAGATCAGCTTAAATTTCTGAGTTCTCAGACCATTATTCACAATTGAGAATGACTTCCGGATGGGAGCCGAAACGTCTTGATTCTGAAAACAGTGTCCAGATGACTACGATTGAAACCTTTTATACGACTGTAAGACTTGTTTACTTCAAAAATGGTGAAGGGTTTTGCAGTTTTGAAAACCAGTAGACAAAGGTTGCTAACATCCACTTAAAAGTATTAGTGTATGTCACAATATATGAAATGAAGCTCAGCATAAGTTCAATCAGGAAGACTATTTTTATGCCTCATTCATTCACATCTCTCTGGGCACATCCCAAGTCTCTTATTTGTCATTTCATCGCTCCTCGATCCTCGCTTGAACCAGAAGTCGTTCTGCTCCGACATCTTGAAGGCCGTCCCAAAGCTCTTATTTGTGCTCCGAGGAGCAAGGATCAAGGAGGGATGTCTGAGGAGCGATGAGCAAGGAGACATGAGAGCAGACTTCGCGGAAGTCTTTTACCGGCCGACACGCCCTCTTACTGGATATCAGTTTAGATGCTGCAGCTGATCGGACTGATCTGATACATCACAACATCACTGGAGTTTCACACCGGAGTGACGCTGTGTGGTTAGTTGCTGCTTGATCGTTGCCACTTATTTTGCTTTAGTTGCTTTTATCAACTTTTTTTAACGCCCTGTCTATGATGATGTATCTTGTTTAGCTTTTAATTGACTTCTATCAGTTTCTTATCTGTATATCATTATCCAGTATGTTGCTCTTCCTTGAGCGGTAGATCCTGCACCCTACACCTCAGTCAACACAGACGGATCCCGTTCTATTTTTGGCGTGTTGTAGCAGACTGCTGCAACTAACCCTTCAGTTACATTTTACATTAATGCCACCACTCACCTCTCGTCCGGACTGCTCTGGATGCCTTCGGCTAAGTCAAAAAATCACAGAACGTGAGGGCAAGATCTCTAAGCTCTACCAGATCCAAGGGGATGAGCGTCTCCTGGACTCGCTGGATGCGGAAGCCTCTCGCATTCCCGACAACACCACCACGCGTCCCTGGCTCGGTATCTGTAAACACAGAGCCGGAACCGCCGATCGTCAGATCATTCCACGAGGAGGACCCCTGGCCCAGGCTTGGAGCCAGACCCAAGGCACGAATTTGTTCAACATCTGCTCCTTCAGAACCTTGGATTGTCATCCGGGGTGACAAAAAGCGAGTACTCTGTGGACTACAGCGGCACGCCGCCTCCAGGGTGACCAGCTCTATGTCCACAACACAACGCCCCCGTCAGGTCACAACCCTGGTCATAGGTGACTCCATTATCAGGAATGCCAGAACAAACTCTCTCTAAATTGTTGTGTCCCGGGTGCCACTGTCAGCGATATAGAGGAACAAGCTATTGAGATGCTTGCAAATGAACTGGGCATTAACAAGCTCATTGTACATGTAGGTACAAATGACATCCGTAAGGAGCAGTCTGAACTGCTGAAAAGTGACTTTGTGCACTTGTTCTGCTTTCTGAAAAGAACGGTGAGATGCATATACATATCCTGTCCCATTCCCTTCTGTGGCCGCGGTGTTACTGTCGCAGGTTACTTTCTCTGCACACCTGGCTCTCAACAGCCTGCACTGCCCACAGTGTCTCCTACATCGACAATTTCAACCACTTCTGAGAATGCAGACAGTTATTTAGAGGTGATGGCATACATCCAAACTGGTTGGGGGCTAAACTACTTTCAGCAACCATTTTGTTCTCTGTCACGCACCCTGGTGCTATGCTAACAGGTAGCCAAAACACTCCCACGTCATCCACTCGCTCTGACCACTTCCAATACTATTGATGTCCCCGGGGTCCTAGCACCAGTCATATTGGTTCCCCATGCATCAGTTCCATTGTTCATGAGGAGCCAGGAGCCTCAAATAACCCTGCAAATTTGCCCACTACAGACAGTTATATCTCAATCAATTGTACACACCATTCCCATTATTTATAAATCTGGCCATCTAAATAGGCATAGAAGTCGACCTAAGTGTGTCTCCTTTAAAAATCTAATTTATCCTCCTGTGTCCATTGTGCCCACTCATCCACCCTTTTCTACCTCTAAGGAGCATGTTACACTTAACACATCTTATGACTTTAAAATACGCCACAGGCTGGGACTGTTATATTTAAACATCAGAAGCCTGCTCCCAAAACTGGAATACATTTATGTTTTGCTTCATGAAACCTCCCTAGATGTCGTTTTGACTTAAACATGGCTCTCCCCTAAGATCCCAAATAATGTTATTACTGTAGATGGATACATTTTTAGATATGATCGCATTTGGATCAACGTAGGTTTCTTGTACAAAATTAAAGGATGTCTGTCTTCTTCCAACTGTAAAACCATTGTGCAATCAACCTTCATGTCTGTCCTTGACTATGGAGATATTCTTTATTGTCATGCTGCCTCATCAACACCTCATCAACACTTCAGAGTTTTTGCCTAATGGCGTCTAGTCCAGTAATAGCAGTTCAAAAGTTATTAAATAATGGTCAGATAATGAAGGATTCTGTGAAATCCAGAACCAGAACAAGGTTGAGGGTGTGGTTAAAACAGTGAGTGGCTTCATGTACACTCTGACAAAAGCCAATCGAATAATGAGATAAATGCAGTACTAAGGCTCATTTTCAACATCCTCATGAATGTCTCTAAGGACTAAACTTGATAAAAACTCTGAGAATTCAGATAAAAATTCAGAATAAGGACCAGGAGCGTGGTACACTATAACAAATAGAATTGGATGTCGTGTTTTCCAGGTCGGTGTGAAAGACTAAGAACAAGGCTTTCAAATGAGTTATAATTTAGTTTAGGTTTAGGGCTGATTAATAGGCTTGAGTCGAAGATGGCTGCAACTCCACCTCCTCGGCCGGCACATCGAGCAATGTGAGTATTAATATGACTGGGCGGAGTGACCCAGCCAGGTTTCAGTAAGACAAAATAAGTCAATATGATCCTCTGATATTGAATCGTTCACTAGTGCAGCTTTAGATGACAGAGATCTGATGTTTAAGAGTCCACATTTAATTAGCCTATTTTGTTGTGCTATTTCCGCGTTTTTGTTTAGGTTTTATGTATAACTCCTCTTCTGTTAACTTTTGGTTTTATTAATTTAAGTGGTCGGGGGGCAGACACAGTCACTAAGGAGTTTTGGGTGGGTAACTGCTCTGGAAGCACAGAGAAGTGTGTAGGACTGCAACTCTGCCTCCTGGTCTCAACTCTGAGTTGTCATAGTTTAGGTCCACTAATAAAATCAGTCAGATTTCTGGATATGAGAGCTGCTCCATCAAAAGTGTGATGAATGCAACAATACGGAAGGGAGCCGGGTCTCTATGAAGCCAGGCCATGCCACAAAAGTGAATGGGACCTCCTCAGAGATATGGAAAAGACGTTTATGGGTGGAGGAGAAGGATGAAGGAAAGATGGAAAGCAGGTACCAGCTAAGAAGTGGAAAAACCTATGGCCACACTGCAGCTGCACAAGAGCCAGATTTGCTTGACCAGGACGAATATGACAAACTGTGCCCCCTAGTGGTAAAAGACGGAAACCCCACATTCCCATGGTTGTTTATGGATATGTTTGGGTTGGCAGGCAGACTCCTGGAGATTACAGAATGAGCTAATAAATGGATTGCTGCACTGTACCTTATTGCACCATCACAGGTGGAGACTGTAACTAAAGCCCCCAAACCATAGACAGTATCACAAATGCTTTTGTTCCTAGGGATAGCGGGCTAAAGTCTTCAGTGGATCTGTGACTACAATCTCAAAACAGCACCGCTTAGAGCACTAATTAAAGCGACAGGTCAGACACCTAAGTCAGCGCAGTTACAGTGGACAGAAGATGCTGAAGGAGCCTTTCAAAAGGGGCGCTGCAGACAGCTCCTGCTTTCAGCACCCCAGATTACACGAGTGTAAACACAACAAAGTGTTTAATTTGTATGTAGCAGAGCGTGCAGGATATGCTTGTGCAGTATTGATGCAAAAATACACCTACAGGCAAACAACCATTAGCTTACTATAGCCCTAAAATTGATGCGGTAGAGCAAGGCTTACCACCCTGCTGTCAGGGATTGGCAGCAGCAGCCTTTGCCTACCAAAAGGCCTCAGCAGTAACAATGGGCCACCCAGTGACATTGTTCACATCTCATCAGCTGCACGCTCTACGTACAAGTCCCAGATTTGTACTCAACCAGGCAAGGAAAACAGGCTATGAGGTTATTCTGGCAGCACCAGAACTTAGTATTCAACAATGTAACACCGCTACCAAAATGGTTCTGCCTTCAGACGGCACACAAACAGACACATTCTTAAAAGCAAGACCAGATATGCATAATGAGCCCATAGACGCGCATTTGACATTGTTTGTTGATGGCTCACGCTTTAGAGATGAAAAAGGAAATCATGCTGGATATGGCATTGCACAGCTCAACGCGTCCAGTGAGTAGATCAGCACAGTTGGCAGAAATCAAAGCACTCACAGCAGCATGCAAATTAGCTGTAGGAAAGTGTGTCAACATCTACACCAATTCAGCTTACGCTTATAGTGTCTGCCACATATATGGAAGCAACAGAGTTTCCAGAGAGCAGATGGAACTCCCATTATGCATGGGGCAGCAATTTCACAATTGTTTACAGCCATGCATTTACCTGAAGCATTGGCAATCATTAAATGCCCAGCACA